>NW_025335269.1:16305262-16719659 GCF_004798865.1 Varanus komodoensis | reverse complement strand
GAGATGCAATAAATCAACATAGTTAGAGTACAGCCTTTTTCAGATTTAATTACTGTTACATAATTATTAGCAAAGCAGCCTCCTCTGAAACTGTAAAACTCATTACATCAAAAATCCCCAAGCTCCGGATGGAATTTATGAACTACTTACTTACTGACTGACTCTGGGAAAAATAGAGAGAAGTAGACACTCGTTTTGTCTTCTGTGTGTATGTGTTTTCCTTCCGATGCAGAGGAGTATCTGTATATGGGTACTTGTGTGTGCTTGCATGTATATGTGGGAACATATGCAATTCCTATGAACCATTCCAGAACCTTAACATGTTGCTGGCCTATGGTGGATACCGTGCCTGGAAAAGAGAATCCGTGGTGGCAGATATGGGGATATATATCTCGCTTTTTCCCACCCATCCCCTCGCTCTTTTCAGTTTCTTCCCCCCCCGCCCCCCACACACAGCCACTACACACAGCCATTCACCTTAATAGAGAAACCACCAAGCAAGACAACAGATTCATCTCGAGGGGGCTGCCGCCTGCTAAAGCAGGGGTGAGCAGCTTCAAAAGCCAGCCAGGGGCCTGTGCAAAACCTGCCAAAGAGAGTTATCTGGGAAGTTGGCCAAATTAGTGCATCTCTCAGCTTGTGTCGGTTCCTTGCCCACTTGGAGAGGTTTGAGAGCCAGATCCAGGTTCTCAGATGGTAGAGGAGTTGTGGGCAATTTGCTCTTCTCTCTTTCCATTTTTTTAAATACCCCCCCCCCCGCAAAAAAACCCCATTTTTCTGTTGTACTGGAAATGCAGCTTGTGTCTAACAGGCTGATGCCAACAGGGTCCAGCAGAATAATGCCATGTCTGATATCGTGTGCATAGGCACTCCGGGAGTGATCAGTATATCCAATATGCCCATGCTGTGGAGCAAAGAACATTGGTCTTGTGCTTCTGCCGAAAGGCTCCCATTTAGGTTTACTCATTGTTGTGGCTGCCTCTTCCATTTCCTTCCCCGCAAGTCACCCCAGGGACAGTGGGATGTCCTTGGGTTTAGGCTTGCTGGCTTTTCCAGTTCTGCTGGTGGTCCTGGCAACTAGCCTGACCCCACAAGCCATTCAGCTCTGAAGTCTGGAGCAGGGGGCTTGCCCCCAGCCATGGTGGCTGCTCACCCAGATTGCCAGCTTGCCCAGCTCCTCACCAGGGTGGTGAGCTAGCGTGGGCTGCCCTCCATCACCTGTCCCCAGGTTGCACTGGGGAACATCAGCCAGTTCCCAACAGGGTATCTCTAGTTTGGACCTTTTCCAGCTGTGTCATCAAATTAACATAGAAGGCAGTTGCCTTATCTCATGATGTGCTGAACAGATAAGGGTCACTACATTCTTCCGAATATTCCACATCTAGCTCATTCTTCATATAAAGTTCAGCCAGCCTGACTTCTTCAGCAATTCACTGAATCTAGCCTCATGGTAGGACTTCAGAGCAAGGTTTTGTTGTTGTTTAGGCACTAAGTTGTGTCTGACTCTTCACAACCCCATGGAGAGCATTCCTCCAGGTTCTCCTATCCTGCACCGTCCCCTGGAGTCCACACAACCCTACACCCACCTCCCCAGTGAACCCATCCACTAAGAGCAAGGCTTACCTTTAGATTATTTCTGCTTAGATGTTCATGTTAACTGCTGGGTCTTGAGTTACCAAGCTTTTGGGCCAATCAACTATTTCCTAGATTCTTCATGAGAATCATAATTCATAATAGATAGAGAATGGCTGAGAGTAATCTCAGTCTACCAATTAACATAATTAACTCTTGGTACTTGCTGGAGACCATATTCCAAAATAATCACTAAGCCACTACCCTTCATATTTTAAGTGTGTATTTTTTTAGTGGCACATCTAGCTTGGTACTTAGAGAGGATCCTGGGAAAAACAGAGAAGTTTACCAGAAGCTTCTTCTACCAACATTGTATGCCGAATCAGACAGGTGATTAATAGAGCTGAGGTCAGGAGAAGAGGTTATTATGGAGTCACACTATGGCTAGCATCAAATGCTCCAGTTTAATTAGCATAGAAATTAGTGGAGCACAATGACACAGAGTCACCCCTTGGCAGACAAACTCAGACCGCCCCATCATCCACATTTGTCTTAAGGAACTGCATGTTCCTTTCATAACATTCTGACCTGCTTAATTCCACTGACTGGTGTTCATTGGTTATTTATATTTATCCCTCCTTCCAAGTGTTGGCTAATTTCCCTGCAGACAGATGTTTTAAGTGATATGACCAAACTATGTTTTAGGCAAGAATAGATGAATTTTTTCCCCCAGGTTGAGTTCACAAATTTATGACTATTTGAAAATGTCTTCATAAATGAGATGAGGAAAATTTCAGATTAAAAAAAGAGAATTCGTGGACCAATTCTTCCATCCAGGCCCACTCTGAGTGCTTAGCTCTTGAAAGTCTGGGTTTGAATACCTGTGTATTCAAACAATTCCTTTTAATGGCAGATGGCAGGCTTCTTAGCTTTACCTGGTATTTGTCTGCCTGAGCAAGATGTTATATATTTAAGGGACACAGCAGCCAATATTAGGGAATATGGAGGAAGCCTTTGGATGATGGAAGGAAGAAGCAAGGTTTGTTCTATGCAATGGTAAAAGATGGAATACATGAGAAAATACCAGCATTGGGGAGGACATGGAAAGGTGCTGGAAAGCTGAGGATGGCAGGACATTCCTATGGCTGAAGTAGAGGACAATGTCTATACCTGACACTGAAAAGATGGCACCAGGTGGGCCTCTGTAGGGAGCTTATTCCATAACTGGGAGCCACCACCGAAAAGGCTCTTCTCCTTATTGCCACCATCTGGAAGTGATAAGTGGAGAGTAGCCTCTGAATTTGATCGTAGTGTCCAGGAATGAAAACATATGCAATCTTAAGTCATCATGAACCCAGGTTTGTGAAGCCCAGGAATTAAATGGATGGGCACTGCCCACCAAAATACAATTATGTCTGTGTAAGCATTTATTAATCTAAGATCTATTAATCTTATTAATCTATTAATTGTGCCAACACCTTGATGAATATCATTCACTTCTCCCTAGCATAGTGAGAAGCAGGGCTTTTCTACTTGAGGCTTTTAACCCATTTTAATCTGCCACTCTACCAAGGTTTCTATTTCTTTCAGGGTTAAGATCTCTTCCTTTACACATTTTTGCCCCAGGGCTTTATTTTCCCTCCCTTCCTATATGTTCCATTACACCGTCACCAGGTGGCACTGAGGTCTAGCAGAGAAGTAAAAAAAAAAATGTTGTAGCATTTAGTAGCATGCTAATAGCTCATTAACCTTGTTCTCAAAAAAGGAAAAGAAAAGAAGAAAAGTGAAGCAGTGGCGACAGTGTGTAAGGCACCTGGAAACTATGAGGAGTGACAACACGAAAATCTCAGCCAGCGCCTCATATCAAAAAATCCACAGTAAGCCACACTTTCTGCAAACACACACAAAAGTCTTGGTAGGTACATCACTGTAGAGTCATCTTTTCCTCTCAGTGTAGACTAGTCTCGTGCAGAGAGCAATCTACCACAATGTGGGCGAAAGCCAACGAGCTCTTCCCCAAAGAGTTTTCCTCCCAGAGTATCTCTGCAGACTTAAAGCTTTGCAGCGGAGCAAACCCAGAGCAGCTTCCACCAACTCGTGTTCTCGGGCCGGCAGGAGCAGCTGTCTCTACCATCATGCCCTCAGGAAGCAGTGGCATTTGCCAGCAACTCCCTCTGTGTCTAGCTCATTTCCTGCATTCCCCACCTTCATTTGCATAATCAACTGGTCCTTATGCCTCAAGAAAATTGAGGAGAGCATCTGAGGAATATGTCGCTCGAAATGAAGTTTTAAAAACATCACACCAGGAGGTGCAGGCACGAAGCCTCATTATATTCCCAACAGGTCTGCGAACTCAAGAGAACACCGCAGACAAAAGAGAGGCTGAAAACAACTGCTTTTCCAGAGAAAACCGGGCATACATTTCCAGCAAGCTCAATATGTCTCCGGTTTCGCTTCTCCCTCGCTCCTCTGGGGATATCACAGGCAACAGTTTCTCCCTTTATTCTTTCCATCCCTTCTCTTTTCCGTTTTCTTCTGTACCCTCCCCTCATGGCCATGCTCCCTGGCAAGTGCAGAGTTCGCAATGGCAAATGGTGTTCCTTACTCCCCCAGAGTCCATCTGGCATCTGGCACATTTCTTCTGCACGTCTACTGACACACTTGCGTCGAGGGGTACACCCCTCTCGTGTTCTTGTTGTCTCGGGTAAGATCATGTTGAATCAAGTGATGTGAAAATAGCCTAGGGTGGTATTCTGTGGCAGGGGAAAGGAAAGAAAAAGCTGCAAGCAAATAGCCAGGCATAAATAGGCTGTTAGTTAAATTGAAGGAGCGTGGCATAAAATGCTACCTCTTAAAATTCTTGGGGAACATACAGAGTCTTGCACCTAAAATACTCCCATCATTTGGGGTATCAGGAAAAGGCAGCAGATTGGCTAGTTATTTAGAGAGAGCCATTCTATGGTCCCAGGAGAGCATCCCAGGCACCATAGGATTTGCTGGGCTCCCAACCTAAGGCCTGGTACAACTTTGAAAGGGGGACACTGTTATCCCTCTCCATAGCAGCACCCATTGAATGAACTCTGCTGGTTGCCCACTGAGGTTGCAGACTGGGAAGGAAGGAAAAAGGGATGGGTTCAGGAGGTGGAGAGGAATGGAGAGGAGAAGCCAATGTATGTGGGATGCAAGTCCCTCCAGCCCCAGTCTTACCCACATTCACACATCCAAGATCAGAAGCACATACTGGAAGGAGTTCACCTAGAGAAAAGCAACCACAGGGGACAGAGAGGTGACATCTCCCCTGCCCTCCTCCCAGCCTGCTGGTGGCATCTCAGCAGGTCACTGGACACAAGGAAGCTTCAGCATCTCAAGAAGGCATGGCCCACGGGATGGTGCCTCAAGGCATTACTTTACTGTTATTTCTTTTTCTGTTGGTGGGGAGTGGAAGAGTTGCCTGTGAGGTTTGGCGGGGGGGGGGGTGTTGTGGGGGAGGTGTTGCCTCAGTTTGCCAACATAAATTGGCTGGCCTTAGCTAGCATGCACAGAGCCATGTGGAGAGGGGTGGGGGAATTGGCCGTCTGCCTGAGGCAGCAAAGCATCTTTGCTTGGCCTTAGTGTATTTCCCTGCTGGACTAGAAACATGATGAGCAACCGGGCATGGCTACACATAAAGGCCGCTGCTCTGCTTGGTTTCCCTCACATGATCCAAGGGGGCTTCTCCCTCACAGGTCAGAATGAGCAGCAAGAAGGGCATCTCTCCGCTGTGCAGCCCAGGATGAAAGCACTGATTCAGACAGCGGGCACCTGCCCTGTGCTCTGCTAATGCTCCCTTCTGAATTGGTTCGAGAAGACTGGTGCATTTCAGGGGCAAACAGCCTGTTTCGGACAATTGCTGCTCACGATGCTAAGTCCTTTAGTACTGATATGTCTGCCAGACAGGAGGCTCCATCTCCCTAGTTTTGTTTGTTCGGTTGGTTGGTTGGTTGGTTTTGGAACCTGCCTGGTGTGGCTGAACCAACCCCCTGCCTGTCATGGCAGACTAGAGTGGGGATAATGGGGAATTAGAAGATGGCAATAATGGTTAAGAACCCCCCACAGTCTACCTGCCAGTTTTCTTCTTTGCATTTCCCCCAATCCCTAGGCCTGATGAGAGAGAAACTACAAAGAGGGCCAGAAGGAAACTGTGTGCAGAAGAGCACTATGACCACTAGCTTGCTAAAATACCATTGAACATAGTAGCACATCTACATATGCCTACTATAATAATTGCCATCTTTTCCTAGCAGTACACGGTGATGACATAGTGGCAGATTTCAGACATCTGAGCCTCACCGAGGGAATAGTTTGCAGCAGCTGTTTATGGGTGGGTGTGGTGATAAACAACTTCGGTTTCCTGGGGAGAATTTCCATGACTGCAAATGCACAGGGTTTTCAAGGGATTGGTTTTGAGGGGGCTCCCTGGGCATGGATCCAGGGACCTTGGGTTGGGACCAAACCTGGCTTTTGCACTCTCGGGGCCCAGTGGAGTAGGCATAAACCAGCCTGTGGAGGTTTCCATCCTACCGCAAAGCATTCATAGATTCCTCCAGTGGATAGGGCTTGGCCTTGCAAGCTGATCACAGGCTACAGGTTGCAGTGGGGGGATGCAGGTGAACAGGGGGCTTCTCCATGCAAATTCCTGCCAATGCAGCAGGTGTCATCTGGGTGAGTGGCTTCACTTGTGTGGCATCGCTCGCAGTAGGCTTCCAAACTTCATATTACCTCTGCAATTATGGATGTGGAGGTCTATTAACTTTGGGGCCTATATTACTGTACTAAGAGTGAGGCCCTTGATGCATGTCAGCACCCTACAAGGGGTAGAGCAGAATGAGGCAGTCCATGTGCCTGTAGACATGCTTGACATCTCTGAGACCCACCTGTACACTGGAGCTACCCAATCGTGGCAGAGTGTAAATGAAGTCCATTCAAATTAGTGGATTATTAGTACTATTATGATTTAACCCCCCTGAGAGATGACAGACCATGGGTGGTCCGCCGCAGATTCCATTGTGAAGTCAGTAGAACAACAGCAATGGGTTTTCTCAAGCAAGGTTTGTAATTTCTCGACTTTCTTTTCATGGTTTATAAATATTTATTTTATGCCACAGCTGCAATAAATGCTTGCAGTCAGAGCAGGCCTAAGAGACCATTCTGCGGATGGCTCTGTGGAGTGACCAGGATTCTAAAACTGCAGCCATATGGAATCTTACTGTGCTTATTAAATCGTGTGCAGCAGTGTTAACAGCAGTTTGATTTGTGGCTGCAAGTAATAAATGAATTATATTAATTTTGTAGCTGCAAGCTAATTTCTCCAGAATTACTTTTTAATAACCGACATCGTGTTCACTGGTAAGATTTAAATACATTTAGGATAACATTTTTGTGTATTTTTTATTAAAAAGTATTATGAGATTATCATTTTCAGAGCTCAGGTCTTATTTAATAATTCCCTCCTCTCTGAAAAACAGGTTTAGATAAAATGTTTTACATTTGCTGAGGGACTTAGGGCTAAATTGCCTCTGTGTCTTGTGAAGAGCAGAAGTAAACTTTGTCTACATTGGGAAAAGCCTGAAAAACATAATATTCTTTGCATTTTGAGCAGCTGTGTCTTTCACCACTGCCTTTCATGGCATTTAACATGGGACTTTCCCTGACCTGCTTTACTGTAGTGTGGATATATTGACCAGTCACTCTAGCCAGCTTTCCCCACCCTCCTGCCCCCCAGAAGTGGTAGACTACAACTCCCAGCATGCTGTCTGAGGATGATGGGCATTGTAGTCCAGCCTGTTTGGAGGGTGCCTCATTGTGGGAAAGTCTGAAGAAAAAAGGCTCCCTTCTTAAGCTAGCAAGCTTGGCCCTGCTCTCCCCTTCATGTCTCCCTTCATGAATAGGGATCCTCACCCCAAGACTAGGTGCATCAGAGGAAATTCGATGCGTAGGGCTTCTAACCTGCTGTAAGTGATGGACTTCATGCAAGTCAGACTCGTGTGTGTGTGTGTGTGTGTGTGTGTGTGTGTGTGTGTGTGTGTACACAAGGAGGAATACCTCCATATCAGAGAGATTTCTGGCTCATTTTATCCATATCACAGTAGCCATGATTCTAAAAGTAGCACTTGCTGCCCTTAAAATCAGGGACAAGAATCAATAACTCTATATTAGAATGTGCTTATCAGAAAAAAGGGAGTAGCTTTAGGCATGTAGAATATGGTGGGTGCAAATTACTGCAAATGTTACTTCAGTTTGCTTAAATGAGAAAGTGCCCAAATCTTCAAACTTCTTCCTACTGTGAAGAAAAAGAGCTTCTGACACAAAGCAGAACAAAGAGATCCACCCATCATGATGGGATCTGTCAATTTAACCTAAAATCTATATTAATGGACTATCATTTATATTAATCTGATAATGATGAAACTAATTTAAATTAATTTAAATCATAAACAAACAAACATGAGGCCGCTGTCCAATGTGGCAGAACAATTGTCAGTTTTCTTGTGAGCAAATTTCTCCCCCTTTGCTTAAATAGAAGGCTTTAACAGTGCAGGCCTTTATTTGAGCTGGGCAGGTTCTTTATGATATGGGGTGCTTCATAAGAAGGCATCAATCAAAGTCACATTCCTTCTAGTTTATGTGAACCGCTGTTGCCCATGTGAAAAGCTGGTTCTGAACTAAAGACTCTTCCCTTCCCTTCCCTTCCCTTCCCTTCCCTTCCCTTCCCTTCCCTTCCCTTCCAGGTTTGACTTCACCCGCAGAGAGATTTGCTCCGCTTGTGGGCCAGATGGTGGGAACGCTGAACGTAACTTAATTGGGCCCCTCGCTTGACTTGATGCTGGCTCACTGGGTGAACGAATTCACAGCCCTGCTCCTCAGGCCCTCCCGTTCTACAGGGTCTCCTCCTGAACTGTGGTTCTTAGCAGCTGGAAATCTCACTCATTTCCACACCACATTCCAACCCTTTTCCTTCTCCATTTAGTTCACAATCTGAGTCTAATTTGAAAGAAATGGGCCCATCTCTACAACTTGCTTGAAAAATTCTTCTAAAGCACACAAAAGCACAGAATCCTCTGCCTCAGAATGGGTACCTGTTTGTCCTGTGAGGATAATATTGCCAGCTACTCACAGCTAGCCCTGATTACTTAGTGAATTCTGGAATTCTTGAACTGTGCAACATCATGGTTAAGATCAAGAACAATAACTCATATAGTGCAACTTCATAAAAGGGTAGGCTGCTCCTTAACACCAAAGCCTTCTTGACTTTGTAGAATATTCGATAACCAAACAAATGGACCATAGTCAAATAAGAGACAATCAGCTGACTAACCAAACCGACAAGGCCTAGTGCTTTGCATTTCCAAACAGTAAAGAGACTTTGTGGTAACTGGTAAAGTACTGGATGTCAAGCGAAACACAGTGGGATGGGTCTCTTCCTGCAAGTAACACCATTTCTGATTTAAAGATGGTTTAGGAAATACAGTTGATGCCAAATATAGTTACTAGATTTAGTGAGTCTCCTCCCACCCCTTAATTGGAAGAAAACCCATTTTACTTGCTGTCTAAATTCCCTTTAACTTAAAAAAAAAAAAGTCAGATTGGTCTGATCATTGCCTGCTGTTTGAACATGGTCCATATTGTCAAATATTTCACGAAGCCAAGAATGCATATTTATAACCAGGAGCCTACTTTGTGTGTACAAAAAAAAATCTGATAGTGAAAGCAGGAACTATGCAGTGGTGTGTAAGTGTAATATGCACACCTAGCATGTGTGCTACAACACACTTGCCCAATTCCCTGTGGGTGTATACATTGCTCCATTACATTCCACAGCTGTTAGAGTTGTTTACAATAACTTATATCCCATTCATTTCAATGGGTCTACACTGTGTAGGCCCTAACATTGGCTAGAACCCCAATGGGAATTTAACAGGTTTAAAGCAAACGAGCATAATATTCCCACTTCACAAGAAGTATCACGAACTGACAACAAAACTTACTTTAACAGAGGCACTGACACTGTAGACTTGGTCCACAGGCTTCAGCTCACATCCTTTGTGGTACCCAAACTACGCCTGATCTCAGAGTCACCAGGATCTCAATCCTTAATGAAAGAGTGCTCCTCCTCTGTTGGTATTTCACACCACAAAGGGAATAAATAAATACATTGATCAAGGTCTGGAATTCTAGGAAAGCCTGACTACTCATTTCACTTTTCACACATCAGTCTCTTTTTGTACCTGCTAACATAATTCTATTTTTACATGACTTATTTTGGAACTGCACAAATGATCTTTTGCAGCACCACATTTTATGCCTTATAACTTAAAAGCCAGGTCATTTCAGCACAAGCTGCAAAAGCCCAGCATTCTGGCCTGCTGCCAATCAGTTGCCATGACTGGCCACCAGTGTCATCTGGCACTGAGCTCTAGATAGGTTCTGAGGTGGTCTGTCCTGGTCCAGAGGAACCCACCTGGAGCTATCAGGGTTTGAACCCAGGATATCTGCCTTTAGAGCCTTCTCTGTCAGTCTGTGCTCTTGACTCATGTGAATGATGATGATGATGATAACAGTGATGAGTGATGATGAGTTCATTCACTGACTATTGCTATAGTGCTGTGTCCTTTTAGAACACGAGTGAGCGGATTAAGTTGTTTGTAGTAGATTCCTCCAAGTGATGCCGAGTGTTTTCATGGTGACTTACTCGGACAGATATGCACTGGGGTAGAGGGTACCTCTGAGCATAAGCTCAGCTCAGGAGTTCGAATTCCATTCCAGATTCAACTTTCTTTGTGTCACCTTTCTTTGATGAATATCCTTCTATTTTTATTTTTGTCCTATATCTGAAAGCTACATTTAGTGCCACAAGATGTGATCAGTGGCTATAACAGTCAAATTCTTGGAGGATCAGTCTTTCACTGGTTACTAAGTGTGATGGTCATATGCAAAGTCCAGGCTTCAGAGATAGCATGCCCCTCAATAGCTGATGAGCTCGTGTTTTTGTAACCTGCTTGTGTACTTCCCAAGGGCCTGTCGTGTGCACCACCACTGTGCTAAATGGGACACTGGATCAGACTCGTCAGATTGGGCTCCTCTCATGTATTTTTATACATATGCACTAATTTTGCAAGACTGATTACTAGTACAGCCAGAGATAGTTTAGGTTCAAAAAGATCCAGGACTCTGGCCAGCTGGACAAAAGAGCAAAGCAAAACAAGCAAGCAGTATTTCTATATGCTAATTGTATATGCTCTAAAGTCTCTCTCTCTCTCTCCCCCCCCCCCCTCGTGTATGTGTGAGTCTTTAAAGGACCCTGTCTCCTAAGGACACCTGTATTAGTAAATATGGACAGGGGAAAGAAATATTTGACTTCAGGGAAAAAAAAAAACCTTCAGGCAGAAAGAAAGGGAGTGCAGCAGGAGGTGAAAAAGCCAAATAATCATTGCCTCCGAATCTTTATTTCAGCAAGTGCCCACAGGCAGCAGGGCAGTGGGTCAGATGACCTCCCTGAGATTCAGAGCTCCAGATGAAAGATTCAGGACTCCAGCCCTGGTGGGCTGCCCCTAACGCCCCCTCTGCATACAGCATATTTGAATTGCATGTGGTTCTCCCTTGGAAGCCCCTGATTCAAATCACACTTGAGTTCAAGAGGGGATCTGAAGCCAACTGTTCCACCTCCATGCCCACCTGCCATTGGGGGCTGAGAACAAAGATCACGAGTTGTACCAGTTCCCAAGTCAAAATACATGAAGGGTTTTGAACACTTCACATGACCTCTGCCAGAGTCAAGCGTGAGAACTGATTCAGTCAATGAATTATTTGCATTTCCTTAAGGCCCTTCCATAATTCATCATCCCGATCAGGGGAGTCGGGGCAGCTGCCATCACATTGCAAAGAACAAAAATTCCACGTGAGAATTTTTCGTGTGGGTGGGCCCCCAAATACTCTGAAGCCAACCATGGGGGAGCAGCCTTTAGTCATGCGTTCTCCAACACATCAAGCTGCCTTATATGGAGACGAAGTGCTCGTCCACCCAAGTCAGCGTGGGCTGCTCTGGCAGGCAGTACACTTCCAAGGTCTCCACAGAGAAATTCTATTCATTGGAAAGTCCAGGACTGAGCCTTGTGCAGACACTGTACCACCGAGTCCCTCCTCTATTCTCTCAGCAACGTGCCCATGGAACATGGGCCGTTGAACTCCTTTGTGTTTTTTAGCTGCTGGATTCCTCACATTTAAACCAGGCTAGCATTTGCATGCTCATCACTTGCTGACTGCAGTGGAGAGTGGCTACTTGCACCCTGAAAGAAGCATTCCACATGCAACTCCAGGTTTCAGTTTGGGGTATTACCTCGAATCACAATCCCTTTCTGTTGGATGGATGCAGACTTAGTCACTCTTAAAGCAGACCTGCTGAAATCGATGGGACAAGTAAGTCATGAGCAATATACGTCCCATTGATTTCAGCACGTTTGCACTAAACCTGACTCTGCCTGGATCCAATCCAATGGAAATGGCTTGCACCACTCACAGTGAGCTTTTGCGTATTAAGGCATTCAATGATGAATGAGCAGGTGAGCTATGTGTGTCTGTGAACCAGCTCTGAGAGATACATTCAAATGAAGAAGCAACATTTTTCCTTAAGGAATAACAATATCCCATTCATACTCATACAGCCCATTAAGTTGCATGCTGCAGCTTACTGGATACTGGCATAGCCCCTTCCCATTTTTCAGGGCTAAAACCTGGTTCATTGGGCCCCCGCTTGGCAGCTCTATGTAGCTAGAGGGTTGCAATCTCAGAAGAAATCTAGGACACCTGTCCTAGTTTTCAGTTCAAGGTGATTCTCCTGAGTGACAAAAACAGCATTCAATATATCCTTCCCCTGAAGATGTGAGTGAATGGCACAGGAGCAGAGTTTAACACACTTTCCACTATAATCCAGGAAAGTATCTAAAGCTGTGAGCTTGTCATTTTATTTCTATATGTCCCAACAGTTAAAACTCTCTGGGCAGTTTGCAACAGCTCTTATGATACAATAAAATGTCACTGCGACAGAATTATTTTGGTGTCTTTGTGACCCTAAGTACACATATTTCACAGTACACTTCTAAAGCCAATAGGCTGTTGAGGTAAGTATGCTTTGATAGTGGCTGGGCAGAGGTATTTCTGATTCAAAGTGGACACCTGGGCACAATTCAAAGATTATGAACCTTTGTGTTTGATGTACTCACCGGATGCCGGTTCTTCTGAACAGTCTTCTGTTTTCTTAAACTGCTCAGAACCAAACTCAACAAGGAACAGACTCTATAGAAGCATCATACAAGGTTTTGGGGTCCTCCCATTATATTTCATTCAATCAAATGTAAGGATCTAAACAGCTTGGGATCCAAATACCTGATGAAGACACATTTTCAGATCCTCTGTGGAGTCCTTCCTCCAGGTGCTTCCTTTGCCAGAAGTATGTTATATAACAAAGGAAAAGGCGGTATGAGCTTTGCTGTTGCACTGGCTATAGGAAGCTCTCCCTATAGAAACTCACCTGGCACCTACATAGCAATCTTTTGGATACCAGGTGAAATTGCATTTATTTGGCCAGGTATTGATACTTATCATTAATGTGCCCATCATTAATCATTTTACTTTATTTGCTGCTCTACTGATCTCCTGTTTAACAGTTTAAAGATTTAGTAGTTTGCAATATAATTGATTCTATACTAAGGTGAAACCTTGATAAGACAGAAGTTGTTACAGAAATGTTTTAAACCAATCAATCCATCCATCCATCCATTTATCAATCAATCAATCAATCAAAAATGTTTGGTTTAACTATCACTGAGCATAGATCATGAATATCAAAGGCTCTGCTTCCAAAACTGTAATCCTAATTTTGCACGGAAATTTCTATGCGCCATCTACCAAAATCAGTGTAAATAAAGCTTGCACAGTGCAGTCCTCGGTGGCTTGTACCCTCAGAGATTTCCAAGCAGAATTTTTGAATGCTAAACATTGTCACTGTCAGCCTAGTTCTCTCTTCTCTCCTATGTACCTCTCTCAATGTGGAGTGATATCATTTGCCGCTAATGCCAAACCTTGCCACTCCAACCCTACGCACTTTTACTTTGGTCCTTTATTTCAGTTGAATTAACTTTGAGGTCTGTTTACGGTAGTATTGCAGCAGCATCCTAAATAACATGAACATAATAATAAGCCCACCAAAAAAGGCAGCAACTGTCCAGAGAATTGGCCATACTATTTCAGTATGGCATGGCTGATGTTATGACTGAAAACATTTACGTTTTAATTGCATGTAAAATAAGTCATGAAAAACACAATTGTACATTCTAACAAACTTTACATGTGAAGGCAGAATAATACAAAAGAAGCGCAGATGCCACTTGATTTTTATATTAAAGTGATGGATGCAAAACTGTGACCATTTTTTTTTTTAGAAATGATAGGTAGCCCCTGCAAGCAAATGTTTCCGATTTCAAGCTGAATAATTGTCAATGATTACCACTCCTTTCATTTAGATACACCTCCTTTTGATTTTTTTTTTGCATAGCTAAAAATATTGCTGCACCATCTCCACTGCATTTCATGATGCTTGTGACAATATTTCTTCAACAAAAAATTTAAAGAGAATTCAAAAATTCATCTCTTCCCCATGACGTAATATATCATTTCTAATTCTTATAAATACATCTTTTGTTTTTACTCATCAGAGTTGAGTAGCATGCATTGGTATAGTTACTGTACAATCAAAATACTGCTGCAGACTTTATACAGTGTGCGTTTCCTCGGCTCGACAATTTTATTTCGACACACTGCTTGACAAAATTGAACAAGTAGGGGAGGAAAGAAAATGGAACCCCTAAGAAATTCAGTTAAAACAGCATCTCACAGTGCTTACCAAGATCGAAATGGAGTTAAATACTGATAAGTAAAATTATCCTTAGTATTATTTGTTATAATTATTACATTAAAAAAGTCCCACAATAGCTGACACACTTTAGAACCTAGCAAACACATTTTTAAATAGAGTTGCGCCGATTAAACGGGACACAAGCATCTGCTTTATCTTAATTAGACGGAGAGGTGAATGACCACTGTTTATTTTCACTTTCCTCATTAATTATGAAAAACTGCATTTAATTCATCTTGCATGGTGAGAGGCTGGCTGCGCAGATGTAGGTCGTAAGGGAAGTGGCTCTCTGTGGGCAACCTGAATACGGAACTCTGCCCAAGGGGACCCCTGGGTGGCACTGCACAATAATGCATGCCGTAATTGTAGTTTTTGCCATAGTCCAAGGCTTCTTCTTGCTTGAGGGAAAATATCCCATTATAGTTAATTGGGGGAGGACTTAAGGGACCTTCAAACTGTGGGCTGGAACACTCAGGAGAAGGGCTTTCGTAGAAAGACTCGTATGCGCTGCAGTAATTGTAGGGTTTCATGGACTTGGAATTGTCAAGTGTTCCGTGACCGGGGGGCGTGTTCATCTCGGGGCTGTGATAGGGAGGGTAGAAAGTGGAGTAAGGAGCTCTGGCATGATGGGCCGTCTCCCCTGTCTGACCCATCAAGAAACTTCTGGCGTTCAGCTGTAGGCACCCCGCCACCAAGTTTGTTGTTGGCTGGGAAAGACCTTTGCACAAGTTTTGGACAAACGTCAGCAGATCGGGCCGCTTGCCAATTCGTAAGATTTCAGAAAGAGCCCATATGTAATTTTTGGCCAGTCTTAAGGTTTCTATTTTAGAGAGTTTCTGTGTTTTGGAATAACAAGGGACCACTTTCCTCAAACTGTCCAAAGCATCATTAAGGCCATGCATTCTATTTCTTTCACGTGCATTCGCCTCCTGTCGCCTGAATTTGACCCTGTCCATTCTCATCTTAGTCATCTTTTTTTTCCGCAGGCCCCTTCTTCTGGGTAAACCATTTTCATCCTCTTCTTCCCGATCATCTTCCACCTCCTCTTTTTCAGTATCTTCCGCCATGGATCTTTTAATACTTTTTCCTTGGTGTTTTGCAAAGCTTTCTAGCTTCTTGATTTGCTTTGCGTCCTCACTCTCTCTGGAAAACTTTCTGCACATCTGGGACTCTGGCATTACAACTGACTCATCAAACGGTAGTGTCAACATGGCGTTATAATCTTTTGTGACCTGAAAGAATGCCAGCACAAGGTTTTAAAGAAATCAGTTTGCAAAGTTTACATTTTTATATAGATTGTCAGCACACTTGTATGTAATTGCCAGCCCTGAAAATATAGATGTATGTATATTTGCACACAGACACCTCTTAAAAAACAGAGCAAATTATTTAAAGAAAACCATATAATTTACATATTTATGTATTTATTTGGTTCACTGACAATGCAAGATGACTAACAGAAAGAAAATGTTGACATTTTCAAGTACAACAAAGTTAAACATTGTAAATTAACTCCTCTTTTTACTAGCTTAAAACACTTTTAAAAGATGGAATTCATTAACAAAACTATCTAAATGGTTTAAAGTATCAAATAAGGCAATATAATAGTCTATAAAATTAAAATTACTCTGTTAGCTGTCAGAAAAAATAATATCTTTAACTTTTACATTGTAATTTGTTTTCACATATTCTTTAGAAAAACATCCCGATCAAATCTGAATTGACTGGAAAGAATTAAAATGGAAAAGAAGGCAAATGAATCATTCAGTGACTTAATTAAAGCAAAGAGACGCTTTTTCTAATGATCGGTATGAAAATGTGTGATACACAGATTATTTCTTTCCTATTTAACCAGGACAGGGTAAACACCAAGGCGTACGGCAAGAAATAATTTTCTCTCTCTCTACTTAAAACAGAAGGGCAAAATCCTAAATAAATTTCCCCTATTTTAAAATGAACCTGTATTTTTGGTAGGGTCGTCTTCATTTTTTTTCTAAAATCAGAGGCAAACCCAAACCTCCTCACACTCTATGACAGCATCTGTGTTCTTCAAGGAACAGACTTTTCCCTCCAGCTAATATCTGACAGGAACCGTCTCTGTCTTCTGACTGCAATTGTGCACGTGTGTTCTGAATCCAGAATGAAAGGGGGGGGGAACAATTTGCTTCTCATCGTATTGTTTCTGCCCCTGTAGTCACTTTTAAAGCAGCACACTTCGGGAGTTGCAAATTGACACGCAAATACACACTCGGACATTCACAGAAAAGGCAGTAAGAGACATTTAAGCAGTTATAGATTTTAAAAAACAAACTAAACCAAGCCCTTCACTTGGAGATCAACTCCCTGAGTATTGTCCACAGTACTCTTGCAGTATTACATAACCAGTAAAAGTATGCAGCAACATTTAAAAAGCTCTAATATAGAAGTAGAAGCAAACACAGCATTCATAAAACACAAGGCTTTTAACTTGTATCTTAAAACACTTGCATGCATACCTAGAAGGACCAATTCAATATATATGTGTGCATATATGTATATGTATATATATATATATATATAGGCATTACCTTGGCCTTTAAAAAAATCTCATTCAATAATCAGTTTTCATTTTTTGCCTTCCAAATCTTTTCAATCTGAATGTCGCATCGTCTCCTGGAGTCTAGATCTGTGTATATCTGCACTATCTCATTGATCTCTAAAAAGTGACATTGATGCCAACTGCCAGAGCTGGTACCCATGCCATCTGCTGGTGACGTCACAGGGCAGAGAAAACCATGTGATCTTTTCTCCTGGGACCTTCATTCTGCACTGATCATCTGGCATCCCTGTAAGTGGGTACCAGCATTCATGTATCAACACAGAAGGTTAGGCTGATAGGAGAAAGGGGGGGCGAGAGAGAGAGATAGAGAGAGAGAGCGCACAGGATGGGGGGGAAATCCACACCAGCCTCTCACATGAAATAGATGCATTTTTGCAGTTTTGTCAAACAGGCAGAAATGCCAACATTTCACTTTTATCCACAAGTATTTCTGCTTTCCGCGTGAGAGCAAGCCTGATGTTTATTGAAGAAAGGATTTTTGTCCTATCGATCAGAATTTCTTGCGCGCCCTTGGATACACCGAAGGGAGGAGCGGCCGTCGTTCAACAACTGAAAAAGTGTCTCATCACTCTTGACCGAAGCAAGTTTGGCTCAGGTGTGGGGTTACTCATACGCAGTTTGTGACCCAACATTGTTGGGAGCAATCTGGGTGTTTGTGTGTATGTGGCTTCCCAAAATGCATCTGCATTTAATAATCAATGTATGGTTTTTTCCCCTTCTTTAGGGCTTGGTGCATGAAATATTCTGTTGTGTTTTTAGCAGAGGTTTATGAGGCATCTTTTAATGGGGAGTGAAGTATGTGATGGTTTCAGAAATCAGTGTTTCCTGCAACATAAATACATTATCACTGTTTCTTTCTCCCCTTTAAGCACCACACGTCCTATGTCCACCGGTGAATTTTACATGAGGCAACATGCAAAGATAGGCAAAGCATGATCTCTTTAGGGTTTTCTTATGGTTGTCTTCTTTAAAAAAAAAAGTTATAACTTATGTATTTATTTTATTTCATTGTGTGCCAGAAAAATATTCTAAATAAGCCCCTTCGTGATTTTCCAACAATGTTATATGCTTCTTTGTGTTGCACTCCATCTTTTGCTACCTCTCAGAATTATCTGTTCATCTGCCACTCTTCCTCACTTCTTTTATCTCAACATCAACACCAGCAGGCAAGAAATGGTTAAATGGAGCTAACACCCACCCAGACACACACACCCACACACACACACACACTCCCTATCCCCAGCAAAGCATGCCAGTGTGCTTCAGGCTAACTCCACCTTTCCAGGAGTAACTCATCTCCGAGAAAGCACATACATAACCGATAGTTAACATATTACTTTATTTAGAAAGGAAATTGCCCGTGTGCAAAAAAAAAAAAAGTAAACAAACAAATACAAATTGTTTTGCGTTGTTGTTTCTCTTGTGGCTTTCGCACTTAAAGTGAAGTGCAGTAACACAATTTGCATCTAAAATTAAAGTAATCCCTTGCCAAGTTGCTTTTGTTATGGATCTGTGTCAGCAATTCCAGCACGGTTTTGTGTCCCCCCGCCCCGCTCCCCACCCAAAAATTATTTATGGCTCATTGCTAATTCAGAGTGGACCCTTGGTTCTGATCCTATCAGGATTACAAGATGCTATCTTGAAGAGTTTGGATATTTAAAAAGAAACCAGGAGATGTGCTTAAAAATCAATGTAAAGCATTCTTTCATGTGCCTCCAGCTTAGGAATCCCGCCCTCTCTACTTTTTTATTGCCATGAACAGATACAGGCCATTAGCTCGTAATCTAAATTAGGCCTACGTGCAAGAAGAAATATATCTGAATGAGGGCAAGATCTTAAAAGTTATATGGCAAGTGGCAGTAAACAACCGGTTCCATACATCTCCCTTCTCACCAACCCTGTCCAAAAGTATTACTTTTTGCTGCTAAGCACTTTAATCTGAGTTATGTTTTACTACATGCTCTGCAATGGAGGATCAATCTTTCTTCTGTGTAAGGAAATATATGTATTTCTTGAAAGCCCTGAGGTCAGCACTTAACCTTTTAATGGAATTTGTACGTTTAATAAGCTACAAATGCATAGTATGTGGAATTTGCAAATCACTGAACAACTGCACCATTTTCAAAGTGTTGTGCTAAAAACAAAAACATATAAAACTACTGGAAAGTTTTATATAGCAATATACTGCCATTCTAGGAATTGTGATATTTCCAATCAGTGTAAGATTATTCTTCATCGATCATTTAATTCTGCTACTTGACAAAACAAAGCCAAAAAAGCCACTGCAAAATAATTTTATGTGTTTTTTGTACCACCATGAAGAAGAATACAAGCAAATCATGGATGGCCCTATTAACATTATATGGTACATTCTGTAAAATCAGTCATGTGACTTTTTAACGGGATTTCAGATAAATCGCTGTGACGCAGAATAGCTGCACTGGCAAGGTTTTAAAGCATCTACTGTGTATGCCTAATAACTTTGGAAAAAAGATCCCAGTTCTACTGCATCTCCTGCGATATAATCCTATGATATGCAAATCACATGCATTGCTATTAATATGCATTCACCATTTTACAATGTCTCCTGGGCCAAATACAATGATATTAAAAACAATCACATTCTTTATGACGAATGTATAGATATTTGAGGATCTGGCACACAGAAGCGACCACGTCCATCGGATGCAATGATGCCATATGCTGCCAATTGGACAAGCTATTTTAGCAGAGGAGCAGCCCAGCTTCAGCTTTATCAGTTTGGTCCTCCAAGCTGCTGGTTCCAGAAACATTGTGGCAGAACGAGAAATGTGGATCTGGAACTGCGTGCAGCATAAATGCGGCAGTGGGTGTTGGAGGGGCAGAGCAGCGGACCATGAAAGGGTTAATCGGCTTCCTCCCACCTGCTGCTTCTCCAGCGAAACACTTTGTGCAAGATAAGTGGTCCTGGATTTTGCAGACAAGCACCGGGGGAAGACTGTGTGCTCTACCTTCAGTGAGGCATTGCTAGTATACCACAACCTGAAAGGTACATAAAATTCCATATTTAGCAGTCTGAATATTCATTGCCAAAACAAACAAACAAAAGGGAAATGCATC
The DNA here is from genome assembly GCF_004798865.1 of Varanus komodoensis. Lineage (NCBI taxonomy): Eukaryota > Metazoa > Chordata > Lepidosauria > Squamata > Varanidae > Varanus > Varanus komodoensis. The sequence continues at coordinate 16,699,443 of NW_025335269.1, read as the reverse complement.
ATCATGAAAGAGGATGCAGATTTGCATAGCATTTTCACATGCTGATTTATATTTGTGGATGCACTTTTGAAAATCACGGGTGGCACACATTTTAGGCAAGAGCTGAATTCCCTGCCTAGCAATAGCCCCTCAACCCCCTGGAAATGCCACACAGATGGCTCAGAGACGCTGCTGAACGGGGCAAGCTGGGAGGAATCCCCCAAATCAGGCTGAGGCACTTTCTGTGAGCAAAGCCCTTTCATCAAGCCAAAGACAGATCCTGGATCCAGCCCAACTACTAGAATTTGATTAGAAATGCAACACATCTTACTGTAGCATGGAAGGCTGCGACCAGGTGTCCAGTTGCTGCCTCATTCTGCTGTCCAGGTGTTAATTGCTGATGATCAATTGTAAGGCCTCTTTCCCTTCCAATCAGACTTGGAGGGACAGCCCTTCCCCTAAAGGATACCCTCAAACAGAGACTGTCTTTTATAAATAAAGCAGACACTTAACCATCTAGTCAGCAGAGGTCCCTTTTCACTCAACTTAGAAAAGTAGCATTTCAACCTTCTGTACAATTGTTACATTGGTTTTCCTGCTCTTCATTAACTACACATATAAAACCTACTCCAAAGTTCAGGCCAGATTTTGAGATTGCTTTTATTTCACCTGTTGAGAAGATCAGTAGCCTGATTTGTCACCTTAAGATCTGTTCATGTTATGCACATATAGATTTATGCAAATTTATTGTCCACTAATTTAACTGCCATGTTTTAAGTACTCAATAATCATTATTATTATTACCAGCTAAGGTTTTGTTAGATTTGGGTACCAGTCCTATCTTTTTACAGACTGGACTGGGAACCCACCATCCTTTAGGATTTGCAAGGGATTTCCAGTTTCTAAATCCTAAATCCTTTAGGATTTCCAGTTTCCACAAGGACTGCAGGATTTAGCTAAAAATGTGCCGTGGTATATAGTAAATACATGCTGAGATGAGCAGTTTGTTTCAAAGCACACCGCCTGTTCCAAATTAATGTAAGGCACAAAGATATTGAGCAATTAAACTCACACTGCATCAACAAGCAGCCAAAGAAAAGCACCCAGAAGCAAGAAGGTTTGAAGCAAGGAAGGCTTTGCCACACTCTAGTGAAAAGTCCAGATTTTGTTCACACTGCTGTCCCCAGCTTTGGATCACAGGTTTTTACAAAATGATGATGAAGAGATGGTTGCTGCAGGCAGGTAAATAATGTTCCTTCGGCTATCCAGGCAAGGTTGGGTGTGTTTTGAAAGGAAGTATTATTCAACAGTGTGTAGAAAGCATCTTTTCAACAGAAAGGTTAGCTATTTCAGTTAGCTGGCTACTGAATGTGCATCCTGTGCCCAACTTATGCATCAGGTAGGCCTACTGAAGGCCTCTTGATCACTTAGTGATATAAGAAGCTCCCTTCTTTTGTCATATCAGCAGTCCGTCTAGCTCAGTACTGCAAACATTGCCTGGCAGGGTTTATCCCAGATTTCAGGTAGGAGCTTTTTCTGCCCTACCTGGATAGGCTGGAATTACACAGAGGACTATCCACATGCAAAGACATGTGCTCTGAGCTACAGCCTCTCCTGCTCAGGGGAGGAACAATGAGAAACTTGCTGATTTGTCCTCCAACCCCTTTAACAGATTTTGCATATGCTTTTGGCATGCCCATGGTTTGGATCAGGATATCAAAATTAAGTGATCAAATTGCCTCTTGTTACCTAGAGTTTTTGAACCAAGAGATAGTGCTAGGCGAAGGTATCATCCTAAAGGCAGAGGGGAAGTGGTCGCCAAACAATTGCATTATTTACATGCTCTACTCTGAGTGTAACCCTGACGAAATCTAGCATGCCAGACTTGCCTTTAAGAATAATTTAAAAAAGGACTTGTTTGATTTTCCTCAGGTCAGTTGAAATGCCTCTGAACTGCAGATAACATAAGGCAATGTCCCCCAAAAATATGCCTGTTCAAATATTTCAAGTAGCACTAAAATGCTGATCTTGTCTAATTCAGGCTATTGGGGGCTGCTCCACACATTCAATTTCTTCATTTTATGTGGAAATGTAAAGTCAATGGAAGCCTATGTGAGGCAAACTGGTACAATTGACTGAAAGCCTGTTAGCTATTGGTTCCTGTCAAGGGTATACACAGAGGTGAATCCAGATGCAGATATCCCTGGTACAAATCAGTTTAAAGTACATTCTTTCCTCTTTTGCACTGATAGCAGGAATCCCAGTCCATGAAAATCTGGGTAGCTGTTTGTCGTCTTGCTGAGGACTGGGGAATTGACCTGTGGATCATGTGGCAGATACAAAGGATGAAGCTAGAAGATTGAGATATATAGTTCTTGGTGGGTCCCCATATGGAAACTGCTGGTGCTGGTGGGTCTAGAGTGATGACAGAGTTGGGGAGTGGTAAATTTGTGGCCAGGTGGGCACCTGAGAAATGTCTAAGGGCTGCAGACCAGGAGTGGGCATGACCAGAGTACAAAGTAGGTGTGACTAGCCTACTCCTTCAAAGGTGATATAGATATATGTGATAGACATATGGGCAGCCCCCAGGTTACAAACCAGTTACGTTCCTGAGAAAATATAAATCCATTTTAAAGTTGAATTTGTATGTAAGTTGGATCACATACAGTTAGCCCTCCATATTCAAGGGGGTTAGGGGTACAGGACAAATGGAAATACCATGAACATCTCTACCCGCTCCCCAAGTCAGCAGGGACTCCTCTTTGCATTAAGGAAATGTCAGAGACATTTCCCTCTCAGGATGGGCAGGGCCAGAAGGAATGCTTTGGACGCCTCTCTATAGTGATGCTTTGGAGGGCTTCCTTCTCTCCCCTTCTGCTTCCTCTCTCTCTATGGCAGCGGTCCTCAAACTTTTTAAACAGGACCAGTTCACTGTCCCTCAGACTGTTGGGGGGCCGGACATGGGGGGGGGGGGGAGGCAGGGGGGATCGGGGGGGGGCTTAGGGGGGGAGACGGGCACAATTGCGGGTGGGCTTGGGCTGAGGAGACAGGTGCAATCGCAGGCATGCTCGGGGGAGGAGATGAGCGCAATCGTGGGCCCGTTGATCACAGACTGCATTTGCAGCTGCATTCAGTTCAGGGAGGTGTAAACTGGGTTAATTCTGTTCAAAGCAAACTGAAATTAGGTTCTCTTGTATCCTTAGGTCAGACTTTAGACTAGCCCGCTCCTGGACTCAGGCTTCAAAGCACACCAGCTCCTGTGATTGGAAGGCGGTGTGAAGCCTCCAGATTGCCTGGGCTCATCAGAAAGCCTGGTTTCGTAGCCTTCCACTTGCCCAGCAGTGCATATAGTGCCTTCTTTTATTTCAGGCTTCATATTTAATGCCAGGTGCAGAGCTTAGTGATTCCAAGCTGGAAAAATCACTAAGATTTCAAACTTAGTGATTCCAAGCTCCAAGTCTAGACAGAGGCCAGCAGCTTAAAGTCTGTCTCAGACAGCAGCTGTGCTCAGACAAATGACAAGCAGTGGTGTTTTTGCTTTTGTTTTGTTTTTTTAGCATTGTTGGCCTGTTGTGTTGTCTGAACCAAGTTGGGATATTTCTCTATGATAAGATTGGTCTTTAGAAACCATGATATGAAACAACCGTTTGTTTTATGGTTTCTCTGTATCAGCATTACTTGCCATGTTGTCTGAACCCAGGCCCATGAGGTCCATGGTTCTGCTTTGCAACTACCACAGAGTCATCTGGAAAGAGTGGCAACTGCATGAACCACTCCAGCCAACCAGCCTCTATGGACAGACCAATGAGGAAGAGGCAGGAAGTGATGCACCTTGGCACTGAATTTCAGGCACGGTGGCTGATGGGATGCATGCCAACCATGGGAGAACTGAGCAAGGAGGATGGAAATCATGATAAAGCACAAACCAGTTGATTGTCTATCAGGTAGATCATAGTAACCATGCAGTGCTGCTTGTCATGCTGTGTCAATGCAGCCACAATGTCCTGGTTCAGATGTAATGGAAACCATGGTTTCCTGCCACATGGGCAGCCCATGTGAAAGTTCAAGCTCCAGATGTTGCTGCTTCTCTACTTCTGTTTTGCATGCTGGGAGAGAAGATTAGATGCTTTTATTTCCAGTTTTGAACTCACCGTAGTTCCTTATGTCCTATGAACTATGATACGAACCCATACAAAGATTTTATTTGAAAAAACCCTAAGTATTCTATTTACCAATTGATGTGAAGATATTCAGTGTAAATTAATTATGAATCCAACACTTAGGTTTTGATTGGCTGCATGACCTTCTTGAACTGTCACTCTCATTTTCTGAAAGGAGTGCAACTTGCCTTTCTAAAAAGTGTCTGCCCAAATTAAACAAAAAGGAAAAAGACGACTAATTAAAATTAGTGTTGCATATTCAATTAGTTGAGTAAAGATATATGCATTGTGCTGATACAATTTGTGCGAGTAAAAATTTGACCTCGATGAAACATTCTGCAGAAATAGCAGTGCTGATTGGCAGCAATCTAACTTTTGCTTCTTGTAGGCTCAACAGCGCCATGTGCCCGAGAGTTGCCCTGTGCTCTCTTTAGGATGCAAACACTGTTATCAGCTCCCAAAAGCTGCCATCTTTGTTTCTGATGATGCCCTAGAAGTTTTCAACTTCTGGGTTGTTTTGTGGAAGAAAAGCCTGGCCACTGGCGCAAAGGATGGTTGTCACCGCAAAAGCACAGCTGGTTCCGTGGGAGTGGGGTGCTTTGTTTGTTGCTTGGTTGTGTCCATATTTCGGTGGCAAGGGCTGTGCTTTTTGCACCCAGAATCTCAACTTCCAAGTCAACTTCCAAGGCATTGTAAAGAAACTATACGGCTGTACCCTGGAGCTGCCAGTATACTCTGGTGGACAGTCAGGATTCCCTTAACCCTAAGAGGGAGGTGAGAGATCCACCAGTTAGGACTTTACGGAGGGCCTTCAACACTTGGTATGGGAGTATTTCTTGGCTACAGTATTATTAATGTAATACTATTTTTCCTGTTTATCTGGCAGTTGTCAAAACGCCTATAACTTCTTTATTTCCAAATCACTTGCTGTTACATGATAACTGCAAGTTTTTGAATTGATAACTAACCAATGCAATTGTACTCATGTGTCTTGACGACAGCTTGATCTGCAACAATCAGCAAGCAAAGCTTTTTGCACCAAGGAGATCATTTTCATCACCTGCTAATATGTACCCATCATGGGGCTACTAAAAGGCTCAGGGGATGGTAAAATAGTTTGGCATCCCTAGAGAGTTAAATCAGTCCACTTAATGACTGCAACTGTGCTGCGAAATGTTTGTGTCCCAGGGCTCAACGTAGACTGGCAGATTTTCTCTGTTCCACAGCAAATTGTGTAGCCTTTATGACCAGTCTTGTCCTCATCAAAATTATCAGTTTAGAAGAAAGAGTTGGTTATGGGAATATAGGCTGAACTTGGCTTAGGAGGGCCAGGACAGTTTGAGATAAATTTGGAGGTTTCTGCTTAGGGGAGGAATTCTGAGTATAGATAGGAATATTTATATAAATGAGGATTCTATGAAAGCAGGAGCCTAACATTCTCCAGTGCCTTTAGGTAGCAAAATCAAGGTGGGGGAATGTCACTGCATACAGTGGTACCTCGGTTCACGAACACTTCTGTTCACGACCAAATCAGTTTGCGAACAGAAATTTTGGCAAAAATTTGCCACTGTTCGCAAACTCCGCATCGGGTGACAACCACGATAGTGGCCATCTTCCCCGCCTGGACACTCCAAACAATAGCCTCTTCCCCACCCACCACGAGGGGGAGCCATGAGGACATGCTCACCTCGGCCGAGGCCTTCCTGGCTCCTTGCCGCTGCTCCACTTCTGAGCTGGAGGAAGGTCCCCTCACAGTCCCTCCCCTGGCTCCAGGAGGGAGAGCAGGAGGCCAGAGAGGCAGGGGAGGTGTGGCTCTCCCAGCCGGGAGAGGGCTGTGAGAAGGGAGGTAAGGGCTGCTTTCCACCGGCCAAAGTGACAGGAAGGCGAAGGCCAGGCTGCAGCCAGCCGAGCGTGGTGCCTCCTGCTTCTCCCTGCCATGAGGCGAAGAAGCATCATGGCTGCAGCTTGCCCTGAGAAGGCTGCGGTGGAGGCATGGGAGCTGCAGCCCTGCTCCGCCTCGGCCTGTTTGTCTCTGGGCTTGGCGAGGTGGCCATGGCTTGGCCCACAACCTGGGGACATGGCTCATATTTTTGTGGTTTAAAAAAAAATGGAAAGGAATAACCTTATTTACATTGAGCCTTATGGTGAAGTTTGATTTGGTTCACAACCGATTCAGTTCGCAACCAGAATCGTGGAACGAATTGAGTTTGTGAACCGAGGTACCACTGTATTCTTCAAGAGACTGGAATGCCCTGAATTTGTGAGTAATGGGGCCTAAGAAGCAAGTCCTCATCTCACAAATGTTTTCCTCAGTTAAATTATTGAGTGCAACTCAACTGTTGGTTCATACTGATGGATGAAGGAAGCAGTGAGCTAAGTGACTCTAAATAGTACAGGCCACTGCTTTCCACAACAATATTAAAATAATATTAAAAATATGAAATCTGTATCTACTGTTGTATCTAAAATCTTTCTCCCATGTGGAGGGCTAGGATTCTTTAACAGTTCTGGAGAGAAAAATATTAAATAGTCTTTTCTGATCCATTGTAGCATAACCATATCAAAACTCTGGAACATATGTTCAGTCATCCTAATTTTCCACTGATTTTTTTTCTTGAAGGTAAAGGTTAGACATCCTGTTTAAAGTGAAACATCTGATGAATCTCTATGGAAGTATAAAAACATTCCCCTAAGTCTGGCATAATATTTTAGCAAAATTTCATGTATTCCTTGATTGCATAAATATCTGAAAAACATTACTCAGAACTGATCTCTACCATTTGTATCTACATTCAAAAAGACCAAATGTTGATAGAATTAATGTTTCTTTCCCAGATATGGAAAGCATCTCAAACCTTGAAAAAGAAAAAGAAATGAAACCTTTACACCTCAGTAACAGTAAGTGAACCTTCCTATCCCTCCGCCCCCACCATGTTTCCAAAGCTATTTTAACACATGCAGTACAAAAGAAAAGATAGCCTTTGTTAAAAAGTTTAATGTTCTTAATTAGTAGAATTGTCGGACTAATTAGAATACCAATTAGAATTGGCAGGGCTATCGTTAATTTGGATGCGCTGTGGTCTAGTGTTAATTGCGACTCAACCTATAGTTGGTGCAGGGAACTGGAGTATGTAGCTGGTTGAACAAGCACACACACACAAACTATTTTAAATGTTAAGGGTCCATAATCATAATGATCTTCACAGTCAAGGCATACTTAGGGGGTCTTTAATTCAGAGAGATGTTGATGAAAAGTTAACAACTGCAACTGAAAAATCGCAGAGGTTCAAAAGGAAAGCTTCAAACTTTGTATGGTGATTTGGGGTTGGGATGGCTGAGTGGGATAGGATTTGCCCAAAGGACTGGAATAGATATTGCTATTGTTAAGCACTGACAGAATAATATTGGATAGAGATATTCTGGTAATTTTTGGACTGAGTCAATTGAAATGAAGAATGCAACATTCACTAACATGAAAATGGGGGCTTAGAATAGCCAACGATCTTGATTTCATAATTTGCTCAGTTCTCATACACCCCAACATCAACAGCCTTTGGAAAAGGGTCCTAGGTGCATGGCTGTATGTCTGCAGGGTGCCTCCATGCAATGAGGAATGCAAAAATAAGTCAAGGGCCAAGAATGGGGCATTTCTGGGGTACATGCCAATAGCAAGGGTGAGGCTAGGCTTGATGGCACAACCCCTTCTCAGATGCACATGGGAGGCATGTTGTGAGCGGAGCAGGCTAGAGCCAGGGGTCAGACTAGATGGCCCAGGAGCCCCCTTGTGACTCTCTCTGTTTCTATGTTTCTGTGCCATCAGCATGCAATGGGGTTTTATGTCCCTTTTACTGAAGGCCTGATCCTACACATGTTTAGGCAGAAAAAATGCAATTGGCTGGGGGATTCTGGGGATTGCAAGTGTTTCTTTCCTCTGTAACCATGCATAGGATTGCATCTTGAGCTCACCCCAAGTTTCCCGTTGGTTTCTACACTCCCATGCACTTCTGAGAAGCAAAGGATGAAAAGTGTTTATACGAGAAGTTTTTGTGGGGCTGATTTTACCACGCAGGCCTAATGCCATGCAGTCTTTCTTCATTCATTTATGATTTTCTGAATTTCTCCCTATGTATTTATTGAACCTATTATTCAACAATAATAAAAGCATCTTACAATAAAACAGAAAAATACGCAGCCGAGGTCAGATATCAGTAAGTTAAAATATGTTAAAGCTAAAAACAATATAACAATATCCAAGTATAAAATCTATTATTAAAATGTCTGGAGAAGAAAACTGGTTTTGCCTGGCACCAAAAAGAGTGTAAAGAACCATTTTCAGAAGGGCATTCCATAAATGGGGGGGGGGGCAGCCACTGAGAAGGTCCCTCTTCTATTTGCCATCTTCTTTACCTCATTAAAGGATGGCTCTCTTGGAAGGGCCTCCTCACCAGTTCTTAGGGACTGGGTAGATATATATGGGAGCAGGCGGTCCTTCAGGTATCCTGGTCATGCAGCTGTACATGTATGTATCCAAAAGGGGAGTTCCTGCAAGCTTTCTTTTTCCATGCAGTAGATCCCTAATTCAATTTCTTTTAAAAGGAACTCAGGCAGGAACTCAGTTGGCTCGTCCCAAATGAGTGAACGTTAGACCTTAGAAAGCCACTGCTTATGAGATTAGATCATATTGGGCTGGAGGAACCAGTGGTATAGACCAGTCTTCTTTTATATTTTACAATACAAGACTTCACACCAAGCAAGTATAACACAAAAGATCAATCCACCCATGTTTAAATATAAGATAAATATAATTTTATTATCACTTCACTGCAAGCAATAGCCACTGCACAAAAACTACCCATTCTCTCTGTAATCCAGGAACTCTGTTCCAATAGGCAATAAAGATGAGTAAGATGAAACCCATCAACTAGGTGTTTTTTTGTACAGATCAGTATATGTTTAGGCTGCCCCCTTAATTGCTTTTCCATCAACTAAAATGGCCTCCTTGATTAGCTAGTCAGCATTTTTTTAGGGATGGATGCGTTCCCCAAGGGTTCACACTGAATTTAGATGAATCCAGTTTCTTTCGCAAAAATTGAAGAAACATGTGAAAGACCTGATGTGTTTTCTGTCAGTCAAACTTAAATTGGAACAGAAATACTAAAGTTTCCTAGAGCTAAGATCTGTATTCATTTTCTGTCATCAAGCCACCTGATATTGAGTTTTTCTCACTCAAAAGTTCTTCCTGGAACTAAATCTTTCAATGGCCCAATTGGCTATTCAAGGCAGATGATTTTTTTTCACTGGGTGCAGAACTGGGACCAAATTTCTCTTTTTTGTTTTCAAGTCACATTATTGGCCCAGCAGAACTCCTGTGTCATTCTCATTTTCTTAAAAAAATTGCTTTGCCTTACGTTGTTAAAAAGTTTCATTATTTTAAAAAATGCACTCTTGAAAGAGGCAGCCCTTTTAACTTTCATCCCGAAGAGAATACTACTGCATAAGCAGTGGGGTTTGTTTTGTTTTTGATAAATTGCATTTTTTAAAAAAAAATCACATTTTTAAATGTACCTTTTTACATTTTATCCAAGGTACATTTGAAAATATGTAGAGAATTGTGCATTCTCTCCCTCTGAAATGCCCATTCAAGTAAGATGAAAAATAGATAAAAAATAAAATTAGGAATGAAGAGAAATGGGCCTGAAACTGCACTTTGGAGAATTTTTGAAAGCTTCCAAAATCACTGTCTATTTCAACACATGCCACAGGTCAGTAGGTGGAAAGAATTTGTCTCCTTCCGTTTCATAGTTTTCCATAGATCTGCTCCATCCACTCCTTCCTTGCCATTTAATATGGAGAATTTTTACAAGTCATCCCACAAACGGCACACGCACCATTCGCTGCACCATCTTTGGCTCATTCTTTTTCCCTTATCCAGGTTTCCAGATCTCTGATGAAACCCACAGCACAAAAAGAAAACTGATGTGATAGAGGAAACAAAATTGCTCCGATGTCCCTTTTTGTACCGCGGTTTAGGAGTTTGCACAGGTGCTTCTGCACATTCTTTCCTACAAGAAAAGATGCCACGAAGGAATGAAAAGCTGCAGCAACACCCGGTAATTTAGATCCAGGTCTGCAAATAGGATTCCGTGGAGGGAGTCGCAATGTACTTGCCCCTGTGTGAGATGTACATATGAATGTGTGTAAGACAGAGAAAGAGAGAAAAATGTGTATGTGTGTAGGTATCTGCATGTAAATGTGGAGTAGTGCCTATACATATGCAGGTACACCTGTATGTAACTGCTGGCCACCCATTCAACCCACTATGTGGTGCTTAACCTTGCTTTCATGGAAGACCAGCAAATTAATTCCCAGTGGCTTTAGTTAATACTCCCTGTGATAAGACACTGATAGAGATTTTTCCCTGCCATTTTGATCTTCAAGATACCGACTTGGACATTTTCACGGCCTAATAGTGTTCAGAAATACCTACTGGATCAGTAAGTGCATTGTGCTATGTGTAGACACACACATGTGCAAAAATGTGCAAGGAATGTAATGTCTCCAATCATTGTAGTGAGTAAATACATGGGAAAAGCCAATCCTTTGAGAATATGTTTCAGAAATATGCATGCGCATGAACATAAGGGGTGATGGATCGCAGTTTCTGAGGATGCTCGGCTCCAGTCCTTCTCTCGAGAGATCTCACGGGTTGGGTGGGATGCAGCACTTCTGGAAATGCCCGCTGAAGCCTCTGAATACAAAGCTTCTCTCTGCATAAATGGCCTTTTCCATTTTACTGCCTTTTCCTCTGCAATCATTTTTATTTTTTGCTTAGGTGGTTTGTAGAAACCGTTCCCTCCACCCCATTCTTCATTTGCCCTTGGGGCTTTTTTGTGTTTTGTTTCAAATGTGTGCTTTTTCTCTGTCGTTAGAGATTTACCAAAAGAATCAAGAGCGCGGAGGGACCAGTCTAGTGCTTTTATACATAATTTGTGTAGCTGTTCTCTCCCCTGTTCTACAGTCACAGCAGATATTTTTAAACACACATTTTAAAAATAATAATTAATGCTGGCTTGCATGGAAGTATTTCATGCTGATGCCAATGTTTATGCAGTGCATGAAAAAGCTGCATTTTAATGTAAAAAAAAAAAAACCCCAGGCCTTAATTGTCCTCCTCCCATTCTAGGCACAATAATCACATTCTTTATTTTATTTTTTTATTTAGACTCATTCTTTCATTTATATACCACCCAATAGCAGAGACTAGGTTTAAGGTGCTTTCCATTTCTGACTTTGTTCTTGCCAAGGACAGCGAGTGATTAATAAGAGATATCTTACAAAAAAGAAAAGAAAATTCCCTTCTTGGCACTAATTTTGGGAGAACCTTCAGTAGATACAAATGGAATTTGAAAAATACTCTTCCAAACTGCAGTGCATTCAGCATGGGGCTTTGGGGCAGAAATGAGTAGGCAGGACCCCAAATGCAGTTGGCTCTGCCTTCGAGAGATGCTGCCAGTCACTGTAGACAAAACTGGGCTAGATGGACAACGAGTATGACCTTGTACAAGGTGCCATGAACTGGTCCTTTCAATTTTTTCCTTATGCTTTTATCAAACTCAGGATGAACCCTTTGAAGTTTAGTTCTTTTACTGAAACTTAACTATCTATCAGAACAGTATGGACTCTAAATAGCCTTCTACTAAAGTTAAAGGAGAAGCAACTGCCCATGTAAAGAGCTGAATCTAAACTGAAACTTCCCCTCTGCCCCTCTGTTTCAAGAAAGCTTGTGGCTCCACCCTCAGGTTGGTTCTTGCTGCTTGAGGACTAGATGACGTGAACACTGGAGCCCCTCCAATTGGGTGGCAAGCTTCTCCTGTCTTCTTACCAGGTCCAGGGACTGGGTCAGCCCCCTCCTTCTGAGAAAAACCATCTGCCCCAAAGCAGGCAGATTCTCACTCTTTGCCTGAGGAATATTGTTAGGTCACCCTGAAGTAGTAAACTCCTTCTTCTACCCCTTGTGCATCCTTCTCTTCCTCAGAATAGGATGAATCTACCTGAACAGTTTATCTTGATTAAGAGATGGGGCCACTCTCTTTAGATGGCAATTATTTGTGCTCACTTTGTTCTCGTGACAAGAGATGTTGCCGCCGCCAAGGAATTACTGCATGCCACCTGATCTGCCCGGCTGAATCCTTTCCCTGTCGTGATCCAAGTTGTTGAGCCCATCCTGGCAGTGTTGTCCTGGGCCCAGCTCTTTAGGAAGCTGGCACAGCTCAGTGGTGCAGCCCCTGCTTTGCATCCAGAAGGTTCCAGGTTTGACCCCTGGCATCTCCAGGTAGAGCAGAAAAACCTCCTGCTTGAAACCCTGGAGAGCTGTCAGTGTCAGAAGACTGGGCTGGCTGGACTCACTTATATTCATGTCCCTCAGTATAAGACACTTGTATATATTCCAGTCCATGCCACCTATGACAGGCACCTTCTGGTCGCAGGACAGATTGTATGGAAGGTGCAGTGATTTGGCAGCCCGTTCTGGGAGAGAGCTGGGATGCTCCCATCCTCAGGGTGACCCTTTAGTAAGTGTAGCTGGTCCTGCAGTATACAGCATTTTTATGTTTCTAAAAGTAATATAGATAACATCCTCTCCCCATTTTAATAGCCTAGTTCTTGCAAACTGCCTTGCCATAGCCATTTTTTAATGGCACTCACTTGTGCAGGCAATGCTTTTAGCCAGTTGGTCTCTGGGTTGATTCTATGAAAAGGACTACATTTATCCCTGTTCTATTTCAACAAGTCTGTTCATTTAAGGGCGCAATCCTATGCATGCTTAGACAGAAGAAAGTCCAACATGCCTGAGCCAGCCATGTTGGCTGGAGAATGCTGGGAGTTCTAGGGCATTTTTCTGTCAAACTTGCCAGGATTACATCCTAAATTGCTGATCTGGCCCCTTTCTGTGCATCAACCAGCCTACCAGGTGGCAAGCAATGACCACACAGTAGAACACAAAGATATTCACTACGCTGATAGATGTAGTGAATTTCACAACTTTTTTCCAATGAACTCAACACAGCATACATCATTCTCCTTTTTCTTCTCTCAATCTTATTCCCACACCAACAACCCTGTGAGGTAGGTTGGACTGCGAGTCTGTGACTGACCCAAAGCCACCCAGTTGGCTCCGTGCCTGAGCAGGGACTAGAACCCAGATTGCTGGAGTTCTAGACCCATGCTTTTAACCACTACACTACACTACCTTGGTTCTCAGCTCAACAGTAATGGGAAAATATCCCACCCACCGACCTCTCACACACAAACACACACATACTTTGGAAATGTGGTTTCCTGTTATGAGGGGGTTAAACATTTTTCTGGAATTAGCAAGAACTATGGATATCCTGTGTCCAGGATCAAAAATTTAGAAACATAGAGAATACTTGCGTATGTCCATGGGCACGAATGACTTAATGAATGTAACCTAGTTACAGGGAGAGCCTCAGCACAGTTTAAGAAATTCAGTAAAATCTTCTTACTCAAGTAAGTTTCTTGGTGTAAGTTGTGCAAAATGTTCATGAGATGCACAGTGACTAATAGAAGTGGAAGCCCAGCTGATTCTTAAATATATAGAGAACAGAATGACATCGGAATTCAAACTGCTTTTCCACACCCAACAAGTTTCTCCATGCATTTGTCTTTGCTCACACACCCTGGAAAAATGGCAGAGACGGTTGTGGGATTAATAAGGGGCACAGCTTTATTCTAGCAAATTAGCTTCCACAAGATATCACATATACAATATTTTAATGCTACCCGACAGTCTGGGCCTCGGAGCATGGCATAAGAACTTAAGAGAAACCATCCTGGGTTAGACCAATGATCCTTCCAGTCCAGCACTCGGTTCACCCATTGGCAAGCCAGATGCCCACAAAATCCGTCAAGCAGGATATGAGTGTAACAACTCCTTCTGCAACTGGTGTGCATGGATTCACTGCCTCTGATACTTGGGGGTGGGGGCAAACAGCCATCAAGACTAGTAGCCACTAATAGCCTTCATGAGTTTGTCCAATCCCTTGTCAAAGCCTTCCCAGCTGGTGGCCAACACTATGTCTTGCGGAAGTGCATTCCATAATTTAACTATTTTCCAGGTGAAGAAATACTTCCTTTTCTTTGTCCTGATTTCCCCACCAAAGGAATGTCTCCCTCTCCAGTTTCCCCACACCATGCATAATTTTGAACACTTCTAACATGGCTCCCCTTACTTGCTTTTTTCCTATGCTAAATGCCCCCCACTGTCTTCCTTAGGAGGCTACTTCATCCTGGGTTCAAGTGTTGGATCGGTCTCGCCACTGGTTCACACTATGTTTTTACTTTGCCTGCTCACCTTTATCATGTTCAGAGGAAGAAGAAGTAGCAGCTTCATCCCTGCTTTGCTAGTCAGATCAGAGACAAGAGATGCTTGGCTTCCAACCTTATCCACACTTCCGTGAGAGTTTGGTTGGGTTAAAAATGAAGCACTTGTAGTTGCTAAGATGAAGTTATACATGGAGAAGGAACCTGCCTCAGAGGACCGCATCCTTTTAACCCATGACTTATCCATCCAAAAATATAGGCTTTCCAACTCTGTGAATAGCTGTTGCAATCCAGTTGTAACAGTTTCTATTGCCCTGTGCCCTGTAGTGATGAAGAGAATATTTAATTTTTGGAGCCATTTTAGCCACACTTCAGCCATATCTTCACTGTCTGAGAATAAACTCTGCTGCCACTGCAACCCAATGAAGCAGGATCAGAACAATTGGTTGTTGATCAGATTTCTTTGGGAGGGTCCCAGTCTAATTTGCTGGTAAAACCAATGTTACCCAGCTCAGTGGGTGAGTACCAATCCTGACATAAAAGGGGTTTGCTGATTCTCTTGCAAAATCTCTCTCTTGTGCTACTTCAGATTCCACCAATTATTTCATGTTAATAATTTAGTGGACACATCAAAAAGCCAGAACAAAGTTCTTTCTCTACCTAGTAGGGATAAATTATTTATTTGGTACCTGTGGAGGATTGTCAAAGCCCTTACGCATTTGTCGTCGCGAACTTAGGAGGTTCTCCGAGAGAAATGTTTGCTAATAGCAGACAAGGATCAAGCTGAGCTCGGGGGTGGGGGTGAAAAAGGCAGAACAAACAGTGCTTTTCCTCTTGCCATCGTGCGCCTGTAAATCTCAAAAGAGCACAATGCCATCTTGCCTTTTAAACATTCTGATTTGCATATCTGAATATCAAAGCCCTGCTAGCACAGTGGTGAGTTTTCCCTCTGCTTCCTTCAAAGCAGTGAAGCTTTAGAAGGTCTAAAGTTGTACTAAAGCCATAAGTAAGGTTCACGGTGCACTCCTTTAAAGTGAACAGTCCTCTATTTGACGGGTCACCAGAGGGCGGTCCTCTATTTTGATCCTACCTTCTGTTTGGTGGGCTTTCCTGCCTCCTTTAAAGATAAAGAACTATCAGAAGTAAGAGTTTGGCCTTGAAGTTGTCCATTAGCAGTGCCCCGACAGCAGACCAAGCCATAAGGACAGCTGCTCAGAAACTTCCACAGGACAGTGGTTGTACTGAAATTGGTTTTTTTTTTTAAATTTGCAGTTATGCATATATGTTGGCATTTTTAACTGCCCACCCTAGTAAGATCTGGATTAATTCATGTGAAATATTTACTCCCCCCACATCCCCATTTACAATCACTAGCCAATCTTAACATTCACATACCATTCCTCCAGCATTCTTCGAAAATATGAAGCAAAGCTTTTATTGGTCATTACTGCCATTATTTTGTATTTTTCAACTGGAGTAAAGTCCATGTTAGATTTCCAGTCAGGTGAAAAACCTGTGTTTCGGTAGCAGCACAGAAAAGTGGGGTTCATATGGTGCTCCCCTATAAAATGACAACAGTCACATAACAGGGCTGGGCCTACAATTAGCTGAGAGATCTGATTTTGAGTGTCCTAAAAGGGCAGCAAATTGAATTATTGCTGTCATCTTTTTTACTGCCAAGGTGAGGTCCTTGGGGATTTTCTGCCTCAGGTATTGGAATAACCTGGTCCATCGCAGGTATTACACACCTGGGCACCATTTGCAGTTCTGCCTCAGGAAACATGTCTTGTGCTGGGGAAAAAAATTTTTATGGCCTTTTCCAGGACATCTACTATTCTTAATTTAATTATTTATCTACAAAAAATTTACCCTGCTTCTTTAACTGTATATAATAAAATTTCCAGAACAGCTAACTATTAGTAGTAGTAATACTTTCAAGAGCAGTACAATGTCTCTCTGATTGTTACTGTGTGGCTAAATTGGGGTGGTGGGGGGGTGCTGTTTGCCATATATTTTGTTTTGTTTGTTTTGTTGTGTTTTCCCCCTTCTTTCTGTATAACTGTTTGTGGTTCTACTCTTGTCTTCTCAGCAGTTTTATTGCTGATGTTTGATTTTGTTGAAAGATTGTAAAAATCAAATAAATATTTTTAAAAAACAATGAGTTTATTATCCCATTAATCAGTAAAACAAGTGATACAAAACATGAGCAGTGCTATTATTAAATCATCTAAAGGTAAGTAAAATAAGAACTAAAAATTAAAAAGAAAAGTCTGGGCAAATTCTAGAAAGTTTTCATTTGGTACTGAGAAGATAGGAAAATCAGCGTCAGGAAAGCTTTCCATGGAGGGAATTCCAAGGAAATAGATATTAGCTGGTGGTCAGTACATTGACTGTTGATAGCAGCATCAAAAGGCAAATCCAAAGTTGGATTTCTTATTCCAGAAATCTTCAAGGAAGAAAAATGAAAGGAAGGTGGTCTATGTGAGAAAAGCTGATCCCACCCCACATAAATCAAGTTGTCAATGTTTATGGGATTTTTAGTGAGACCATAAAGAATTGCTCTATATTCTGTTTGTGTCCTGGGGGTTCCCACTTAGGCATGCAAAGATCAGACCGCAATCCAACAAGCTTGTGCTCACCAGACTTCTTCCATGCTTGGCTCTGGCCAGATGTGAGCAAGACGAAGATCTAGGAAGTCTAGGAATGCTCAAGAACATTGGCAGCTTCTTTGTGCAAAGTAATACTCAAATACACAATTTTTAGCACAGAACTCAAAGCCTGCAAGTCATGTGTATGGAAACAGGACTCTGCTTGAATCTTTTTCCTACTAGATGCCCATGCAAACTCTGGGTGTGGGGTGAGTTTAGTGAAGACAGAAAGTGGGACACAGTTCAGGAGCTCAGCTGAGGACATCTGATGGATTCCTACCTCCAAACCAGATTTCCCACACATCCCTTAACTAAAGAGGAGTTCTCTTCTCAGGTGCTGGGTGCATAGATTTATTTTATACAAAGTGAGCAGCCGAGGTGGAATTAAGACAGAATTTTTCCTAGGCCTGGTTAGCTGATACTTCCTCTGGGTCTTTTGGTGGGCTCTTTGTTCACATTTGCAACTAACTGGTTCACAAGGACCTTGACATCTTGCACTTTTATTGTCTTTGTCTAAGTTTGCGATCATATGGGATAATACTGGGGCTTTGCTTTTGAAGCGTTTTATGCATTCCAGAAAATGAGGTGTAATATGGGCAATGTGGTGCATTGGTTAATGTGTTACACTGGAGCTCAGGAGATCTGGGTTCTAATTCCTGCTTGGCCGTGAGGTTCACTGGGTGACTTTAGGCTAGTTATGAATTCTCAGCCTATTCTATCTCACTGGATAAAATGTGAGGATAAAATGGATCGACGGAGGCTCGTGTATCCCACATGGGGCTCCTTGGACAAAAAGGTAGGGCATTACTATATAGCATTTATAACCTGCCCTTTTTCTTTTGTGAGGACCCCAAAACAGCTTACACAGACTTCATCCATTCCACTTTATCTCCATATCAACAACCTTGTGAGGTAGCTTGAGAGTGAGTGCCTGACCCGAAATCACTCACTGAGCTTCGTGGCTGAGTGGGGACTGGTACCCAGGTGTTCCAGGGGTGATATGCTGGAATGGTTAATACATATCTGAAGCAGATCTCCTCTCCACTTTTTGACACATGTACAATAAATACTTAAAATCAGTGTTTGTGTGCATGTGTGCGTGTGTGTGTGCGGCCTTATTCTGGAGGACAATTCATTGGCTTTATACTCTTTTTTTCTCCTTAGGAAGGTTCATTTCCCAGCATTCCAAATGCCACTCTTAGTAGCCATTTAATATCACAGCTACTGATGATGAAAGTCAGATCATTAGCTCTTAAAATATTTTGAAATTATTGTTAGTCTATCTACCTTTACTCTCTCCCCCTCTCCCTGCCTCTCCACACACACACACACACACACACACACACACACGTCTGTCTGTACAAACACACGCAAGCACACATGCACTCGCACACTTCATCATCATCATCATTTCTATACTACCTTTCTGGAAAAAACAATCTAACTGGCTTACAAATAAATCAGAAACAAAAAATAGAAAGCAAATAAAGGCACAGTAAAATCTTAAAACTGGCCTTAACAACTTTAAAAAGCCAAATTGCAAAGATGACCCCATTCCTGAATGCAAGGGCATGGGTCTAGATGTGGTGTCAGCAGAACTATGTTCCAGAGTCTGGGAGTGACACGGGAGAAAGTGATTTTATGTACTATAAATGGAAGGATTTGCTTGTTCATTCTTTGGATTATCCATTCGCTATTCTGTATGACCCACTTGAACTGATTCAGTGGAACTATTGTAAGACTTCAATAGATTACCCTCTTAAGTTGTGATGTCACGCATAACACACTTTCAGCCTTTGGATGGGCCCAAAGTGGTGATATAATGAGGGAATGGTAATTTTACAAATACCATCAGAATGGTGATAAAACTGGCAAAGTTTCCTATTTATTGACCATGAATACTCAGACCCTGGGCACTTTTCAGCATGCAAAGAAGTCCGCTGCTTGCGTCTTTCAATCAGTGCAAATGCTCATCTGTCAACCTACTGTCACCTTGCCCCATTTTTGGTTGAATTCCCAAAGCACAACTGGCTATATGAGATCTTCCTCATTTGAACATCTGCAAAGAATGTGCCAGGAACCAAATGGCGGAGGGACGTGCTGGGTGCTAGAAGGAAGAGGGCAAGGGTCCTTTTATCTGCTGGAGTGGATCCTTGGTTAGTCACCATCCTTGACAACCCATTGCAATACTCACCCTGCCAAGATGCGACATTTTCTTCCGGATAGTCATCCTTTGACTTAGAAGTGTTTGCAGGAAAATGCGCGAACCCACTGAGCTTGAAGTCACAGCCTGAAGCACAGCAAACTGGCTTTTTTCTGAAGCTCATAATGTGATAATTAAATTGCTAACAGGCACCTTAGTGATGGCATTTGCTGAAGATGTGGAAGCCTCTTCACAATGGTACCTATCTTTAGGAGGCTCATCAGTAGGAGCAGAGTGATTGGAATAGACTTTTAAAAATATATTTTCTCCAACGAGTGCATTAAATTTTTATGTGGAGTGAAATGGGACAGGACTTGTTTCCTTTCCACTGCACAATGATTTATTACCCAAAAAGACCGCAGAACTAATTAGCAGAGTAATTAATTAATATAAATTTGCATATTTGCATTTGCAATTAGTGCAGCCGACTGATTAGTCTGAAAATGGGAAGTTTGACTCATTAGATGCTAGTGTCTGCTGGACCGGAAAGCGGCTGCCAGATGAGGCGAAAAAGGGTGCAATAAGCATCAGCCTGTGTGTGTGTGTGTGCGCGCGCGTGCGTGCGTGCGCGTGTTCATTGTGTCTTTTGTTAGATTAAAAATATTTGTTCGTAGACCTCTGAGCTTGGTATAAAATTAATTTTTCCTCCATTTGTCCTTACTCTGCTTTCATTTCTCATTCCCTCACAAGGGAACTCCAAGGTATGAAATGTATTTATTTATTTGAATTTATATTCTGTCTTTCCGCACAACATGCATCCAAGATGCTAACAACAAAGAAAATAGAAATACAGCATCAAAAATCCTATCTAATATAAAACAAGAGATCAGATTCTAAAAAGACCTTTTAAACAGCACATGAAAAATGGCAACATTTGCCACTGAAACTTAAGGTTCTTTTGAGTTTCTCAAAGTAGATGTTCAGTGTTGAAAAGGATATCATGTATTTTCAGATCAGGTTTTTAAAACTATTAAATTGTAGGCACACATTCAGTTGTCTTGCTCTGTCTCCCCCACCACACTCACAAGGAAAAGAAGCACAATAATAATACTTAATAACACTTAACAAATTTAAGTTTGCTAACCATGATTAAAGGGAAAATGTGTAGCAAGTAAATTCTCAGTTTAGCAGTCTGTAGACCATGCAGAACACCATGTTCCATTCTGAGACTACCGAGGTCTCAGGAAAAATGTCCAAATTTATTTAGGTTTAAAAAACAACTAACATTAATGCTGAAACATTTTTCAGAGCAGAGGAAGTGAGGTCCCAGTCTTGCTGTGATCACAAGAGGGAGTGCTTGGAAAGAGAGCACAACCCTTTCTTAACACAAGCCATGGAGCAAGGCAGTTGGGAATATTCAAAGCCAATATTAAAAGAAATCAAATGTTCTTTTCTCCTGTGGTAGCTTTATAAGGACATCACTGAATACTTGTATAATGTCATTCAATATATTTCCACTTGTTCTAGAGATCTTCCCGGGGACTAGGTTCATAGCTGGAGAAAATTTGGGGAAAAAATGCAGCTGTTTTCAGTATTGGAAACATTTATGCGTGATGATTCATTTGAAAAAAAACCCAGAATTCTCCATGTTAGATTTTTGCCCCAAATTATGCATTCAGCTCTCATGAATGGCTAGCTTTTTTCTAATAGCTACTTCAAAATAATGACGCAGGTTAATAGACAGGTACATTGCAAACAGTATGCAGTAGAAGATATTTTTAGTCTGGTTTCGTTAGGATGAAATTCAGGTTAAAAAAATGCCTTTCATGCATGGTCTTGCATAAGCCAGTGTTCTTGTTCCTACAAACTCACTCAAAATGTGCATGCCTGCATATGCATTACCTTGACTTGTCCACTGAATGGTGCCAAATATTTGACTGAGTAAAAGTATATATGAAAAAGGCTTATGTACTATAAGTATGGTACACAACCAGTGTACAGTCATAGACAAACTTTTATTGGCAGTTATGTATAGATTGTTTTTCTGGTATGAACACAAATTTGTGTAAACTATGCAGAGGGAAAATGTCTGAATGCTGGTTTGAAATCTGTTGTCCTTCTCAATGGTTTAGATCCATACTTAGTTATCCATAGAATAGACCCATTGGAATCAATGGGATATAAGCTTCCAGTAGCTTTTCACCAAGGATGGCGAAATCTGAATCAAAGCCAATGTATTTACCTTGTTTTATCAGTTCTGCAGAACATCTGACATGGAGTATAGATTAAAGTCTCTGTAGAAGTTTGTGAAGAAGGAATAAGCTTGCTGCATACTGGACCCCACCCAGCATAATGCTTACCTGAAAATTTGTGTCTGAGGAATGCATCCCTGAAGTAATCTCAAATAGAAAGAAAAGTATATCTTACAAAAATGCAATTCAAAGAGGTTCATTTCTAGTGTGAAGTTAGAATTCTTGAAGAGAGAAAAAGGCCTGTCAGTTCACTGGGGATCTTCAAAGTGGTCTAAGACAATAAAAATCACCATCCTGACATGAATAGTCATTGTACAAGGTGACCCTGATGACCTCCAGCTTCCTCTTCCAGTGGGGAAATCCTGATGGTCTCATGCTCTCCCTGAACAAGTGGAACAGGGGAGCTTGCTAAGACCCTGCACCAGCACTCAGCTATAGCACGTCCATCTCCCACTGCTCACTTTTCAAGGTCTCCATCTCATGCCATGAGGGAGCTGAGCTATGAGAGGACACCATACTTCTTGCCCTAGACTGTCATGGGAAACTAGAGCTTCAAGTGCCTGCTCCTGCCTAATCTTGAAAGCTAAGCAGGATTGGGCCTGATTGAAATATGGATGGGTGACTTAATATTGTGAATCACCAGAGAGCTTTGGGTATAGCAATGTTGTTGTTGTCCCAGTGTATTCCTGAGCAAGAATTTGTGAGTGGCATCTACGTATTAACCATTAGGACAAGTTTGGAGTACATAACTTCCACCAGATGTTTTGGACTAGAATTCCCTTTAATTTCAGCCTATTTAGCCCATGCCTGTGGATGATGGGACATGGTCTAAATCACCCGAAGAGCTCCACACTCCCACTCCCCGAGTTAGGGGATAGCTTCCTGTAACACCATTGTTCTTTTCACTGATCTTTTGATTATGCAACGTCAATTGCACTCTCTCCTATTGAAATATCATATTCCAAATGTGTCACTGACAGGTAGTGATGGCATGTAGTGGTTAAGGTAGTAAGGCAAAACAGTGACAGTTTCTCTGCATTGCACTTTGACGTGCCGTGCATCACCTGTGCCAAGCACTCTAGCCATCGACTTTCATAGTGGGGGGCAGGGATTTTTCTCCCCCCCCCCCGCTCTGTTGATATCACAGACCCCAAATGCTAGCATCTGGCGAGTCTTGACGAGAGGAATGTCAGACATATACCTTTCAGATTAGAGGCAATGCACTGTAGGGGTTGTTTGTTGGCTCCCAGCATCTCAACTCACTCCTGGATAAAAGATTCATCAAAATGTCAAGCTCATAAAGAGACCAGCTGCATTCACACACTGTCGCAATTGCAAATGTCCTCCACACTCTGGGGAGAGCATTCCTCCATAAATGCTGGCTTAGGTCACGGCAACAACAATTAACTTGGCAAATCAACAGATAGATCTTACCACAAACTAATCTATGGTAGAATTTCCTAGATGCAGCAACATGAGGGCTAGGGATTTCCAAGTCTGAGTATGTCATACACAATCATTCCTGCATCCAAGAACCAAAACCAACAGTGACTGAGTGCGTAACTACATCTCAATGGGCAATGGACACCTTCATGTTAATTTGCCACAAGTGAGTCCTGTAAGAAGATATAGACACAGGGAATGCTCCTATTCCAGATTCCAGCCAGTCAGCTATGCATTTTTCAAAAATGCTCTATTCTGTTCGCTCCCTCCTTTTTCTGTTTTTCATCCTCTAGCAGACTGCCAGGGTTCTGTGACCACTGAGCATGCTTATGCTATTAGGCTGGTTTGGGTCCCTGCTCCAAGGTTTGCTCTGCTAAGCATGGACTGAATTTCTTGAAACTTTGTGGTTCCCTGAATCCTGCTAATATCCCACTTTTATGCATGGATTTTGGGGTAGGCTTTCTTTGAATATAGGGTGGAAATGGATATGATAATTGTGAAGTGGCTATATTACAACCAGATATTGCATGTTGGAACACAGGATATGATTAAAGAATCCTAAGCTTAAGTGTGTATCAAGTTTGCATGATCAAGATACTGAACTTCAGAAATAATACTGGTTTTCTGAAAGCCACTGCCACTCAGTGGCTGCACTGTACCCGCTGGTAGTGACGGGTGAAATATTCACTCAATTGAGTTTTTTCACTGATTGACCCAATTTGCACCTCCCAAGAATTGTATTCTGAAATCCCTATTTTTATGAGTTTCTGAAAGTAGCTCATCATGTGCAAAACATGTAAAAATGCACATATTATGGAAAAGTGTGCATAAAATGGATACATTTCCGAAAGGGGACACGGTGACGTAGTGGAATGACTCTGGAACTGTCAGCCAGAGGTGGTTGGCACTTTGATGGTTCAAGTCTAGCTCTGTGAAACAGAATGATCTCCCGATGCTTTTGCCTAGCTTCTGCCTACCCAGCAGATCAAAAATATACCATTTTGAGTACATAAATAGGAACCACCATTCCCCAGTGGGAAAAATGCTGGCTACATTTGCAGGGAAGCAAGAACCGGTGCTGGATCTGCCTGGATGGGATCAGCGAAGGATCGGCAGAGAAAAGCCCCAGATGAGCAGACTTCCTGGAGAGCATTGCTGGCCAGCTGGTGTTAAGCTAGCTTGCCCCCTGTGGTGCAAGAAAAGACCAGCAACTGTCTGCTGCTAGAACATTTACCATGTGTAAAAAACATTGTAGATTCCCTGGCCATGTATGCCATACACTAAATAAATAAATTTGAGAAAATTGTACACAAAACAGCATTTCAACAATGTAAAGTACTAGGGAGGGGGAAGGTGTAAGTTTAAAACTGCATACAAAGAATGTGTATAGGAATGCATACTTAATAAGAGATATGCACACAAATGCAATAATTTCTCTGTGTGTACACACACGCACAAAGCAAGTGCATGCAGAAACAGAATGGAATGAGCTTGACTTGAAAGAATTCACATTCTTGGCAGAACAATAGCCGACCTATTTGTCCATTTGCACCTGCTAGGTCATCTTAAAATACAGATGAGCCACCTGGGGAGAAAGTTAGTATTGAGCTATTATATTTATACCCTGCACTTCCTCAAAGGAGTCCACCTATACTTGATTCCCTGGTGGTTGCCCATCCAGGCATTGTTCCTGGCTAAATTCAACAGTTAGAGTAACTGTGTCAATTATTCAGTGGATTATGCAATGTTTAGAAATCCTTCCAATGTACTAGAATAGAGGAAATTCCACCCAAGTTTTACTTAGCACTGTCTCAGCAGTATCCAGCTGTGGCATTCTGCTAGTGCAGATGATGTGCTAATGGAAACGGGGTTCCAAATTAAACGCAAGAGTAAACATAGAAGCAGAGCGAGTCAGAAGGGGTCTCCCGGGCCATCTAGTCTGACCTCCAGCACCAGCCGGCTTCATTCACAACATGCCCACCATTCAGCAAAAGTTCAGCGAAAGTTATATTTTGGGCAAGCAGTTATATTTTGGGCAATACAACTTACCTCTGGCTGTAGTCTTTTGAACTATGGTAAGATGTAGTCACTACATTGTAGTGTATTTCTAGCAAAACTATTGTAATTATCAATTGATTTGCATCTAGACATGTACATTCACAGGTGAAATTCTGCACCCCCCCCTCAAAAAAAAAAATTCTGCTTTGTTTAGTGATTTATAAATGGCCACCATACTTCCAGGAGGCCACAACTGAACAAAATGAGCTCAATATTCCAATATAATTAAAAAGTTGACCCTTAAAAATGCACAACACTGGGTAATGTGTTTTGCTTGGACCCAACAGAATGCCACAACATTTTCAATCCAGCAATCATGGATTCTCCTGGATTTTTCAGGGTGGGTTGTTAGTTGTGCATTTTAGAAGCAAGATCTTCATATAGTGATTTGCACAAATCACTTCCTTTGCACAGAGTCTGTTCTTTAAATTTGTGTAAGCAATTTTGCTCTGCTTTTATCAATTTTATCATATTTTCATGTCCTGGGAACAAGGTTTCCTAATGGTAAATTTCTTGTCAGTTTCATCCTCTCGATGGGTCATTGTTAGCTGGCCATGATTCCAACTTCACAAAGAACTCGTTGTTGCCAATTTCATGTAGTTCATGAAACTTGCAAGAATCATGGGAGCTGAAAAATCATAACCAAAAATAATAATGAAAAATGTGTCTAACTGATATGTGTAAGATATGGAGCCCTTCTTGTAAGCCATCCTGAGACCCTTGCAGTGGATAGCCTATAAAAGCTTTTCATAAATACATACATACATACATACCATAGCTTTAATGCCAAACTAGATAAAATTGACAGTGACAATTTTAATGCCCCACAATTTGTGAAAATTTCCTGAGCTTTTTTAAGCAAATTTGTGCAAAGGGTGGCTTGTTTTAAAAGCAGATGTTCACCAGCTAATAGGCAGGACTTGTATGTGTTTAAGCAGGCATTCACATGGGGAAAGTGGAACAGACTCCAGAGAGCTGACTTGGGAACATTCTTTGGATTTTCACTGCCCAGGCAGTTCCTTGTACACCCCTGGTGCCTTCTGAAACAGTTGAAAAATATATAACTGAACAATATATGATGCCACAGGAGCCTGATACTATGGAGAGCTAGTGTGGTGTAGTCAGACTCAGAGACTAAGGCAATCTGGGTTCTAGTCCCTGCTCAGCCATGGAGCCAACTGGGTGACTTTGGCCCAGTCACAGACTCTCAGCCCAACCAACCTCACAGGGCTGTTGTTATGAGGATAAGAATGAGAGGTAGAGAATTATGTAAGCTGCCTTGAGTTCCTTAGAAGGAAAAAAGGTGGGAGATAAATATAATAAATACATATAATAGGTAGTGCTAACCGCACATATAATTGGTAATTTCTACATTCAGATCAATAAAAAAAACACATTTTGCTTTTTTGCCTTCCCTCATGGGAAGAAACAAGAAAGGGAAAGCAGGCCAGAGTTATTCTGCAATGGGTCCAAGCGTATGTCATGTACCTCTTCTAGGAAGAGGAAGAGAATGGAGGGGAAATGACTGTGCCCAGTGCTTATGGGAGGCCCAACCCAAGTGGGGTATCTCCTGCTTTCACTTTGGTCTTATCTCCATTTATTTTGTTAGGGAAAAGCAAGGAACTATTCCTTGAATTAATCTAAAAGAACCCTCCTATAAGTGACATAAAATAAATGCATGATGCCTAGAAAATGGGTTAAGTTTGAAAAATTGTTGGGGAATTAATGTCTACCGCTCTCTGCTCCAGTTCCTTTTCTCTTGCGGAATTTGTTGTCTGGTTATTCATTTCTTTAAAAGGACTTTTGAGTCTTCCTGAATCCATCAGTCCTGGGAGAACCAAATTCAAGCATGTGTTAGTTTATTATTTCCCCTTTGGCGGTGGATTAGCCAGGTTGCTTCTGGGTTGATTAAAAGATTAAGAGTGCCCCCTAGCAAAATTCCTTGCAGAACTGGCATAACCTCCTTGCACAAGAGATGGATTGTGGCTCAGAGCATATCTCAAACAAACCTGGATGAGTACAAAACCCCATTCCAGGTGACCATTTGTGTATTGCCAAAAGGAAGGCACCACATCACCAATCCAAGCAAACAGAAGGGGTATCCTATTTGCATAGCATATGTATATCCACATTTATGCACACAGCGCAGTTTTAGACAGAATAACAGTAATATCCAGTGCTTTTTTGGTCATAGAACGCACCGGAACAGAGTTCTGGCACCTTTTTTCGACAGATTTTCCAAGTTTTAAAAGTAACTTTTGAAAATTTGATGTTTGGTCCACGTGGATTTGAATCACCCCGCTGAGTGTAGCAGGTCGGCAGCAAAATCATTAAAATGGTGCTTGTGGGCTGCTTGTGTGTCGAATCTGATGCATACGTACTTTGTCCGTGCTGGTTGTGATGGCGCTGCTTGGCTTGTGGTGCTGCTCTGCTTGTGATTGGTCGTGTGGCCGCGCACTGAGTGCTTACGGTGGGCGGTGACCGTTATGTTTCGTTACACAACTGACGTGTGTGGGTGTGTATACAGTGACTGACTACGTGCGAAAGGTAAATAGTTTCATGAGTTCCGACACCGTTTTTCTTACAAAAAAGGCACTGGTAATATCTATAGCTCTCAATAGTAACATTGATTGCATGTAAGCCACTCCAGGAGCCCTTTGGGCTGAGCAGCAGAATAAAAATACTAGGGCAGAGCAATCCTTTAATACCCTAGATAGCACCTGGGAATCACAGGATTTTTTAGATACCCAGATCAGAGGAAGAAACAGCTCAGAGCTGGGGATCCATGCTCAGTCCACCCTTGCCCCCTGCATGCCCAGTCTGCAGAATGGCCCAGAGGCTGGTGAGCTGAGCCCAGGGAGTCCAACCGATCCGCATCCCCAAACCGATTCCTTGCACATCTTCAATTGCTACTGACACACACTTGTGCAGATGCACGAATCTGCCTTAGAACAAGGGCAAATTAGCACAAATAAGAAAAACCAGAGTCTGTGTGACTTGGAAAAAGCCAGTCTGCTGTGGAATCCGCAGCTCTGATCATAGAAATCTGGACCCATTTGAATTCACTATTTTCTCCTACATCCCTGTTTGCAACATTCCTGGCCTGGGAATGGGGTATCATGAGCTTGTCACCCCTTGCTTGGGGCTGTTGTTGCTTATTGCATAGCAGAAGCAATCTCAGAACTTTTGCTGTGATGGACATTTCCCTGCAATGCAATAAAGTTGTGGATTAGGCCCAGTGTTCATTGCTTTCTGCCTAATCTGAAAATATGTTAGGTCAGCTGTAGGAAAGCAGTCTTAATTGGTTTCCCTGGACATGAAGAATATAAATTTGGGTGGATGCCCATGTCAGTGTGAGCTAGGCTGCCACAGATTTGCTGGAGAAAAGGGAGTCGTCAATAAAACTCGGCAGGAATACTTTATTGAAATGTGGGCTTTTCATTTCTAATGTCTTATTCTCTGATGACTGAAGCCCATTGTAAACAGCATTAGAAAACCCAGCAAGAGTTTCAGCCTTGTCATTCCTCCTTGGAAAGTATTGAGCACGTGTCAATATTTGATCAAGGTGAGCCTGCCTTGTTGGGCGAAAGAGGAAATATGTAGTCGCATTTTCCAGTTTTCACTGAATTATATTTTGAACATTAAGGTTAGAGATGCTTTGGAATTTCCACCTCTGTAATTTCCTCCCAGATTTTGTGGCTTTGATTTACCTTGGCACCTCTTGTTATTTCTCCCTACCAATCTTCCAACTTGGCTTGACAGAATTTGTAAAACCAAATATGCTTTCCATTCCTTCTGTCCATGAGAATGTCCTCTCAACTAAATTGTGCACAGAGCTGACCATATGCATTAAAGCATGTGCGTGTGTGTTAATCACTATGCGGCATTGTTCACAACTGAAACTGTATGACTGTTCCTCTTCTTCAAGAATGGAGTAAATGATTTGCAGACGTACTATTTCCAGATTTAATTGCAGAAATTCTTCATGTGAAATCTGAAAATAGAAGAGGAACAAAACAGAATGTGAAGAATCTATTCATCCTTGGTTGCGACAGTTGCACTGGCAATTAGTGGAACCTCTTGCACATACAACTTCCTATGTGGTGCAGCTCAGAGGGTAGAGACAATTGTGTGTGATGTATTTGGAAGGCTACTCCATGGTTTTCTAGCATGCTAGAATCTGAAGCATGCCTGACCTAATTAAAACATAGCAATCAAGAGGCCAATTTCCATGCTTGCCAGAGCCCATCATACTTTATTTGAGCCATGGTGGATTGTGGTGCATCACAACAACCACAATGCATACTTAAGCAGTGGTGGGTAGTTGCTACAGTTTACTGTGATGTGCAAACCTGGCACAGGGTGGGTTGTTGCCCTGGTTAACAAATCTCCCACAAGACTAAAACAACTCACAGTTTGTTGATCATTTTTTTAATCAGGTTAACAACCCACCCTTGCTGAGTTCACATATCATGATACGTCTGAATGACTACCTGCTGTGGCTCGGATATGCATAATGGCTGCTGGTATATGTCACAACCACTTGCAGTGATCTTGCAAACTAGGCCATGTTCCCTCTCTCAGTCTCTCCACAAAATTGATCTGGTCAGATTGCTGTGAAAGGTACAGTTAGGGCTCAGTTTAAGTACTTGTTAGATACTTTAATAGGACTAAATAAAGTCAGATTCTACTTAAATCACTTCTCTACATTTTGGAAGTCCTTGAAGAACTTTACAGAATGGAGAAGAAATATGTGTGTGGATCAGCTCTCTCTACCGAAGTGAACAAGAAAACCATTCAAGCAAGAATTAACTTTTGTGGATCTGATTTCTTGCACCTGAAGCAAGTCCTAAAGTTTTTGAACTAAAGGATCTCCCAAAGACCATTGTAAGTCTCTTTCTCCAAAGAGGGATGTGTAAAGTGGCTGGAGAAACTATATGACATGTTTGCACTACCACTATTTTCATGCGATATGCGCCCCAAACAACTTGGCCAGTTACCAAGGTATCTTTGCCTTTCACCCGGATTACGGAGTTACAGAAACTGGGAGAGAGATTGTTTTCCATACACAGGACTTGCATCCTTTGGAAGAGGTGTATTATTCTGCAGTAAGAAACGTCACCTGAATTCTAAATATTTTTGAAATACTGGAAGGACATTTTTTTTCATTTTTCCAAAATTGGAGGCAACCACCGTAGTATCAAAGAGACATATTGGACATGTCAAGGACACAGACCAGTCTCCCAGATATTACCCATCTGTGTAATTTGTGTTTCTATAATAGTCTTTTTCAGACAGGTATTATATTCTAAGCCACAAAATTTTTTAAAAAATCCCTGATAATTGAAACTTTACATCAGACAGTCTTATGTTTCAATATGTCAAAAGTACACAAAACATAAAACTGCTGTAAAATCCAGACTGGAAAACCCCAGGCCAAACCATATTCCTCAAAATTGAAGCCAATTTAAATTCCAGGAATAAGTAGCTGACAAAGATAATTTTCATAGATTAACATTTTTCACCTGAGTTTTATATTTCTGGAAGAAATATACACCACATTGGTTATGCATTGATCAAACTTTTATTGTGCCAGCTGTACTTCACAGACCTGAAAAAGTGATTCAAGCAAAACAAAAGAGAACATAAAAGCAGAAGTATAATGGTTTTAAATCCCAAAGAGGCAATTACAAGTTTGATTCCAGTGATGCAGCTGGACTACAATGGAAAACCAAACACTTTACACATATTAAGTAGATATGAAGGCTAAGACTAGGATTGTAAATAATGAATCGACTCTGCAATTATATTGGGAAAGTGCAGCCCTTTTAATAAGTTGAGAAAATATGGTGGCAAAATTGGTATGAATTCACATGCAAGAGATAGTTTCAGATGTGTTAAAACAGGTAAAATGAAAAGCCCACACATTGCACAATAACTGATCATTTATACAGCACAAGTAGAAGGCAGAATGACAGTCATGTAATTAGGATAAACAACAGTTCTTTACTTACATTATCTTGAAGTGCAGCAGATTTTTAATCTGAAGACTGGCTTTATACGACAGGAGAGAGATATTGAACAAGGAAGCATCCTGGCGTTTTCAAAAGGTCAAATGCAACAGGGCCCCAATCCTCAACATCTGACAATCTATAACCTTTTTTTTTACTTTACACATTCATTCCAGTGAACTCACCCTTGTCATTGTGGTTGCTATAAAGAGGCTTCCTGCCCTCCTCACAATTTTTAAAAACTTAAACAATGAAAATTAAACAATGAAACAATGAAAAAATGCTCTTTCCTATTCCACTGTTCAGCAGACAGGAAAAGCCAGCAAAGCAAAGGGGTTGAGAGCAGGAAAAGAGAGAAGCTACAGGTTAGGAAGTGTGTGGAGAAAGGAAGCGCAACGCTAGGGGCTGGGGATGGACAAGAGCAGCAAGATAAAGGGGTGAGTGGGAGAGAAAACGAGGGAACTCACCCGCAGAGTCGGAGCTTTGTCCTCTCTCCACACCATCAGAGTAGCTCTCGACAGAAAGGGCTGCTGGTCTGGTCTTGACCACCTGGCAGAGCCACCCAGATATGGGCTTGGGAGCAGTACTGCAGCCACTCAGCATGGCTGCCCCAGGTGGCAATCAGGGCCAGAAGGCCCTATAGAATGTGGGCTCTGAGTAGTATAAGCTATTCGTGAGTTGAGTCTTCCACAGTTTGGTGTCCCCCTGATGTTTTGAATGGAGATTCCTGCTGTCCGTTACTTTCCTTTAGCCGTGGGACTTGTTCAAAAACATCTGGAGAGCGCCATACTGGGCAACTCTGGGAGAGCAGCTTTAGAGCTACCATGACAGGAGACTCCAGCCTGCTCCCCTTTGCTTGGGCTGTCATCAAGTTTCCTCTGTCTCTGAAGTCCTTGAGATCTTTGTCTGACGTGGACAATGTATGCAGTTCTGCCCTTCCTAGCTGACTGGTCAGAGATGTGATCCTGCAGGGCCGGATGAAACAGTTCTTACACAGCTTTCCATCTGGATCTTCCAGGCCCTTCCATTCCTACCCTCCTCTTTGAATTAGTTCTCCAAACTACTAATCCATTTGATCCTGTTTTTTTCTACCTTGCACTGCTTAAAATTTTCATAGAAAACAAGGTTCCTGTAACCATCCTTTGTACTACGGATTCCCTGTGTTCATGCTTAGCCAAAACCACACAATCCATACACAGGAGAGAGTTGTCAGCACACTTGGAGTAATCAATGTGGGGTGTGGAGGGCTCATAAAGGAAGAGCCCTAAAAACCCATCAACAGGGGGGAAAGTTGAGAGACTTTTCTACATGAGGTATTTATTATATGGTCTTCATTCACTAGTCACAGTTGTTTCTAGTCTCCTTGGATGATGATGTGTTTGATGATGATGTTTGCTTCTGTTTTTTAACAGCACATTCAGCAAGTTTTTGGAGCAAGGTAAATGTGGTATTATATATGAAACCAAACAGAAATGATTTTTCCACTTGTACAACTGCACTGTTCCAGTATACCACAGTGCCACCCAGAGGAGGAACCAAAACTGGCCAATGAGAACTGATAGCATTCAGTGGGCACATGAGGCTGACTGGGGGTGAGCAGAATGGAGGGACTAGACTCCTGAACACAAACAACGTTTTGTTATACTGAACGATAAAAACATTTCATACTTATAGCATACAAACTTTTCTTTGGTTAGCTTAGGGCGCAGTCCTACACATCTCTAGATAGGGAAAAGTCCTACACTGTATTTATATTCATGGGTGTCTTCATCTTCATGTGATACACATCCAAACAAAAAGCTGTATATTCTAATCCTTAGGATATCTTATAAATTTCATATACTGTGTGATAGTGCTCATTTATACGGAAGGCTCAAGAAGAGTCTCCTTGTGGTTTCTGGCAAGACCATTGTACCACGGTGGCATTTCTTTTGTGAATTGTCATGAACACTCTGTGAATATTCTGTTCGATTCTGTCCCCTACTGATCCAATGTTGCAAATTATTTCAAGCTGGCATAGAAAATGCAACAGTGACTGCAGTTTGGCATTAGGTTCCATACTAATAATTTGTCAGTGCACCTTGGCAGAAGTGCTTGAAAGAGAGGCCTGCATTTAACAAATACATTGCTAAATGGTGCTTCCTCATTTCATGATGCCAAAACCCACCAGTAAAAGCAGCACCTTTATATGAAAATTGCCTAATTGCAGTTATCCTCAGGAAAGCAGTCCCAGGCCATGGACTGAAGACACACTCTAGCACCACCTGGTGGAACTATGTTGGGGTTAGGTCAGAAACTGGAAGGAAGACCGTTTAGGAGCCCCGTGAGCATTCAGTTTTTGATGCAAGAAGATGTACCAATGTGAATTGCATAGCCACAGCCCTGGGCCTGTCATTCCCTTCCTGTGTCCCTTTGCAGCTCCTTATCAAGGTCATGCCCCTTTGCCTGAGAACTGAGAGTCAAACAACAAAGACTTTAAATACATAGGGTTGAATCCCAAATGAGTCATACTCAGAGCGGACCTACTGGAATTGATGGGATTAAGTTGGTTAAGACTGATTTAAGTCACACTGATTTCACTGGGCCTATTTGAAGTATGACTTGGTTTGGATCCAACCCATCATGTGCAGCTGATCTTCCTTGTCTTTATTGACATAGAAACAAACAAAACCCAAAACAGAGGCTCGTTCCCCATTTTTTATTTAGTTCCTCCTCTTGTGGGGTGGGCAGGCAGGCAGGCATCTTGTAAAACAAGTAGCTGGGAAGCAGATTTAAAGCTCCCCATCTATGCATGATGATCCTGATCCAGATAGTTGACTTGCACCCCTACAGTACAGTACAGAGTACAGAGCAAAGAGATGGTCACTGGTACAATGCATATTTAAGAAAACTTATTGATGGACCTTGATTCTCTTCCTCTCTTATAACACACAAGTGCATCCATAAGAAACTTTGGCTTTTCCCGATTAAATTCCTTTCCTTTCTGAATGTGTCTTATTTTTTATTTGAAGTCAGAAAACCACTAGAAGAGTCTGGTTTTGTTAATTTTTGGGCAGCACCTAGCATAGCATACTTTGTCATCATCTTTGCTGGAAATATCATGGTCATTTTGTGTGTCACCATGGGAAAGTGTTTCCCTGGGAAAGTGAAAGTTGTCTTTTTTAGCAGCACCACTTTCCAGCTGTTGGATGGTTCTTATTTTCTTTCAGCTTGTTGGGAGACAGTAACATGCAGCCTCTTCTGAGACCTCCAAGGTCCTAATTTTATCCACATGGCATTGTGGCTGCCATGGAACTTTTTTTTTCTGGTCTTGGTGTCACAACCAAAGTGAACTCCAAACTAAAATGTGTGCAGGAGGAAACTGTGCTGTACAAGCATTTCTTCATAAAAACCAACTCGTACAAAGCATTCCAGCTGCATGGGAATTTATTTGTTCACATTGGTTACACCATTTGTGCTAGCACAGGGGTGACCAGACTTGCTCAACTGAAGAGCCACATATGGCAAATGTCGGGAGTCTGAGAGCCACAAGCAGGTGCCCATCGGCTGCAACAGCAAACAGTGAATGGCAGCTGGCTAGTGGGCACCCGCAGGAGGCAACAGTGGGCTGCAAGCAGTGAAATGCAAAATAAACTCAGAGGGCCACATGCAGCTCCCAGGCCTTGGTTTGGCCACCCCTGTGCTAGAGTAATAGCAAAGCAACACTGATAGGTGCAACCAGTAGGTACAGGCAGTTCAATAAACCACACCAAAACATTCATTACTATTGAACTCTGGGCTGTTACTGAAATGTGGATTTTCATGTTGTCTGTGCAAACAACCCATGGCCAAACTATGTTAGCCATGGACAAACCATGATTTGTTCTTGGGTTGTCAGCAGCAGTTTATACTGCTGGCTGGTTTCAGACAACATGATTACACACATTTCATGGTTCAATGATGACCCACACTCAAAAACTGTCTGCACCCAGTCAGTGTGTTAGCTTTCATTGCTCTGCCAAGAGTAGGTCTCATATATTGGCAATTTTACTGATAGGAATCTTGTTCGAGTCTCGTGGTTGCAGCACTGTTCCGGCCATTGCCCTGATCTAATGATTGATGGAATTCCCTCCTCAAGGGATGCACCACTGATTTCCATGTGTGGGGAAGGGTGGTGGAAACACATGTGGAAGCGCATGTCCCTTCACACACTGGGCTTCTATGGAGATTAATGGGACACTCCACATGTGCAATCACATCATAAAGTTCTGAAGCCAGAATGCTGTAAATTTTCATAATAAAAGTAATTCTGGTGTATCTTGGAATTTTATGGATCTGGATCCCAAACCAGACACCAGTGCAGCCTCAATCACGCACCAAAGTGCATGGAGTCATAGCTCATCCCTGGAGGAGGCTTTTACCCCATGTCTTAGCAAAAGGCTCCTGGATCAGTAAGACAGGACAGTCTGCTTGGAGGCTGAGCGTGTCAAAGGCATGACATGCAAGGAAAGGGGAATGTGAAGCAAATGGGAGGCAGAGGGAATGAAGCAGCCTTTCAGCAGAACTTGCAGAATGCCCTGTCTCCTCTCCCTCTGAATAGTACCACCTGCTGGAACAGTTGCTGAGGGAGGAACATGGCCTTGGAATCAACCTGTGGAGCTCTTGAGTCCAAGAGCCAGTGGACAAAGTGCTGGGCTGAAGACTGGGAGATCCGGGTCCCAGTCCCCATTCAGCCATGAAGCTCACTGGGTTACTGTGGCCCAATCATTCATTGCAACCCAGTGCACAGGGTTGTGGTTGTGAAGATCGCGTGGAGCTATGCAAGGCATCATGGGTTGCTCCCAAGAGGGGAAAAAGTGGGCTATAGATGCATATGTAATAGGACTACTACTAATAAAACTGACTCCAGTGACTACCAGTAACTCCAGTGTTATCCATGCTGCCCTCTACAGGAGTTTTTGACTACCAAATAAAGGATAGCTAAGTGTTTTCCCTCACTTTCTGAAGATAGCAGGGCTTTTTAGGCGAACAAAACAGGATCCGACTCCAAATAACAGAGCTTAAAATGGATGAAAATAGCAGTGTACATGAAAAGTACATATGCTCTTCAACATATGCTCTTCAGTTTTCCGTACTTGGTAAGCAGAGTTAGTAAGCAAGGTGTATCAGTAGTACTTAAGTAAAACTGAGGCCTAAAGCAATTAAATTAAAAGCTAAAAAGATCTGGAATCGTAAAAGCCAACACATTTTAATTGAACATAATTCTATTGAAGACTATTAAATTACCTCAGTGGAATAGCAACACAAAACACATGCTAATGAGCTACCAAGTGAAATTTTTAAATGGGTAAACTGAAAAATTACAGGTACCCCGGTGTAAGACATGCCAAGTGCTGATGATATGAAAATATGAATAATTTATATCTTCTTTAAATGTGGAATGTAAATTTGTTTGGAATTAATTTCTGTTGGGAAATCACTACACAGTACACATGCCTCTCTCGGAGGGCAGTATGTTTTTTCCCATGCAAAATATTATTATTAGGGTTGTTATTATTTTATTATGATATTGTTGGGGAGGAAAATGAAATGGCAAAAACGCAAAACAAAAAACTGACAATAAACTATGATGCTAAAGACCAAACTAGATTTATTTCTTGGATGAATGCATCCTGGAAACTTTGGAGCTTCTGGAATCCCTCAGTATCTTGGCTTCTTTAGACTACGCTGTGAGCATAAAAGAACTACCAAAATGCCAAGTCTCAACTATCATAAAAACTGGCATGGCTTGATCCTTCCATTACCTATCATTTGTTACCCTTCTAATTATCCCAAGAAAGGGCTGGTTTAATGAAGAAGGAAACATGAATAGGTTAATTTGCTTATGTTTTAAAATATGACAAAGCTCCAATGATTTCTAGCTTATAGTGTGATAGCTAACCAATCAACTATCTGCCTACTAAGCTTCTGTCACACTGTGACACAGCTTTTTCCAACCTGGCACCATCCAGATGTTTTGGACTACAATTCACATCAGCCCCAGCTAGCACAACCAGTGTTTGAGGCTGATGGGAATGATGGTCCAAGTCATTGTTGCATAAATATAGGGAAATCACCACAGCAGACTTTGAAAAAGGGCTGTCTCCAGAAAATTGGTGTATAGTCATGGACATAACATCAGGGATAAAGTTAAACTTGGACTACCATGCATTTTGTCAAAAGTCAAGGATGGAAATTTTAGGGCAGGGATTATTTGAGGAGTATTAGTCAACCTATTGACATCCAGAGTGATACAAACAGTAGGCCAGATCACATAGATAAATGCCATAAATATCCTCAAACATGAGCGATAACATAGTTTCATTTTGTTGGGCCCTCGTGCTAATGGAGCTGAAGCCTGGATTAGGCTCCGGGAATCTCGGAGACCCAGTTCTGCAAGACGGAGTCCTTCCACCAGAAAACTTGACGTGATGGATGTCCCTGATGAGCTGCATGTCTCTGTATAGGCAAGCTTCTTACCCTTTCCTCGTGGGTGACTGTACCATCGTGTGAGTCTCTGCCTACAGTCTGAAGTGATCCCATCCAGAAACAGGTTCTGCTTAGATTCTGCTCAAAAGGACTGAGTCACCAAATGTGAGTTATGACTCTAAATGGAACAGATTGTCATTCTGGATTTTTGTGTTATAACTCATTGCTCTTTTCCCTCTTTAGAGTATCATTTTCTTGCTCCCTTCATTCTAGATAAACATGACAACAACCTTGAATGATGCTACCTTCAAAACTGTGATTTGTCCATTTCTGAGCTCCTGATGGCAGGGAGCCGACAGCACAAAGACTTTCTTTTCCTTCTTCGTGATTATTTTGGAACAACTGCATTCCCCCCTTTTCTGCTGTTTTCTTTTCATGGACCATTAGCAGCTTCCAAAGGCAATATCCTTTCACTGTCGCACTATGCCATGGGGTGCCATTTGAACAACTTCAGACAAGGGCATTAAGTACAATTCTGGAAGGGAGTCAGAGCATAACCAAATAAAAATAATAAAAAGAACGCTTGTGCGAGCAATTTGGAATGCTGTCCCGGACTGAATTCATTTGCAGCCTAGCAGAGAGCTACCAATAACTGATGATCGGTGCTATTCTCCCAACTCTGCAGCACCTTACTTAATTGTAAAGCACTTCATACCCTAAGAAACCTCACTGTTCATTTGATTTTCCTTTTTTGGTGCTTGCTTTTGCTGAAAGCTGAGCCTGCTAACCAGTAGGAGGGGAAGAAAATTCATGTTTCTAATTCAAGGCCTCCTTGGCAGACTCCTTACCCTCCTCACAATGGAACTGGAGTAACTCACTCCTTAGGATTGCTGCTTCAGAGGAAAGATGCAGAAGGGGGTGATAGCAGTGGTGAAAAACAACAGCTATTCAAACAGACCCAGAGGAGGGTGAAATCTTGGCCCCACGGAAGCCATTGGAAGTTTTGCCATCAGCTGAGCCAGGATTCCATCTGCTTGTCTGATTATCTCCTTCTGTTGGGAAGGGAGAAACAGAGTTGGTGGGCCTGATTCTCTCCACAGCAAAACTCAAGATGGGTATGTGTTTGGCTCAGGATGGCTTTTGTGCTTGGAGAGATTTCTGCCCATATGTATCTGCTCAAATCTCCACTGATTTAGTGCGGGCTGCTTGAGCATCAGCTTTGCTTTTGTGCAATGTCTTAACTCTCCCAGATCTGACCTGTTAGTACTAGAGCAGGGGTGGCCAGACTGAGGCTCAGGAGCCACATGCGGCTCTTTGACTTTGTTTTGCGGCTTGCCACTGCCGGTACCCCTGGGCACCCGCTTGCCACCACTGCCCACCACCACTGCCCACAGTGGCTCTAAAACATTTGACAGCTCTTTATCGCAGCTCTAAAACATCTGACAGTTGCCGTGTGTGGCTCTTCCATTGAGCAAGTCTGGCCACCCCTGTGATAGACTAGGGTGGTATATTTCCTATGGAAAAGAACCCAATACAAAAAGTGCCTTATATCCACAAACCACATGGCCCAACATTCCTGGTACTCCTCCACAGCCATGCTCTGACTTGAAATGTGCAAGAGTTTTGCTTCCATTCACAAAGTGCCCTACTCACAAATGTGAACAGAGATCACATATTCTCCAAAAACACACCCAGATTCCTAAACCTGCATATGCATTTAGGTACTGTGTCCTTTAAAAAATATGCACTTTTAAATGCACACTTTAAAGTGTGCCTTCTTAAGCTGGGTGCTTGTACAAACCTATGCCTGTACGTATGTCGCACCTTCAACAGTGGAGGAAAGGGCCATATATTTAAAAGGAGCACACCTTTCCTATTCAAAATGCACATTTTCCTATGTGAATCATCCCCTAGACAACCAAGAAAAAGAAGTTGAAAATGAGAATGGGAACAAGTTGAACTTAACACTGAAATAATGTTTAGAGAAATTTGGTTAACTACAACATTCTGAGTTCTTTCATCCCATCTTTTTCTTCCTCCAACCACCATGCTTCAAGTCTGTTCTTTCTAACATCTGATTACCCCATCCTAATGGCTCAGGGGTGCCAAACTGCTCTTGGCACAATTACAGGGTTTTTTATCTGTTTAATATGCTATTGTCAATTGCCTTGCACTTCACCTCTGTCTAGCCCAGAAGGTCTGCTCCAACTGTCTGTAACTCTGCAAGATCTCAGGAAGAGATCTTTTAACAAGCGACCACAAGAACTAAACGGGGACCTTTGGAATGCACTTCACCACTGAGTAGTGTTTTCTCTCCATAGGGAAGAATCAAACAAAATCAAACCTAAATGTTCCTATCCAGAGACTTCCACATGCTCAGCATTTGCCTGGCTTGGGAACCTGAGGCCTGGCACCAGATTTGGACCTCTGGGAGATCCATTCCTCTGGGATTCCCCAATTGGCCACTCCTCTTCCTTGAACACTGTATGCCTGGTATTTTCTTGGTTTTGCTCATTCCCTGCTCCCCATTCTTGAAGACTGAAATGAGGTTGTTCTCCTGAGGTTATTACTGTTTGGAGTAAGAAAGATGGATGCTTGGGACACACATTCTCTGAGACTGCTGGCTGGCCTCCAGAAGAATCAGGATCAGGATCAGGGATCAGGATCAGAGGTGTTGAATGTGGCTCATTCCCAGACATTGAGATGAAAGAAGCAGAGATGCTTATCTCAAGGCCAAACTCTTCAGGTGGGCAGGCAGTCTCTGGGGATAACCAAGATGTACAATTGGCGGGAGAGGATTTGGAGCAGAGAAGTTCCTCAGACTCAGATGGGGTGAACTTGGCTCTTGATCCCATGGCATTGTCAGCAGAGGAGGACGGCCCAATTAGAACATAGGCTTGCAGAGAGGAGGCCTCTCCCAAAGGGATGGGGGCCAGGCATGCTTATAAGGAGGTTTCCTGAAAGTGAATACTAGATGGGTTCAACAAACTGCTCTGTGCATGTTCAAAGATTCATTCTGGGTGGTTGTGTGTTTAGAAAATGTTTTGGTCAATGAAGAATATTTTGCAAGAAGGGTCTGTGGCTTTGAGTGTGTGAAGCGGAGAACCCTAGCTTATGACAGCTAAGGGAAGGAAGAGATATAAGCCACCATCTGAAAGTATTGTTCATGCTTTGGGCCTGCCTCTTTTTCAATTGCCCCTGCCCCTTTTGTCTTTCATCCCTGAGACGTTCTCTGAAAGTGAATTTGGCCATTGAGCTGAAATGGGTTCTCTCCCCCACCACGCATGGAAGCCCAGTGTTCCCTAAAAGTACACAGTTAAAACCAGTGGTGAACTTGGATCCTTCATGGCTTGGCTGTCTCTACAAGCAAAAGGATTCATCTCTTTTCCCTCAAAACACTTTGAATAGCAAGCTCTGACCCACATGCTCCAAAAGGTTAGAGGAGAAAGGGACAAGAATAAGCCAGTTTCATTAAAACGGGGGTGATGGAACTCTTGTAGCTTGAGGGCTGAATTCTGTCCTGGAGAAGCCCTTTGAAACCCCATTCCAGTGGTGGGTGAGGCCAAAGGCAACAGGGACAGGATCCCCCAGGCCTGCTCAAATATAAGCATCTTTTAGCCTTGCTAAGTCTTGGGGGTACGTCAAAATGAGCACCTGCACTTCAAAATGGACAAGTACACTATTGTCTTGCTCACCACATCCCAAGCACACTCAGTGAGGTCCAAATCCAAATGCGGAGATTCACCCTGCCCATTGAAAGCAAAGGCACAAGGGATCTTTTGCTGGGAAAGGCCTGCTTTTTGCAAACAGCATTCCCCTTCCCAGCACAATCCTTCTCTTTGGGGGTTTTCCCCCTTTGTTCTCCAAGTGAGGGAACTTTCCCCTTTTGTCCCAACCCTTTGCGAGCTTAGTGAAGGGCCAGAGTGCTCCTCCTACCTTTTTAAGGGAAACAGAGGTTGGCAGCTCTCTCAGAGTGATAG
Source organism: Varanus komodoensis (assembly GCF_004798865.1). Classification (NCBI taxonomy): domain Eukaryota; kingdom Metazoa; phylum Chordata; class Lepidosauria; order Squamata; family Varanidae; genus Varanus; species Varanus komodoensis. The sequence goes on along the minus strand of NW_025335269.1, from coordinate 16,657,981 downwards.
GCATGGCGAGCTCTCATGGCATGCAAACGAGGCTGCAAAGTTTCATTTGATGCCTTCAGCTCTCCTCCTCCTATGGCATGCATGCATTGGAAAAGCAAAACACAAAACAAAACAAAACAAAACTTCTTTAAAACTGATGGACTGAAAATGAAATGGTTCCCCCATCCCACCCCTTTGCCATGATAATTGTTTCTACAAAAAGGAACTACGACTCTGTAGAAACAGCAACAAAAACTGAGCCTGAATCTCTGTTTGCTTGAACTTGCCATAAACTATCGGTAGTAATTAGAGAAGCCAATTGCACAAAGGCTTCATTTGACTTAATTGGTGTTTTGAAGGAGGAGGGGGAGCAGGGGGAGCCAGGACACAATAAAATAGTAAGACCATTAAAAGGGCGGGGGGGAGAGTTGGAGATAATAATTTCTTTTTAGTAAAACCAAACTTCATTCTTCACTCAGGGTGAGAGATTGCAACTCGATTAATTCAGTGTTGTTATTATTTTACACCACCTTTCTCTACTTGAGTGGAATGTGTTGGGGAGCGAGACACAATTTGCTGAATGCTGCACTCCAGGATTGCTGCATCCCATGATGAAATAATGCATCGCTAACTATTAATGTTTCACCTTTGTGGAAGGTAAGAGCTGGGCCTGCAGGATCAGGACTGATCGATGTGTGAAGCACTGTCTTAGCTGTGCCTCCCTGGCTAACCTCTCCCATCGACCCTTGTCCTCGGTCTGAGGTCTTCCTGCTGAAGACAACCCCCACGTCTGCTCTTTCCTTTTCTTACAGAGCTTGCTGTGACCCCAGCAGTGAATAGCCCTGGTAGAATAATGCTGGAGCTACAATAACTCAGGTACAAATGGGAATCTCAGGCCACGGAGAGAAAGGGAAGAAGGGGAATAAGGTGACTCGTTTCAAAAATATGCCATAGCAAGGCTGCCAAGGGTGATTTGCCTGACACACCTTTGTTCCTAAAATGGCAGCCCTTTGAGGTCTTTTCCCTCCAGCGGTGCAGTGCCGCAGGGCAGTGGGGGATGCCATGCCAGCTGGGACATCAGCTACCACCCCGTTCAGACTTCCCACTCCCTCTGGCTGGGCTGGGAGTATGGAATGAATTTTCCCTTCAGTGATCTATTGTTCCTTGCAGCAAGGCAGTCTTAGGGTGGGTTTGGCTTAAATGGGCAACTCAGACACATTCGGTTAAGACACCTCCAAAAGGCCTGCTTCAGGTGGAGATGCAAGCTGCTAGGACTGGAGCAACACTATGGCCTGAATTCTTGGACTCCCTTTAGGCATGTCCCTGTGTCAAAATGAATGGCGCCACTGCAGAATTGACAGCAAAACCCTTACTCCGAAACCCTATTTAGGTACTCTTACTTGTCTTGGGGTGACATACCGTAATGAGTAAACCCACCCACGTCTCATCTCCCTGGTTATTCCTGGGTCCTTTATTGTATAAGCAGCTCAGGATGAGCCAAATGTTCCTCTGTTCCATTCGATCCTCACAGCAACCCAGTGGGGGAAAGTGAGGCTCAATGACAGAGACTATCCAAGCACACCCAGTAAACTTCAGATCCAAATGTGTGGATCTCAGATTATGCCCACTAAATCTGAGTAACCCTCAGTCAAGGGAAATGAGATGATTAGAGCACCTAAACAATATATTAACAATATATTTCTTTAAAATGATTTATTCATTTGTTGGCTGGTTAAACAGATTTTAATGTGCCTCTAGTTTTGTAGTATTATCATTATTACATTGTATTTATCTTTTTATACTGTTATGTACAGCACACAGGGATCACTTGCAGGTGAAGGATGGTTTAAAAATAAATGGATGAAAAATTAATACATGAATAAATAATGGGGGAGGGAAAATGTAACATGGAGCTATCATTTTGTTGAGGTCCATGTTCAGTTATCTCTGTATAATGAAGAAACTTGTAATTTATTTAGTTAAAAAGAAGCTGACCAGAGTATGTTGCAGATAATTAAAACAAATCTGTATTTTCTTTGTCTATTTATATTAAAGTCTTTGCTATTTTGGAAAATTAAAATATGCAACTGTCCAAGTGGACTATAATCTCAGTTTCAGAGGCACGAGATGTGCTTGTATGGGTTCAGTTCTGCTAGTAGCAAGGTACGGACATCATGCATCTGATCCTGTCTATCTCCATCTGTTAACATAGTTTGAACGGCACAGAAAGTGAGTGCAGACAAGCATTCTTATTCCATCTGTTAGCACTGCAATTTGTGCACAGATTTTACCTGGTGTGTGTGTGTGTGTGTGTGTGTGTGGGCGCGCGTGCATGGTGGTCGTGATGGTGGGGGGGAAATCCCACTCTTTTGTTCATTGCTAATAGGTCCAGAGCCAAAATAGTGCTGCTAACTTTTTTGTGCTTATTTTGAAGAATGTTCTGTGCACCAAGTTACCCCCAGCTCTGCTAATTGCCGTACGAAGAAGACCTTTAACAGAAGATGTCATTTATTCTTGGTAACATTTTTGCTGATGGCAAACGCAGCAGAGTTCCAGTTCCCGACCATGAGCGTGTGCTAGCTGATGCGTGCAAACAATTGCTGGTCTTAGAATATGCTGGTGCGCTCCACATATTGTAGGCATATTGTGACATCATGTGGCGAAACATACATATTTACATGACTGCTGGTTTATGAAGGTGATATTAATTAATAGAGTTAACTGTTAGTCCATCAGAAGTGGTCATTGCATGTGTGGGTGTGTTTGGGTCTCTCCATTTATTCAGCATTTTTTATATTATCTAGTAGGACATGAGCACCTAATTTGGAAGGGGAAGACCAACTATGAGATGGACAGGTTCCATACAGAAAGACACACCCTTGAGTTTGCAAGAGCTGAGCAGGACTAGAACGAGAATATTTTGGAGGACATTCATTCTTATGGTCACCATAAGTTGGAGATGACTTGATATCATATAGCAACAGTGGACACCCAATTGATATCATATTTTTAATCCTGGAAGTTTAATCCCTTCATCTAGCAGCCCAGTAGCACAGTTGGGATTAAATCAACATTGGGTTGATGTTGTAGCAGTTCTAGTACTCCACTAATAGTGCTGACTTGTACAATAACATTTGGGAGGGGGGATCATAATTATGCAGCCGAGGGATGGCACAGGAATTCAACATCTGCCTACCCTTCTCAAATCATTGCACGCTGAACTGATGTGGGCACAGCCTAACTGGAGCAGTTGATTCAGGCCACAGTTCTGTCTACCCCCAATTCCCATCAGCCCCTGTCCTGTCCTGTCCTCCCCTCCCAAGGCCCATCCCCTGACCTTTGGGAGTGAGGTAGCAGCCATGAAAGGACTCAAATGAAGAGCAGATTGTCCAGGTTTGACCAGCAGCAAATGAAGCACAGAATGCCCTTTTCTGCCATGGAATCCCAGGCTGGACTATTTCTGTGCAGGAAATGACACATCTTGCATAACTCATGGCTGGCAGGATGCCCCAGTGGCACCTCCCAAGCAAGTGATGGAGGGCTGGCATTTTTCTGTTTGAATGTTGCTAATGTTTAGGGTAGGGCTGGGATGAACCCTATTGTGTTCCATCCCTCCAAGCATTTGTGGACTTCCACTTGTGTTTGACCTGATCTTCCAAGGCAAGCGGAGTCAAGAGGAAGTTCACAAACGCTTGTAGATCCCTGCTTGCACAACTGGCAACCTTCTTCTGTGTAAGGTGCAGTTGCCCAAATAGTGGTTGCACCTGTTCAGGAGAGGGATGCTGCTAGTGGCTGTGTGGGGCTCCTCTCCTAGTGAGCCCCTCATGAGCAGACTCCTTTGACTTGAGCTGTGCCACTTGGATCAGGAGAGGGGCACTGTTTACACAGCACATGGTGCCCAGTTCCTGGCAAGCACCACTTGGACAGTGGGCACACCCACCAGGAATGCAGATTCAAGGCTTCTGCAAAGGGGGCTGGAGTTCAGAGAGCTGGGCCCAGGGACTCTAACAGCTTCACACTCCAAATGCACCCCTAGTTTAGAGAGCTCTGGAGATTTCCCAACGTTGATGCTTTTGGGGGGAACATGCTTTTAGGGGCAAGGGCAAGTTTGCTTGTCCATCTGGAGAGTTTAAGGAGCGAAGGAGTTTAGCCTTGACAAATCATAATGAGTCAAACTCCAGGCCTCGCCGAAGTTATGAGCTCATCCCAGAACAATCACAGCTTGCCGTACCGGCCCCCTTCCTCCCTTTTCCTGTATGACATTTGCCTCATTCCTCAGCCTCTGTTAATGATATTATCCCAGAGACACAAGTCTTGGGTTAGTAGGTTTTCATGACACCCAAGTATTTCATCAACATGTGAGACATGCTGAACAACATGTGCCCCAGGATCCTTGCTTCCTAGGATGCTGCCATGTCAGAAAGGAAGCACAGAAAAGACTCTCGCATGACATTCCTGTTGCCAGGGCTGCTACCAGATTAATTTTGGAGGAAAAGAAGAAGCAAAGCTTCAAGTAAGGGGCAGGGAATAGTTTAGGCACCGGGGACACATTGCTTTGAGACTCTTCCCCTGCAGACTGATTTGCATTATGTAATGAAACCCTCCCCCCGAAAAGCTGCTATTCCTCCTTTCAAGTCTGCTCCTTCCACTTTAGGCCCCACACCTGATGTTTCAGGGGAGCTTCTCCATGCAGAAAGACACATGGAGAGATCGCTCCCATCCCTCTCTGCATGGAGAACTTCAATGACAAATTCCATACTGGGAAAGGCAGAGCTCGTTCCTGCTTCCCTCTGCACGGTGAGATCTCTTTCAGCAACAAAGGCAGCCTATTTTGTACTGCTAAGGAAGGAAGCCTCCACTCAGCTGTGATCAGAGGGAAAGGCAGGTCCTCCTCTCCCTTAAAGAGAGCTGGGTTTGGCACAAAACCTAGGTGGGCTGGATGGGGAACCTTGGTGGACCTGATTGGGCAGGCCAGAGATTCCCCACTGATGTCTTGAAGTATGAGGGCTGAGATTTTCAGGCGGCGCTGGAGTAAGTAGGCTCATGCCTAGTCCCACATCAGGAGCTTGATGGGATCTAAATTGTGCAAGGTGCTTAGATGCTATTTTGCTTACTTTTCTTCTAAAAGACGGCTTGCATTAGCTGTGCTCATTCTAAATGAAGACAAGAGCCAGCATTGTCTCCACCTATTCCTGTTCCTGCTACGGAAGACACAAATGTTATAAGGACCACGAAATTGGCACCTGGCATACAGTGTCTCTCTCGCATCTTTCTTTAAGAAATGGAAGGTTTTATTCCAACACCTTAGAACTCGATTGCCACCTAGACAGGCATCTGACCTGGATTGCCATCACAGAACCTTTGACATACTTGCTAGGATGATACCCAGCCCTGCTCAATATATACCTCTCTTTATATTTTTAGGAAGAAAGGAGATGAGATGTATGCTAAACATCTGCTGCAGGAGTATGTTCTTTAAAGACAGAGTCAGGCATGACTTTGTGACTGAACAAGAAGATCACAAACTTATCAGATCTGCAGACAGTGGAGTATTTTCATTTTCCTTTTCCTAGTAACTTCCTTTTCCTGTGGCAAAATATGTTGTCAACTGTCTTATCTGCCCTAATTCATATACATATTTTATTGAGCTTATTTTGATCCCCCCCTCCCTGTTTGTGCACTTGATAGTCAAATGCACAAATTAAGCCAAAATGATGTCCTGAAGGTTAAGGCCACAAACTCTCCTCCTTCTCATCCTGTGCAGGGCACATGGATTCTTCCATAGCATTTGATCTGCAGCAACAGTTCCTTTATCCTTCCACTCAAGGACGATTTTTCTTAGGTTACTCTGGAATGTTTGACACCAGATTGTTTTTCATCTTCCTCTCCTCCTCTGACTACCTAGTAGTATCCAGTTAATCATTATCTCAGCAGGGTGTCATTTATTCATGCAGAGCACATGTCCGTCAAAATGCATTTTTCGTTCTGTTATCAACTCAGAAAGTCTTCGGGATTGTGACCTAAGAGTAACAAGTTGATTTAGGATGAACTTTCACACACATGCAAATGCAATGGAGAAAAATGATCACCAATGTTGTATAGGAAGGTCAAGCACACAGAAAATGCAAGAGACATAACAGATGATCCATTCGGAATTGTCTGGATCTCAGTTGCACTGACACCTAAGAGTAGACCAGGACAGCTTACTTCTGAGAATTAACTCATGACTAGTGGCATGGATAACAATTGTAATGGCACGTGTGGCATATATAGCAAAGTGTTTCCTAATTTTCCAGCCAAAAAAGCTCCCAAAGTGGCTTATAAACAAACACAAACCCCAAGACGATCCCTACTGAAATACTTTCCATAGTGGCACAATGCAACACCACTACAGTACAAGACACCAGTGTTGGCTCAAACCAAGTGATGTTGCTTCAGATTTGTTGATGGGCTCTCACTTTTTGTTCCAGTCTCTCTATGAACCTCATTTTAATTTTATAACGATGCTTCTGAAGTCAACTGCATCTCCAGAAGAATGAAATATGCCTCAGTGGGTCATATACATCCCCATTTTCATGCCTGATTTCATTTTTGTCCATTTCCAAACTTTTGTGTAAACTGAACCTGTTGGGGCTGCATAAACAGCACAAACACATTGTTAATCAGTGTTGCCATCTACCATCTTTGAGTTATCTGCATCTTATGCTAGCCTGAAGTGCCTGATCTGGCCTAATCTTGGAAGGTAAGCTGGGTCAGGTCTGGTGAAAATCTGAATGGGTGCCTTGAGTCCTGCATTGAGCAGGCCATTGGACCCAATGGCCTGCTAGGCCCTTTCCAGCTATATGATTTTATGATTTATTTCTGTATTTTATACCCTGTCTTTCTACTAAAATAATGCTAACCATACTCCTTTTTAAAAAGTTAAGCAAAAGAACTGATTTAAAACCAAACAAAAATGCAGACCCCAAAAATGCAGTTAAAAATGCAACAATGAAATAAATATTACCTTAAAAACCCAACTGACCAGCCTACACATCAAAGGCCTGCCTGAATAACATTGTCTTTGCCAACCACTAGAAGGACTTCAAAGTGAGGTCCAACTCCCTCATCTCTCTTGCAGGAGTTTCAGAACCTGGGAACAGCTACCAAAAAGGCCCTCTCCTGCATCGCATACATGACCAATGGTGGTGGGACCGAGAAAAGGATCTGCGCCAAAGTTCTTAAAATCCAAGCAGGTTCATATAATGGAACCCACCTTCTTTCAGGTAGCCTAGTTCCAGATTGCACAGGGCTTAATGGGTGATAAATGAGCCTTTGAATTGTTGCAAAAACAAGACTAAAAGCTGTTGTAACAAGAGAGTTTGCTCTTTAGAAGGCCAGATGCTGAAGATGAAACTCGAATACTTCAGCCACCTATAAAGAGAAGGAACAACTCACTGAAGAAGACCCTGATGCTGGGAACAACTGACAGCAAAAGAAGGAGGGGACGGCAGAGGATGAGGTGGCTAGTTGTAGTCACCGGGGCAGTGGCTGTGAGATTGGATGGGCTCTGAGGGATGGTGGAGGCCAGGAGAGCCTGGAAGAATGCTGGCCATGGTGTCATGACGGGTCATGCATGACTTTGTGACTAATAACAACAACAAGAAGACAGTTGCTACATTCTTGATGCAAATTGGATTGGACCAGCTGAATTTTCTAAAAGCAGCCCCTTGTAGAGCAGGTTGCAGTAGCCCAAAGAGAATATGGCTAAGAGATGCATTAGCATGACCAGGTTGGACATCTCCAAGAATGGGTATAATTGGCTCTTAAGCCTCAGGGGCACAATTGCATTCCTGGCTGCCCAGACAGAGGCCTGAATCCAAGACTGCACCCTTCAATAGAATAGTTTATGTTATTTGGCCCAAAGCTGGTCCTAAGCTTTGTTCCATTTGTGGATTGGTATATTTTTAGCTCAGCTTTTCTGCTGAGTCTATCTTACACCCACTACAACTGGAGCACTTCATTTACCTGGCAGAAAGCAGTCTGCGAATCAGAGTGATTAGAGAATCCTGGGCTGAGATCCTCACAGCCATTCAGCTCAGGGAGAGACTTGGGTCAGCCACTTTTCTTCAGCCTCTCCTGCCTTAAAGGGATGTTGTGAAGCTGGGTTGGGAGAACCATGGACACTGCCTGAGCAACCCTGAAGGTGGTATTTGAACTGCTGGAAATATTCAGCCATGCTGAAAAATACTTCCGTTGACCATATCAAGTATTGACATTTTTCAGTGCAGGCTTCCCCAAAGTGGTGCTCCCCAGATGTGTTGGACTGCAAGTCCCCTCATTCCTAGCCAGCATGGCTAGTGCACACACCAGTGTGTCTGGAGGGCACCAGGTTGCAGAAGCCTACAGTAAAGCTCTTTAAACAGCATGCTCTGGACGAAAAAGTATGCGCATCGTGACTCCATGCCTATTCTAAACTCTTCCACAAAGGCATATTGAAAGACTGGTTTTGTAATGAAGCCTTAGGTATGAGGAATAAGATCCTGTCACATTAAAGAGCTGGCTGGTGAATTATTTCACTGCTTTGCAAGTTGCCATTACGCTGTAAACAAAAATGAAACTGCACTCGTAGAAGCTGTCATCATCAACAAATCCAGCAACGAGGACAACAAAAACAACCGCTAAAAGACCGAATCGGGGAAAAATACTGTGTGTTTTAGGCTAAATATAATAAGTGTTGTAACAGTATCACAATAATTTCAAAGTATGAGAAAACCAAATATTTCATAATGAATGCAGCATATAGCTTTTAAACAGGGCTAACATATGGGCCACTAATGTGAATGTGAATGCAAATGAGGTAGTTTTGATTGCCTTGAAATAAAGTCAGCAAAATCAGAGCTTCAAGGAGCAAATTGTGCAGCTTTAACCACCTGAGTGCCACAAACGGAATTGTGCTCTTGCAGCATCTCCCAATGAAATGCAGGCAATAAATGGGAACCGTGGCCATTTATTTCAGGAAACTCGCTCTGGATTATTTGAAGTCGAACTTTGTCCTTTCTCCAGGAATAACCTTTTCAACCCTTTCTGGTAAGCACGCTTACATCGCTGGGCAACAGCGCAAAGCTTTGAATTACATCTGCTGGTCCATTTAACTGCGCTTTTAAGGAGGCTGTGAAAGCACAGATTGTCAGTATGTGCATTTCAGGCTATAGCTAGCCACACTGGTATTCTGCTTGCCCCTAAATGGAGAATCAGTTGTGAGATTTATGCATTTGTCCAGCTCTGCTACCACCTGCCTTGCCCCATGCATTTTTATTTGGATGGTCATCTGCGGCCATAAAGTGCCAGGGAGAGGGGAGGGAAGGAGGCTGTTAGAAATCAGCTCAGCGAGATGGGCCCAGCCATTTGCCCTCCCTGCTCATGGTACCCCCCATTTATCTCTTCCTGATACACATTTCTGCTCTCGAAGGGCAGACAGCATGGTTCTTTCTGTGCCAACTTGGAGGGGTGCAGGATGGCAGCTCAGGCATGGGAGTCAAACACACTTAATCACCAGGACTCCAAAGACTCCTATGCCCCCCACTTTGATCTTGGGGGGCCGCAGGATTGGACCTTTAGTGCCTGATTTTCTGGCACGTAATGGACTTCAGGAGCAATAACTGGGCCACACATTTAACAAGCCCCACCTAGGGATGTGCAAGGATTCTGTCTGTTGGACTTCCTGGCTCTAGTGTACTCCGCAGAAGCCCAGGGTCTGAGTTCCTAGCAAGCAGACCGGCTTTTGCAGGTTCTCACTAGGAATCAAGACCCACTTGTGCAGCAGAGCAGCTGGTCAAATAGCAGGCAAAGAAAGCCAGTTGCAGGGTGCTTGGTCAGAAGGCGCCCACCAGAAAAGGCTGGTAGCAGCATCCATTTGAGCATGGAGCAGCCACTCAAACAGTGGGCACTCCTTATGCCGAAGAAGACCAGTCGCACTCATTTGGGGCACCACCAGAAAAGAGGCCCCCAAAACTGCTGCTCAAGTAGTGTCTATCTGCCCCCGCTACAGCTGCCTTTTGGGTGGCTATGGCTGATGTGGCAGATGGTTGACTTCTTTTCAGCTGGGCAGGCTAAGATCTGGCTGAACATGAGAGGAAGGCTGAAAATGCTGGGAGGGACAAATTCTGATAGGGATCACCCCATCCTTAACTCTAGCAAGTCCTCCAAACCTTGCATTAATCATGGTGAATAAAGAAGATCCATCCATAATGGGGGGAGACTACAACACAGATGTGAATAATGGCTCCAGGAGTTAGTAAATGCCCATACTGTGATAGCAGCTCTATCATAGTATAGAATTCATTCACAGAATTGCTACCTATGAGTTGGATCCAGATTTCAGCAAGCCCTCTCACATCTATGAGTTGGACATGACCAATTTAAAGGTCATGGATGCCAATGGGTCTACTCTAAGTAAGGGTATATGCGAAATTCGTGTTTGTTTTTGATGAGATTTTTTCCAGTTCACACCTTCCTTGAGCATGGACTTGGACACAGTCTGTCCATTCTCTAAATTGAAGTCCATTTATTTCCAAGCTTGCAATGGGTCAAAACAAAACATTACATTCAACAGCATGAGTGATTTAAAAAATGTACACTTTTGAAAAATGTGTGTACATTTCCACTTGAATCAATGGAAAAAGAATGCAGACGTTTCAAAGATGTGCTCCGTTGGAGCATAAATTTGGGGAAATACCCCAGAAAATATGCATGGATTTTCATTTGAAAGTAAAAAACAAAACAATGCTCACAATCTGATGTGAACTTGATTTGGAACAAAGTCTGAGATGGAATTTGGAAACTTTGGAAAGCTCAAGTTTTGTTGTTTTGCACATCCCTAACTCTGTGTATAACTAAATCTGCATTCAGTCCAATAGCTTTTAACAGCATGCATCTTGCAGTTAATTCTAGACATGCTAGGTAAATAGAATATGCATGCTCTCAGGAAACAGCATAGTTCTGCGTATGAGTTGCAGGGAAAACATTGCCTTTGTGCTCTGGAGGCATTTCACCAAGTAAGTACAAGCGTCCTGTCAGAAGTTCTTTGAAAATGGTACAAAATAGTCTAATGACTTAAATGTGGTCTGAAATTAAGTATATCAAAGGAGGAGGCCTGTATTCTCAGCACCGATTGCAATTTTGAATAGCAGAGCAGATTAAAAGTGGGGCTGAGCATCTGCAGAATTACTGTGGCTGGAATGTGGATCAGTAGACTGTGTATAGACACATGCCACTGGAATGCATAATTTTGCCCTGAAGCCATTACCCCCTGGAGAAAAACAGTATGCTGTGTAGTTGGTACACAGGAGAAGAAAGCTATTCTTCCTGACTCTGCTGAGTGCGTGCAGCTCATGGGTAGTTCAGTGATAAGAAGAACAAGGATTTTCTGGATACTTACTCAACGCCTGTCCTTGGTTCAACAGATTTAGATATGGGACTCACATTCCAAGCTTAAGGTGTTACTCTTCTGGGTTATCAAATCATCTCGGTCTTACAGTGACCTTGTGAATGAAAGCCCTCCAGAATGTCCTATCCATGCCAGTCCTGCTCAGCACTTGTAAATTAAAGGCTGTGGCTTCTTTTATGAAGTCACTCTGTCTCATACGTGGTCCTCCTTTTCTTCTTCTGCATTCAACTTTCCCCAGCATGATGTATATGTAAATATAGGAACATGATGGCTTGTGTTTAGCAAGACTGATGAAGAGAGACTTGGGGGCAGAATCCAATGCTGATTCCTGTAGTAGCTGTTTTGAGCCATTTAGATAAAGCATAGGAAGTAGTCACAGAATCATAGAATGGTAGAGTTGGAAGGGGCCATGAAGGACATCAAGTCCAACCCCTGCTGTTGCAGAACACCATATTCCACCATCCCACTCAGATGTTCCCATCCCATTCCACCATTCCACCAGTTTCTTCTTGAATGCCTCTAGTGTGGGAGAGCCCATGATCTCTCTAGGGAACTGGTTTCACTGTCATATTGCTATGACAGCGAGGAAGCTTTTCCTGATGTCCAGCCTGAATCTGGGTTGTCGCGACCTGAATCGATTATTCTGTGTCCTACACTTTGACATTGGCAAGAAGAGATCTTGACCTTCCTCTTTGTGACAGCCTTTGAGGTGCTTATAGATGGATATCATGTCCCCCTTCAGTCTTCTCTTCTCAAGGCTGAGTTCTTTCATTCTCTCCTCATACGACAGTGTGGCCAAACCCTGGATTATTTCTGTTGCCCTCTGCTGGACCCTTTCTAATTTACCTGCATCTTTCTTAAATCTTAGTGTCCTCAGCAACCACATCATCCCCCCCCGCTGCCGCCCAGCAGTCCCTCTTTTTCTCCTTTCCAATGTCCAGTTGTGACCTGGGGGGAGGCAGCTGGCACGGTTCCCAGAATGTTGGGAGTAGGGTTGGGATGATCCATTTTGGACTCTAACCCTCTAACACTCTACAGACTTCCTCTCATGCTCAGCCTGGTACTGCAAAGCCCCCTGATCCAAGGGGAAGTCTGTGAATGCTTACAGATCCCCATTGTGCAACCTGTAACCCTCCCCACCAGAAGTGACTGCAGGATACAGGAAATTAGAGGCACGAGTGGGCATGCTAGCCGTCCTTCCGGCAGCGACAGTGGTGGCACGTGTGGGAAAGGAACACTAACTGCATAGCACGTGCGCTTGGTTCCTGGCAACCACTTTGCAAATGGTGGGCACATTCTCCAGGTCCTCACACCCAGGGCTGCTCAGGGTTGCTCAGCCCAGCAGATGAACAGATTCCACCCCCAAACTGATTCCTTCCACATCCTTGACCAGGAGGAGGTTATAGGATTGCACCCCTAAACCCTCGAAGTCCCTCTACCTGGATGGGTGAAACTGTTAGTTCCACTTTCTCTTTCACTCATTTGTTTAAACTCTCAAGATTTTTGTGCCCCATTTGAAAAGAAATGTGCAAATTTTGGTAACTTCTTATCATAAAAAAGATCTGAATAAAATGCCCCACCTTCCTTGTTTAAAAGAGCATGCTCTATAATACTGTAAGAGGATTTCCAAGCTTGAGCAAACTTTGTCTAACTGGAAACAGAGGTAAGGGTTGACAATTCTCAAGCTCCCAACAGTTCATCCCTCTCTAATTTAAATGTCACACACCATGTCGGGTATATTTGGATGTTTTTCTTGGTGAATACATTGCAGTCTACGCTGCAATTAATTTCCTCATGCTCCCCCTGGTATATCTGTGACAACTGGAAATCTGTCCAGGTGGGGAAAATTATGCACTCATAAGGAAGACCTACACCGCTATCCCTGGAGAAAGAGGGAGCAAGAGAGAGAATTACTGGCATAATATCTTGATTCTTTCTGGCTGAAAAGTCATCCTTCGATATTTCAGTTCTGTCTAGCTTTGGTTTTCTCAGAGTTGAGCAGGGTCAGTGTAACTATGTGCAGCATAATCCACCTGTGAGGACATTAAAATAAATAGGACATAGGCCGAAAATCTATGCATACATTGTTGAAGGTAAGACCCACTAATCTCACTGGGACAGGCTGTTGACTAAACAAACACAAGATTGGGTTGCTAGGAGGGCCTACCAGTTCTTAAACTGGTTCCATCCTTGTTTCACGGATTGTCAAACTTCCATCAGATTTTTATAGGGATGTATGAGAATTTTGTTCTACATGTGACCATGTGTACCTGCATTCATGCATGTTAGCATCAGTGAGCACCTGCACAAATTAGCATCTAGTCTTGCAACAAGGCCCTGAGGAACCCATCCCTCTGGGGTTCATGGACTTCCTCTTGTGCTCTACCCAGTCTTAGAAAATAAGCTGAGCCAAGAGAAAGTCTGTGAATGTTCGTGGAATGAAGGTTGCACGACCAGCAGCTTTCTAATTCATGTGCATTAATACAAACATAGGCTGCTGCGTGCAAAGCGAAGGAAGGATGCTCCTTGTGCAGCAATGACAAAGGGCTCAGTTTCTGGGAAGTGCCCCGTGAGTGCCGGCTGTGATTACCAGGAAACGTGGACGCGTGGCTGTGGCAAAGTGGGCTGGAGTGCAAGGAGCTGAGGATTCATTAGGGAATCCATTGGGATTGGATTCCCACCCCCAATATGGATTCCTCCACTTCACTATTAGAGTCACTGTAATGTTTATTCAGACGTTTTCAATGGGGATTACACACCATGGTGGTAAGTGTTCTTTTAGGATTGCTGCTGAAAGCATTTAACATTCTATATTAGTTCCTTTGATTCCAGCGAGGTGTAGTCATTATGTCAGTAGTCTGTGATAAGTAAAAATGAGTGTATTTACTTGTGACATTTATTACCCACCTTTATTCAACAATCCTAAATCCCAAACTGGGTCAATTTTTTGTTGTTTGGGTCAGGCAGTTGGATTTATATATTGATTTTATGCATTTAATATTAAAATGTATAGCCTGCCTTTTTTCTGTCAAGGAACCTGAGGTGGCCTACATGATTCTCCTCTTCCCTCTATTTTATCCTTACAACAACCCTGTGAAATAGGTTAGGCTGAGAGTCTGTGACCGGCCTAAAGTTAACTAGTGAGCTTCATGGACAAACCAGGCCATTACTAATGGCTACACCACACCTGCTCTCCATTTAGAAGTAAGCCAGACCTGGAGGACAGGAGGAAGTCCACAGCATAGGTTACGCCCTAATTAGTCCATGAAATCTTGTGATTAAAGGGGTACAGAATGGGAAGATGCAGCCGTTCCTCTTGACTTTGACTCTGCTGTCCATCTCAATTAGCCTTCCCTTCCCCTGGAACTGGAAAGAGCTCTGAAGAAGAGGACTCAACGTTCAAGGCAGGAATGCAGATCAGAACAAGATGGAAGAAGGCGCTTGGCTAGGTCCAAGTGGGCCCTGCTGGCTGGACCACTTTCCCACCAGGACAATAGGAGAAGCCGCTTGAATCACCAGTGGTCTTTTGTGAGTGACTGCATTGTTCAAGGACCCTCAGCTAATCTGTAGCCTGAGATTTGGGAGGGTAGGGAGATCTGCTGGTAACATCCCCTGGGCTGTGTCCTCTGGCTGGGAGGGTTTGGCTGCATATTGCAGAGTAAGAGAACCTGAGACCTCAACAGGAATCTAATTAAACAATTACATGCAGTTTATTTATTTATTTATTTATTAAAACATTTTTATGCCGCCCCATTCGCCGAAGCCTCGGGGCAGCTTACAACAAAAATTAAAATAACATTTTAAAATACATAAAATAGAATACAAATATATAATATAAAACATACAATATAAAACAAGCCGCCCTGGCCAAATAAAATTCAATAATATTAACATTTAAAATACTGCTTAAATAAAAAGGTCTTCGCCTGGCGCCGAAAAACAAATAACGACTGCGCCAGGCGGACCTCTCTGGGGAGCACATTCCATAACTTAGGCGCCACTGCTGAGAAAGCCCTCCTCCGAGTAACCACCCTCCTAACTTCTTCCACGGAGGGCTCCCAGAGAAGGGCCTCTCCCGCCGATCTCAGGGGGCGGCTGGGCATATAAGGATGTAAGCGCTCCTTCAGGTAACCAGGACCCAAGCCGTTTAGGGCTTTATAGGTCATTAGCAACACCTTGAATTGGGCCCGGACTTCAATGGGAAGCCAGTGAAGCTGACGGAGAACTGGAGTCATGTGAACATAACGTTGAGTTAAGTCCTAGACCTCAATGATAGCTCAATGTTTCACAAGCCATGAATGAGCCAAGTTGCCAGTAGAGTCAAGAAGTGCCGGCAAACCCTGGATTGCTTTTCCTTTTAGGCCGGATGTCAGAAACTCAAGGCCATCCTACTTCCCAAGCCCACATTCTTTAAGGTGATTCAGTGGCTTTTGCACTGGGGTTCCTGCTTTCAGACCTTCATAAAACATCACTAGGATCCACCCTTATCTCTGTTCCTGTGCCTTTTCTGGGCTTGGCTCCTAGTAGCCACCAAGACTTTGACCAGATTCCAGAATGTACGATTCCGAGAGATGGCAATTTTAACCTAACAAGGAGAGTAACAGCAGCCTATCAGAGAGACAGTTAGCAGGTTAAACTTTGCAGAGTTGTCAGGCTGCAACCTGGAGAACATCCATATGCCTTTAAAACCACTGAAGCAGTGGGAGACCAGACAGCTGCAGTTTCTGCTGCCCATTGTTTTCCTGGTCCTCTGTCATCTGTTGCATTCTGCTAAATGTTGATGAAACTGGAGGAAGGCTTCCAAGTAAACTGGTTGCATTACAAGTACAAGCTGAGTGAGTGGTGTGATTGTAAATTTTGAGGAGCAGGTACACAACGTGACATACTCCATAGCCATGACTCCATGTTGGTATGTGACACATGTCCCACACCTTTCCTCTGTACCAGGAGCAAGTCTTTTGTAGAGCTAATGGAGCTTAATGGCCCACTCAAGCCCATGTCATCCCAAAATGCAATAGGGCACAAATATTCCTGCTGGGAAAGTTCTTCTCTTACCAGGTGCTGTGAGGACTGCGGCTATATTCAGAGAAATCGGGGAAGTCCAACACAGTTGGTATTGGCCCTGCTAATTAAAAAGAAAAAAAGTGTTGGTACTCTCTGTTGGAAAACTCTGTCTCTACTACACTGTTGGATAACTGTTTCTGTACACTACCCCAGCTTTCTGCCAGCTACAGAGCCAGAAGAAAAGAAAAGAACAGTTTTACCCATCATATTTCTGGCAATTATTCAGAAAGAAAGGTAGACAGATTGACCATTTGGCAAACCTTCCCTCCCCCCAAATCCCATTGTCTCACATAATCTAATTATTGAGTTTGGTACCTGCAAAAGTGGCCTACGTGCATACATAAACTGATCTGTATAACAAGACCAAATCCCCATAATTCTTTCATACGCTAAGTGTGGAACTACTGACACACTGTTTCTGCCTGTTACAATTAATGAACAACACTGGAGTTTGTTACTACAGTTTCTTCACATGTCACAGCGTCCGTCAACTTCTTGTGACAAGATCACCCTGCAGAATTAATTTTTCAGCATTAGGGGAATTTGGGTAGCTTTTTATAGTTGGATAATAATTTATCAGCTCTGCTCCCACAGTCCTTTGCTGCCTGGCTGCTCAGAAAGCAGAGTCTACAAGAGAGCAGTGAAGAGGAATATTTTCAAGAGCAGATGGGATGTACCTTCAAAACCCAGGATTGTCCCAGTGAAACTGGGACATCTGGCAACCCTAAAAAGATTCAAACTAGATGAAATAAAAATTATGAGGTGGAGGAGCAGAAAAATATGTCTTTGCATTGATTAGCAGGCAATGTAATTAATCTTCTTCAACTCCCTTTTCAGCCCTTAGTGTAAAAATGAGGCGAAATTGGGATCTTGTTACTTTGCCAAGCATTAATTTGTGAATCATAATTTCAAAGTAGTACATTTTAATGAACTTAGAAGGTGTGATTCACTATTTTTCTTCCAAATACAATACAAACTAATTTAACCAAATGGCCTGAGGGACATTCAGATAATCAGAAGTTTGGATATATGGGACTGCTGTCGACAGTGGGTTACCTAATATGTAATGAAGAGACGAGCAAAGAATGCAGATGTAGAAGGGTTGGGGTGATTGGGCCTTGTGTGTGCTTTTACTTGAGGTACCAAAAGACAGGCAGAGCTGTCCCTCCTGTGGGGCCTGGTGCGGTGGCCACCATGAGTGGCCGATTCGGAAGTACTATTGAAGGGAAGAAATGCATTATTATTCATGCTATCCTGATGCAGGGGGGTGGTGTTGCCATTTGGACATTCTGCCTCAGCCTCTTCCTGGTTTTACCTCACTGGTGAGGAACCTGAGGTCCAGAACCCAAATCCAGAGCTTCACAGCTCCCCAGAAGGCCACACCTCCTTCCCTGGGCTCCACCTCCTTTCCCTTAACCACCAATCAGTTGGTGAATGCCTGATTTTGTGCAATTTCCCCCCATTGTAATAGCTTGAGCTGTGTCTCCTCCATTTTTTTAAACGTTTGGTCCTACCACTTTTGCTTTTAGCCCCACCTTCTTGCCTCTATCCACACCCACCACTGGAGTTTCTTCCAAAATTGGATTTGACCTTATGGCTGAATAAGCTTCCTACTCTCTCTTTAACTGCTATGTGACATGGAATACACATTTCTTGTCCTAATCCCCGGGTAGCAAGAACCACACCGACTACCCTAGCTTTTGTCTGCTGTGCTACAGTTATTAAAGGGTCAGGGCACTTCTGGGCAGATGGAAAATATTCTGCGAACACATCACAAAATGAAGCCATTTATTTGTTTGTTTGTTTGTTTGTTTGTTTGAAGCTTTTATAGACCATCCTATTGCTAGCATCTCAGGACGGTTTATGACAAACGCAGATAAAAAATGGCACAGCATCCAGCAATCCACACTAAAATCACAACCAAAAACAATTAAACATTAAAACAATGGGAGAATAAAAAGGGTTTTGCCTGGCACTGAAAAGAGGAGTGAATTCTGGGGAAGTGTATTCCACAATCAGGGTGCCACCACAGAGAAGGCCCTTCTCTGGGTAATCACCCTCCTAATCTCTTTCAAGGAGGGCTCCTGAACAGGAACCTCCACCTCAGATCTCGAGGGGTGGAAGGGCACACAGGGAAGAAAGCGCTCCTTCAGGTATTCAGGACCCATCCAGGAAATAGGAGCAACCTCATGAAGCAACTTCAGGTTGCCTTTGATCAGCAACTCCACAAGATGAACTTTGCACACATGTTTACAATGCTATTTTCTATTTAAAAACAGAAGCTGAAATAGCACGACTTCCTTCATCAAATGCCTATTGCATCAGGAGTTACTAGTTTACCTTCATCTGTTGGGTTGTACCCTCTTTCTCCTTTTCTTTGCTAAAGAGCTAGCATAGCACAAACTGAGCTATACCCAAGAAAGTTGCAAGATGGGCTCTTCTTGGTGGTTTTAAGCAAAGCCCCCTCTCTGTTCCCCCATTTGCAATACTGGGGGATGATAAAAGGGAGTGATCCCGCAGGGCTGTTGTAAGGGAAGACTGCAACTAGGTAATGCACGTGAGGCGCTTTGAGTAATGTGAAGTGCTAGATTCAGGGGAAGCTTTAAAACTGCTGCTGCTGTACAATGAATGCTACCGGGCCAACATGTCTGCTGCTAAGAAGATAAACACAGGAGGAAAAGATGCACCCAGGAATCTAGGAAGTAGCCTTAGACCATTGGCCTATCTAGCCCAGTAATGGAGATATGGATAGCATATGACTTTCCAGGTTTCACTCAGGTTTTTTTTCCTAGCCCAATTTGGAAAAATCAAGGATTAGAGCTGGGAATTTAATCATGCAAAACACACACTCTGCCACACTGCTCTGGCAAGGCCTCTGTTTTATTTGTCCATGTCAACCTTGGTGTTTAAGCTAAGAAGCTGAGCCAATGAGAAAGCATAGCAACAGTGACCCTCAAAGTATTGGATTATTTTTATTGATATTTTTTAACTTGGATTGTACATGGCTTAGGGAATTTCTTTGCAGGCATTTAGTGTCTGCAAACACATTTACCTTCAGAACTGAATTGAAATCTCTATGTTTTCCATCTTCACCTTTCACCTGCATCAAGTAAGCAGCCCATTATTTGTGTTGGCAACTCTTCAAATTGTATGTTTTTGGGGTTTTTTTCAAAGCAGGCAAACCAGCCAGACAAAAAAGGTATCAGAAACAGTTACCTTTATGAAGAATAAGCTGTGTGTGTGTGTCCACGTAAGTACTGTGTATATGCCAAGTTCTATTCTTAGTACACACTTAGTACAGCTTACAGGTGATGGCACCGGTGCTCTGTGGAGGGCAAAATCAATTCTTGCTGAAAAGCTTCACGGAGTAGAGCGACAGAGCAATTCTTGGGAAAGGGCACGGAACAGATGGCTCACGTTTAAGCGGTGTATTCATATTGAGATTGATACATTTTAGTGCAGTGCAGGCAAAGTTACTGCAGGAATTAAACAAAACCCCCACAATTCTCAGATCAGCCCAGTTGCCTGACAACACAATTATGCCACACACACTTAGGACAAAAGGCAGGGATGCTTTTCCTACTTCCCAACCCATATTTGTAATGCCTAATGACAACAGTGTTCAGAGGCAGTTCTTTTTCCGCCCCACAGGCCATGATTTCTTTGTAGTGATGGCAGCCTAATCTTTAGTGTAATCTACACCAGCTATTAATGTACACACCTTTGCCAGAATATTAAAAATAAGCCTTTCACATAAAGCAGCCTACTTATTCTTGGGTGAAAATGACCCCTGGTGGCAGACAATAGCCATGTCGGTTCAGTTAATGAATGGTGATCAGTACCTCCTGCTCCCAGGTTTTCAGCTGAATTTGACTTGAAATTACTCATCTTTCACAAACATATGCAATAGTGATAGGGTCTATTTTCTACTGCCTATATCCAATCAATCACTGCCCCCATTGTCTACCTATTTCTCTTTAGGGGAGATTGTGGGGGAGGGGATCTTTTAAACCATGGATTTATTCAAAATAATGCTTAGGGCATTTGAGGAAGAATGCTCTCCTGTGATGGAAGAATTCAGGAGCAGCATCAGACCAAAGGCTTCTCCAGGCCTCTTCCCATCGTTGCCATGGTGGTTAATCCGAAGCCTATGAGAAAGCCACAAGCTGGATATTAGGAGACAGCAGCTCTGCACCCAAAATTCCTGGCTGTAACTATGTAATCATTTTAGTCTGGCTTCAGGCCTGGTCCTGAGATGACGGATGGTCTTCACTAGGGACTTGATGGGGAGGGAAGGCTGTTGGTTCTGTTGGATCTCTCCATGAATATCCATGATATCTTCCAGACCACCTTAAGAACGGAAGAGCCATGTTGGCTCACACCAAAAGTTAATCTAGTCCAGCACTCTGTTCACATAGAGATTGATGAGTTGCCCAAGGGAAAAAGGCATAAGTGCACCTTCCTCCCCATGTTCCCCAGCAGTTGGCATTGCCAGGCATTCTTCCTCTGACACTGGAGATCATATACCAACATTATAACTAATAGCCTCTGATAGTTTTATCCAGCCTAAATTTTGTGATGGCTCTAGAACAACCCTTTCTTGAGGCAGGTTTTTAGAAGCTGCCCTGGGGATTTGTGCTCAGCTCTTTGGTTCATGCAGTTCTGCAGGGTTCCATTTTGTCCCCTATGTTTTCTTACGTCTACCCAAAATATGGGAGAGATTCTCCAGGGATGGCATGTGGGTTTTCACCTGTATGCAGATGTTAGTAGCTGTGTGTCTACTTTCTATCATCTGGAGAGCAGGACCATTGACTATCTTCATCAGTGATGCACAAATTAACAGGTAGAAACTTCATTGGTTAAATCAGGCAATCATTGACACATAACCAGGAGAAAGGAAAAACCCTCTTTTCTAGAAATCAGCATGTATGCATCCTTGAAAGTAGCTGACACTGACCAGGCACCAGTCCAGCGAAAGCTGCTTGGCACTTGACAGATAACAGCAGCTCAAACAAAGGGCAATTCACACCAGCCCAGGCCATCCTCCCCCTGCCTGGGAGCATCTTTTTTGGTATGTAAGTGGGAAAGATCACACCTTTGTAACTTTTTACTTCTGTTACCTATTGGAAAGTATTAACTGTTAGGTGTAACCCTTTCATGATTATAAAAAGGGCCAGCTGAAGACTGTTCACCTATACCATCTGGAATAAATTTGTTGGTAGTTAGCTCTTCTTGAGAATAAACCCTTTAAAAAAAAAAAAAAACCTTCCCTGGTGTGTATTTTAGGCACATGCACACCAGGACATGGACCTTTAAGTAAACACAGTGACGGGCTGCATTTATGTATGTATTTATTTATTAGTATTTTCATTTCTATACTGCCCAATAGCCAAAGCTCCCTGAGGGTGCTCACAGCAATTAATCAAATATGGAAGAGGATGAGGATAAACAACTCCAATTAAATCCAAACAAGACAAAGGTGATATTGGTTAAGAAGCTTTCTGGTCCAGTGCTACATTGTTAGCCTGGTCTGGCTGGGGTCAAACTCCTCTTAAAACAAGGGTGCTCAACTTCAGGCCTAGAGGCCAAGTGTAGCTTTCTGCAGGTCCCCAAATGACCTTCATCTATTTTCCTCAGCCATTGTTCATTTGGTGGTTTCCTGGCTGTTGTGCAGTATTTTGCCCATTCTGAATGGTAGAAATGCCTCTCCCAAGGCTTTGCTATTGGTAGGAAGAACTTTCAACTGAAATGTGCTGCATTTTTTAACATTTTTGGTCCCACAACTTTTTCCTGTGGCACTGCCCACTTGTGGAACGCAACTCCATAGCGGTAATCACCACCCCTTCCTGTGTCGTGGGTCATGCTTCTCCCTCCAAGCAATTTCAGTCTCATCAGCATTTCTTTGCTAATAATCTTTGTGGTTATATATAAGTCACCAGGCGTACACAAAATGAAATGTTGAGCCCTTTCTGACATTCATTACCCAAAACTCTCTTTTGAACCCTTCTGCACCTCTCCCCTTGGGAAGAAGTGCTGTAAACCTGAAAACTGATTATGACATCTAGTGATGAGGTTTACCTCTTCAGAAGGCAGGAGTTCCCCATCAGAGAAACTAACCATTTCACTGTTCTCTCCCTCAGGAGGCTGCCACTCCTCCCCATGGCCAAGTAGCCTGGTCCCTTCATCTGCCCTTGGGCTAATCTTCCCCATATTTATTTCCTGCAGAGTCTCAGGACATTAGACCACAGCTGGGATCTGAACCATTTCAAAACCAGTCTCATCTTTGGAACCTGAGTTGTCAGTCCTCCCCATATGGGTATTTTTCCAAGTGTGTGCATCTGGGATCAGACAGGACAAGTGCACATGGTACTCCACTCAATGGCTCAAATGGGTTGTTCAATTGATTTTTAGGGCAAGACCTCACACATCTCCCATCTCTCATAGGATGCCCCTAGTATACTCTTCTGAGTCTGGAGTGCCCCCTGGATATTCATCCAAGTCTGGAGGGTTGCAGGTAGTGCCATTAGGTGGTACCCTAAAACACTGATAAAAAAAGAATGACCACCTTCTCCAGATGTAACTGCCTAAGTTCCACCACCAAATGAAGGGAGGCAGGTAATTTGCAAAGAGGGTGTCTTTGCAGTGGTGGCACCACAGTCATGGAACAGCTTTCCCAGCGAGAGGTTTGCCTCTGAATGCCTGAAACTTTGCATGTATATTATGGGGCCTTTAGGAATGTGCAGCTCAGAGACCTTTTATTTATGAAGCATTCATTATAATAAATAGAAATTCTCCATGTAGTTGTAGCTGCTAGTACATCTTCTGCCACTAGGGGCAGACCTCCCTAACTGGCACATAGCTTTGCAATCCATATAGTTTGAAGCCAAAGGAGGTCAGTAGGCTAAGAGGCAAGTTGATGCCTGGTCCTTCCCACAGCTGTGGGGCAGTGCCCTACTCAAATGGCTAAACGGTTGCACCTGCTAGGGGGCATAGCTGGGGGTAGCATGGCATCACTCAGACAGGATGGGCACCAGGTATCCAGGGCTCTGACAGCTACACAGGTTTGCTTAGGGGCTTCACTATATCAAGTAAAGGCTATTTATTAGGGTAAAGGACAGAGCTACATGGCTGCTTTCTGCCCCCTCGCTGTGGGGCAGCCTTCCCTCTCTGGAATGAAATGTGAAGAGTCCCTGCAGGCTTGGCTTATTTCAGATAGGGGAGGCACCACACATCCAACTTTCAACACCTTGCTTTCAGCCCTTGCTGGATCAATGTGAAAGCGCCTCCCACCCATGGGAAGCGGGGCCCTTTTGCTCGCAAAGACAGATAATTGATAAATGTGCCATTGAGCCTTAACCAGGATTGCATCGGAACCCAGTGCGGTTCAAACTGTGTCAAGGACTGCAATGGACCACGAGAAGGGAAGGTGCAAATGCCTTCTTAAAAGTGTAATGAGAGGCCCCTCCAGAAGTGACCCAAATTGCAGAATGTTACAAGAGCACAAGAGTATCTTTATAATCATTTGTTGAATGTTTGAGGCTGTGTTTTATTCACTGTGTCTTTTTGTGGCACCAGAGGTGTATTGTACGTGATGCTGAATGTTTGAATCAGCAGAAAGTGAATGAATGAGGAGGCCTTTGTCTGGCTCATTTGTTTGGATCTGAGGTAGTGAAATTGTGTTGGCTGCTGAGAATCTGGGTGGCCAAGAACGCCATCCTTACAAGCACTGATTCTCATTAATCTTGCTGTGGCTTAGTTAGCTAAAATTAGGAAGATCTGATTATCATGATTAAGGCTAATTTGATTATTATTATTAATTTCATTTCCATACCACCCGTAGGCAAAGCTTTCTGGGCAGTTTATAACAAAGCATAAAAACAATAAAACACAATAGGTAAAAATAGATAAATACATTAGGTAAAACTATTAAGAATTAAAAATGTGATGATCAGTGTAGCCCATTTACCTGCACAGAACTCTGTGTGCGTGTGTGTCTGTGTGTGTGTGTGCATGTGCACATATGTATGAATGCACCATATAGAAAAGTTTACACTTATACGGCTAAGTGAGATCAACTCCCCAGAGGACTATGACTTTCAATCTGCTTGATATTGCTTGACATTCCCCTGGAGAAATGTCTGTTGTAACACACTTCCAGAAATGAGGTTGTTACTCATAACAGAGTTATTCTAAGAAAGCCCATTCATTCATTCATTTTTTATTCTTTCAGTCTTTCTTCATTTTTGCATAAAGTCCCAGAAATAGATCTGATGGGAACAAGTTTGCTTCGAAGCACTAAGTCATCATCAGCAATATTCCCATTTATTTGCATAGTAGATGTGTGTGTGTTAATGTGTATACTTGCATATATTGACCAAATGGTTTGCATTTCTTTTAAAGTGAATCAGGAAATACCTGATTGTAGTTTTATACCTCTCCCTGTGTGTAATGCTTGCTTAAAAAACAAAACAAAACAGTGCCTCCAAAACTATGTATCCCGGATAAAGCCTCTCTGAACAAAACACGTCAAGCATTATCATTGCCCAGTTAACATTAATGGGAATTTTTACCACTGCCTTTTCTATAAGGAATTTTTGCCAACAATTTTGCCCCAACAATTTTGCCTTTGTCTTTAGCAGCTGCACAACAGGATATATTTATACACACACACACACCTTCCATGAA
The DNA here is from genome assembly GCF_004798865.1 of Varanus komodoensis. Lineage (NCBI taxonomy): Eukaryota > Metazoa > Chordata > Lepidosauria > Squamata > Varanidae > Varanus > Varanus komodoensis. The sequence continues at coordinate 16,632,825 of NW_025335269.1, read as the reverse complement.
TAGGGTTCCTAAGACCACTTTGAAGAAATGTGCAAATCCTAGAAAAAGTCTTTTGGCACATTTGAGCAAGTTTTTCCCAGTCTTCTCCATTGTTCCTTGAAGGTCAAAGATAGGGCATGAGTTAGAATCATACAAGTGCACATGCTACCCATTCTATTCCATTAAATCATTTCTGGCCCACCTTTAAGAGTGGGAGCCTCTCACTGCTAGTGGTTAGACTAGAGAGACTGAATATTGTAGCAGGAACACACTTGGCATAGGTTCTGTTCCAGTGGACAGAGGCTGGGACAGGATACATTGTCCGGCTTTTCCCAACATTCATTTCTTCAGTGGCTGTAGTTTTACCTAATCTGCACCACATGCAAGGAAGAGAATCTACCTGAACTGGTAGGCGGCATAAAAATTCAAAAATAAATAACATAGCATAACATAATACCACAATGCTATGACCAGGTCAGGCACCAAAAGTGTCAAGAACCTAATTTATATTGGCCACAACTTCTAGAATTGGCCCGCTAGATGTTATTGCTTTCCATTTCAGAGGGCAAAAGCTAAACTTTGACAGTCAGTAAAACTCATGTGCCTTGCACAGGGCATAAGTCTCTGCATGTTTAGATAGACAAAAGCCCCATGACTCTCGGCATTTTCTAGCCAGCCATGCACAAAACTATACTAGCCATATGCAAAGGGGAGCTATTAGAATATGTGGCATAACCTAGAGGTTTGAGGGGGTAGAAAAAAACTATGCAAGGATGACAGAACTGTCCATAGTCACCACAAAAGAAATAAAAGATAAATGGAGGTGGGATCGGACAGAAATGTGTCCATTCCACTGCCCAGAAGAATCCCAAAATGGGGGAAAATCAGAAGGCAAGATGACAAACAACCAAACCCTGGAGTGGCTGGAAATGCTCCACATCTTGTTGCAGGACCCCACTTGTTAATTCCATTTCTCATATGCAGTGAGAAACCTCTTTTACATTGATCTTCTTGAGTGGTGTTTTCACTGCCTCTTGCCATTTCTGGAAGAGTCCATGTCACATGGGGTATGTGATCCCCTTTTCCAAATCCCAACAGTTTGATGGGGGTTTCACTGTATTCATTTATTATATTCCCTCCTCCACCTTTCTTCCTTCGAACTTAAGGTAGCACACCTTAAGTTCTCAGGTGATGAGAAGGTTTCTCAGGTGATGTCCCAGTTGGGCAGTGAATGCTTAGATTTGCCTAGTCTTAGCCAGGTTGCTATGTTGCATTTTCAGAACATAACAAACTCCCTTACAGGTGTTTGTTGTTATAGGTTCATTCCTGTTCTTGCAGCTTTGGGGCAATGTGAGCATGGAGAAATGGACTCAAGTAAGTGTGCCTTACCAATGTGGGCACAGAGTTGTGAGTATTTGTGTGAGTTCAAAGAAAGTGTAAGAAACAACAAAAAACCTGCTGGATCAGATCAAAATCCTATCTAGTTTAGCATTCTTTTCCCAAAGATATGAGCCAAATGCTTCGGGAACCCTGTAAGCAGAACATATAACCAGTCATGTTCCTAGCAGCTGATACTGAGGGACAAACTGCCTCAGACAGTGAAAGTAACATATATGACTATCAGGACCAATAGCCATTGATAGCTTTCTCCTATGTGTTTTTCTAATCCCCCTTTGAAGCCATGAAAATATATCAATGAATCACTGAATCAGGTGGTAGTAAATTCCATTCTTTATTTATAAATTGTGTGAAGTGCTTCCTTTTATCTGTCCTTCCATTCAATTTCACTGGATGACTCTAGATTTTAGTATGATGAGAGAGGGGTTTCTTGCATACTTTTATAAACTGCTATCACACCACCCTCCCCCTTGCCTTCATTTTAAGCTAAAGAGGTCCAATTTTTGTAAATTTCTCTGATCAGGTTTTGTTGGAAACTGGTCACCTCCCCTCCACCTGCTCTTCTAAGCAGATCAGGACAAAAGGCTTCTAACTGCAGCCTTTATTTATTATGACCAGCTAGGCTGGCTTTGTGATACAGAAGGGGAGCCTAGCAAAAGTCATTGACGAAAACCACTAGAAAAGTTAGAATACCAGCTATTAGGAAATGTGGCTTAATGCTAAGATGTTGGTTCTAAACAGGACTCCTTTCCCTCCCTTCCCAAAAAAGCTCCACTTCCCAGGTGGTTCCTCCTACTTGTGGGCCAAACCGCAGGAACTTCAGACCCCTCTGAATTAGTCTGGCCTTTCCATCTGCTGCTGGACTATGGGACTGATCCTGTTACATCTGCCCCCCTGAATGTCCACCTGTCTGTTTTCACTGGCCTCTTGCCTTATCAAAGTGCCTTGGCATTTCAGCTAAGAATTTTGACCCCTTTTTTCCAATTCTTACTCAGATTCAAAGGTAACAACCTTAGAAGGCTATATTTTAGGAAAATAAAATACTTACATCCAGTCCCTACAGGTTAGTGGGCCCAGCCCTTTGGTATTTTTGGCTAGCCTTTTCTGAACCTTTCCCAGCTCTATAATATTCTTTTTGAAGTGTGATGAGTGGAATTGTCCACAATATTCCAAGTGTGGTTGCACCATGGATTTTCATAAGGGTATGATAATATTGGCAGTTTTATTCTGGATTCCTTTCGTATTTGTCTCCAGCATGGAATTTGCCTTTTCCACAGCACTGTGTCAACGTTGTCATCAAGCTATCCATCACAATCTCAAGCTCTCTTTCTTGGCCGTTCCTTGTTAGCTCAATTCCCATCAGCATATATGTGGCTAAGATTATCTGCCCCCCTGTGCATCATTTTATATTTGCTTATACTGACCTCCATATGTAACCCATACTTATAGGCATACATTTCACATCCATTTAATGTAAGTGATTCATTATAGTCATATTATTGAATGGGTAATTTCCCCCTTTCTTTTATATGGGTTAGGGTTAGATATGAAAAGCAACTTTTATATGGTTTTATTTGAGTGATATTTACATAAAAATAGTAGCAATATATATCTGTAAACTGCACAGAGGGTGATCCTGTCTAAGTGGGTGGTGTAGCAATTCAATAAATAAAAATCAATAATACTATATCAACCCACGTTTACCATTTTTATACCAATTCTCTCCATCTGGATTTAATATTGTATTTTTTTCTTTTTAGTTGTAAGTTAGTTGTAAGTTTCTTTTGGCTGTAAGTTATTTGATTTCCTAGGGATCCCATCCCAATGTCATCTGGGAAGCCATAGGATTCTTCAGAAATCCATCACGAAGGTCCTCTGCCATCAGTGCATAGACACCAAAGACTGAGCTTCCGCCCTCCCTGCACCCCGGGCAGAAAGAACCACCCAAGAGCACAACTGGGCTTGGAGGGAGAAAAGGAGCATGTTGGAGAGTGGCCAGGAGATGAGCCTGGAAATGTGGATTTCTGCTGGCATCCAAGTGGCATCCCAGCCTTCTTGCCTCCTACTCACTGTCCTAACTCTGAACAGCCAAAATGGTTATCTAAAGATCACCACTACCACATCTCTTCCAATCTCCATGTTTGGAGGGTTGCATGCATCTGCCACAGGTGCAACAGGATTCAAACAACGCACCTTTTTATCTATTACATTCATGTGACCACAATTCGTTCAAGGGTAGGCTAGACATGCACATGGCATGTCGTGAGCGGAGCTGGCTGGAGCTGCGGGTCAGGCTAGATGGCACGGGAGACCCCTTCTGACTCGCTCTGTTTCTGTCTTTCTCTATTTCTATGTCATATTTCTCTGTTGACCCAATACTGTGTTGCACCATATATTACTTACAATAGATACTGGAAGTTTATATGAGAAAGTAGAAGGAAGAAAGAAAAGCATTATTTATTAGATACTAATTGCTAAGGCTACAACCTTGTGCAAGTCCAGATAGTGAAAAAAGGTCTATACTAAGTGGGAAGTTGTAGGCTGTTTTACTGTTTAAACATGCATAGGGTTGCACCCAAAGTATTCATTTGTAGAGGTAGCAGCCAACTAAGACCATTTTTAATTTTTTTAAAAATATAACAAGAAAGTAGCAGGGAAGTAGTAGTAACAGGAAAGTAATAGAAGGTTAGTAAGAACCCTTGCTTAGCATTGGAGATTGCACCAAATAAGTTGTTATACTTCCCAAGCTACTTCCCAAGTATATGGCTGCTGTACTATCTTTGTATCACAAACCTTCTAGACATGATACAACCAGATTGAGATTTTTAAAAAATCCCACCAATTTCTGTAAAACAGTTAAGAATATACTTTCATTCTCTCCCCATAAGAAGGGACTTAAAATGCTTGATTTTTTTACTAGATGATGCCCTTCAGCCCAAAACGGCAGTTTTGTCTTCTTCTCTGCTTGTAACCAAGCTTTCAAATAGCTACTGCTTATCTGTTTTCTCATTTGTTCTTGCAGCTGAGAGACAGGAAGATCTGTAATTATATTCATGATGAAGCCTGAGGGTGCTTTTTTAATTGGTCTGTTGAACTTTGTATCCTTCTTTAATAGCCCACATGTAGAGTGGCCAGATGCAAAAGAAGGATGGCCTTCTGTGGCTTGGAAGAGCTGTGTAGAAAAGCAAGCTACACTTGCTGGATTTTTTCCACTGTACAGCTCTAAAAGATTCAGGAGCCCTGTTCTCTTTTCCATCTGACCACCCTACCTATATGAGTTTGGGAATTATCCAGAACTCTAGAATATCATCTGACCATGGCAGTTCCGTAAAAGGGCAGTGACTCATTTAGAACTTAAGTATTTCTAATTTGGAGGGAAGAACCATGTCTCACTGGTAGTGCACATGCTTTGCACGCAGGCACGCCCAAGTTCAACCCCCAGAATTTCTAGATGGCACTTGAAAAATGGCCTGAAACCCTGGACAACTGCTGCCAGTCAGTGTCAATAATACCAGGCTAGATGAACTAGTATTAGAGCTAGGTTTGGCTGAGTATAAAGCAGCTTCTTATGGACCTAACTTTGTAAGAGAAACATTATTCAACGAATAGAGAATTATGAAAATAAAACAAAAAAACCACACCACTGTGCTCCTTTGTGAAGAAAAAATCAGTAGCTGAATGCAGATTCAGTGGTAGCAACTTCTTTTTATTTCTTCCTCCTAGGGAGCTCAACATGGAAGTTTCACCCTCACAATTATTTGGTGGTGTAAAAGGAAAGAGGAAAAGACTGGCTAACGCTCTCTTGCTGAGCCTAAGGGCTGAGCCGGGACCTGAGTCCAGGTCTTCCAGGCTGGGCAAAGCCTAGCTCTGTAGCCACTTGCTCTCCGTGCTGCCATCAGCCAGCATGTTGAGTCACCTTTGCTAAGCTGGAAAGGTGAGAGCCTCTAGCCAGATGGGTGACTACATGGGGAAGCAGAGCAGAGGGTTGGACTCAATGGCCTTATAGGCCCCTTCTAATTCCTATTCTATTCTATTCTGCTGGTCTTTGACAATAACAACATCTTAGTTGCATAGCAACTGATCTTTGACCTAAAAATGTACACCTAGTTGTAGCCAATCTTAACTGTAAGAAGACTTAATTGGATTTTACTTTCTGTGGCAAAAGGATTTCTCCTTCTCTCTCTTTCCTTCTTCCTCTTATTACAAAAAAGAGAGAACAATGTGGCAATTACTTGCTACTACTGACATCTCTGCATGAGGCATAGAACCTGGCACGTTACCAAGGCTGCTTCTTCCATTTTCTTTGCGGGTCACCAGCACATCCTTCACATCCTTTCTTTTTTTTCTGGGGGTTTCCAATCTTCCTTTCTATATGCTCCTATAAGTTCCACTACACAACACAAGGTGGCATTCATTGCAGCATAGAGCGGAATTGTGAAAATGCACTAGATTCTGTCACAAATCTTGGTGGCGTCCCAGAAAATAGCTGCCTTTCCTTGCTAAAACACACACACACACAAATGCAAGAAAGCTCAGGAGAGGTCTTAGAGGATGAAGGCATCATGAAAAGGCCCTGCAAACACCCATGAGTGAGGGATCACAAGTGCCCAATGAATGCTGTGTCCAGAAGAGCTCAACACAACCCAATATCATGCCTGAGCTTCTTAAAAAGAGGTCCATTCTCTCATGTGATATACACATTTTGTGAGTGACCGTGATTGCACTGGTCTTAAATGATACCAGCTTTGAAAAACAGGTTTGGCTTTAGACAAAGAGCTGGGCGTGGATTATGAAAATGCCTGTTGTCGGTAAAGTCTAGGCAAATGTTTGTTTTCTTCCCCCTTTAGGAACTGCATAGTAAAAGTGCTTCAAGCATATGAAATGCTGCCCTTGGGTTGACAGCGCTTGGGACAATGACTAGCTAGATTTCGTCTCCCCAGAAACCTCTGGAAAAGCCATTCAGTCATCACACTTCAACAGGTAAAGCACTTCATTTTTTTTAATCTTTCCCCTCATCCCTATGTTTGTAATGCTGTTGTGAATTGGATGCACTTGTAAAAAATGACAGGTCCCAATGCAACCCTTGGCTACTTCCTCATCTTAAGATCCAAATTGCTCTTGCCCCATGTTTAAATAGAGAATATGGTTGGGAGGAAAACATCACCATCACCATCAAAAAGATATGTTGATTTGCTTGTAAAAATAAGTAAAATAATAATTTAAAGAAGATATAAAGAGGGTAATCTAGGGTTATTAAACCAGAGTATTTCATTGTATCTGAACTGAAATATTTACTGAGAAATTGTATTTAGCCTCTGTCTACAAACCCAAATCAGACCCTATTTTAAAATTATTTGAATAGGGGACTTGTTTTCACATTTGTTTATAAATGTATAATACATTTTTATTATATTGCTAAATTGTTATTATTTATCTTATTGTTATTAGTACTTTGCTCTTTTATTGACATATGCTGCAGATAGTGATATGGTCTTTAAGGATAAGAAACCTTCTCTAGGCAGTTCACAAAATAAAAGCAAATCAGTGAGATATGTAAAGTAAGGAACTAAAACTGCCACATTCAAATAAACCAAATCAAACCAAAACTGTCAAGTGATCGTTGGTTTGAATGGTGTAGAATCTCTTAAGAACCAGCAATACATTAGACTTTCCTGACGATCCTACATGAGACAACATGGCACAGAGAATGGTTAGATGCAAACAGAGGACAGAGCTCTTGCACCTTTAACAGCTGTGCATAAGAGGTGATTTCCTCTTATGTAGCTTGTATACTGTTTCTGTGCAAGTAGAGGTAAGCCTCACTGGGTTCAATGGAATGCATTCCCACATGTGAATGCAATCTCAGTCACCCTTCTTGTTTCCAGTTTTGAAAGGAAGGTGCGCACAGAGATGAGCAAGCACAATTGTCTATAAATAGAAAAAGCAAACAGTAATGAACTGGTAAGTCAGTGTACTCATTTTAAATGGGTCTTGGCATGAAAGCCTTTGACGCAGTTGGATTATGCAAGAAGGCTAAAATATGACAACAGTGAAAAGATCACAGCCGCTTCCAGACAGAGGGATTCTATCACTACATATCTGAGTAGGAACTGCTATATACCATACCAGTTCTATGATGCACAGTGACTTCTGGCAAAACACACACGTATGTGACAAGTGGTTTCAAGACTAGAAGATCCAGACTGCATTACCATGGTGGATAAAGGTCCATGATCACAAACATTTGGGGGATGTGAATAAGATTGAGCATGTGAAGGCGAATGGTCTGAATTTCTGTCCAAGTAATGTGCTTTCCACTGAGCTTTACAGACTAAGGAAAAAGACATTAGCAACAGTTTTTCTCCAGGGAATTTTGCAAATCCCTGCATACAAGGCCCTCGTCTCAATCCAGATTGGCCACAGAAGCGCTGGAAAAATAGCCAGATCAGATGATGCCTACAAGATTTCTCCAAGATAGACTTGGGAAGTAAATCAAGCTTCTAGTTTTTTATAGGTTTGCAGAATGGAGCAGAGTAAATCAAACCACATTTAAACACACAGTACGAGGACTACACCTGCTTGTTCTAGTTAAAAGAAAAAACTGGGCACATGCTCTGTATGAGTTCCCCAGAATTGTGGTTCTGATTGGAAGTCCTTCTTCTAAGTCCTTCTTGAGCACCGCTGTGCACGTTTTTTTTACAGCCAGCTCTCAATGAAAGTTCCAGGAGCTCTCTGCGCTCAGAATATCAAGTTGTGTCCTTCCTTGCTTGCTGTTGCTTTGCAATGCAAATTGGAGGGCTTTGAATCATCTCACAGTATAGCCATGGCAACCCCCTCTCCCCAAAAGGGGGAAAGGATTGTCCTACTTCCTTAGTGGAGTGTAACCCTTCCTCTTCCTGCCACCCCCTACCCCCCCAAAAAAGGGTCAATCTGTTTTAAAGAGAGAGCAGTTTCTTGGTTTGGAATACAACCAAAGAGCAGTTTCTGTTACATTCTGCATCAATTCCTTCTCCTTCTTTTATCCAGCAAATTTTCCTCTGAACTCTCCACAGGAATAAAACTTTGATGACTAGCTGTTCTACTCTCCCTTTAGCGGAGAGGGCAAGCAAACAATAATCCATCCTAGCTGTCAACTCAAAACGCCAGCGTTTGGCAGAAAGCCCTTTTTGGCCATTCATGGAAGGTTCTTTAATTCAATGGGGTTTGGAAAGGCAGCTCAGGAACAGAAATTCCTGTACCTTGCCTTTTCAGTCCAGGGGCCTGTGGAAAAACAATACTGAGGCACCAGATTAGCAAGGATAAAGCCCATTACCCATCCACTGCAGCTGCAGAATCTGACTCAGAGTGGACTACGGCATTCACTAAGGACCTATTCCTGCAGGGGTAAATTTTCTGATTCTCTTTTTCATATTGGTAATCTTTGCATTAAGTTACTTATTCTCTGATATCTTTTAAAAGCTGTGCTTGTTGTAGCAGGGAAGGCAGTGGACTCTAAGATATGTTTCTTGCTGTTAATGATTGTTACGGGCCATATTTCTTTGGAAATTTCCTTGACTGCAGGGGAAGTTAATCCTGAGCAAGTGAGGACAGGGCTGGGAGCTTAGGGTCATTGAAATGACTATATTCACGTGCTTACGCTGAGCTTGTTGGTAGTTACTGTAGTTATAAGGTGTTTTTTTTTTTCTTTTGGTGCTGAACACACTAAAGCTGTACACCTTCTTTGCCCTCTTTTTTGAGCTTTACCCTGAATTCTGAGCAGCTTTGTAGCTGTTTTCCATCCATATTCATTTTCCTTGAATTAGGAGCTAAAATGCCACCTGAACCTCTGTAGTTAGAAATATGTGTGCATTTTGGGGGTATGCACACATGGAAGGGGTGAATTCGGCCAGGAGATATATTAGCAATTTGGCTCCTGCACCTTTAAGGGTTGTGTAGAAGAGGGAATTTCAGCAGGGTTAGGTTGCATCCGGGCACCCTACTTACAGGTTGGCACATCTGAAAGGTCCATCTAAGAGTGGGTGAGAACAATATTTCAGCTTGGGTTTATTGCATTGTATGTATTTATTTAAAATTATTTTCTTCCTTTCAAAATAGCATATAGGATTTTAAAAAAACCAAAATAATTCTGCAAGTTCTGTAAAACAAAAAAAGGGCCAAAAATAATTGTGATTTAAAAAAGTGAGGGTAACCCAAACTAATGGATTTGTTCCTCCCAGGTCCAAGCTTTGAGTGCTTCTCTCTTAAAAGTCTGGGCTCGAATCCCTGCATGTTCAACCATCTTAGTGCTGAACGAGAGCTGCCATCTCTCTTTTTTCCTGACTGGTTTTGCATCTTTGACAACTGCTGTCCTCTCCATGCCGGGAGTAGCTGTTCACACTGAGTTTGGCTGCTACAGTGGCTGAGGATTTAGTTTAATTAGATTTGGACAAAAATGCCTCAAAATTCCAAGGAACATTCAGATTTTTTTAAAGCAAGTGCATGCAGGTGAAACAAGCAGGTTCACTCACTCCTGTAAGAAGCTGGCTCCCAGCTTTTGAACTGGTACAGCTAGCCAGGCAATAGGATGGACATGGGTTCTGCTTAGCTTGACCCTTCCAGAAGCAGCGTGATTTTCACAAATCAGTAGAGGAAGCTTCCTGCGGCACCATGAGAAACCTTTGCCCTTTTCACAGGTTGTCTTCCACGCATAGACTGCGCCACGCTGCCTTCCCCCACTATTTGCTCCCTGGGTGGGTGCCATCTGCCCGTCTGTACAACCCTGCGCATATGTGCCCTGCACAGGATCAGAAGCTCCCCTTCGAACAGGGGTCCTGATCACATGCCTATGCAGGTAAAACTGCTTGCATTTAGATGCCCAATTGCTGATGTCTTCCTCAACCTGTGGATGTTGAAGGAGTGCTGGCGGGTTGCAGAGCACTGTGGGATAGGCCAGCAGCCACAGACCTGTTCCCTCTCCAGGCAAGTAGCCGATGTATAGGAAGGCCTTGTGTGAAAAGGGCACTTCTTGGCTGTTCATTCCACATTGACATTAAAGGCGCAGCTACAGTGGCTGGTGACAAAGTTGGCAATCCTTGCCCTCCTCCTCTTGCCTTGCTCCTATGGCATTGAATTTCTAATATAATGCAGCATATGATTTGTGTTCCGTCTCTGTCTAGGAAAGACCTCATTCCTTTCCTTCAGCTGGACTAATCTCTCCAATAGTTATTTCAGGCAGTTAGAAGTGTTGTGGAGTTTAGATCACATTAACTGCAAATGGGGTTTAATAATGCACTTTTCCCCTGTTCGGTCATTCTTCACCCTACGCACACAAACACACACACCCTGCCCATCATTCCTCTTAAAGGCGGCCTAAAAATCAATTTAACCTTTAAGATGCCACATGGTTGCTGCATTTGCTGTCCCAGAACTACTGCTTCGGATGGACGATATCTCAATTTAGAGGCAATAATTTCTGCATTGCAGGTAACCTGATATGGGTTCCCAGCTGGCCGTACTGGGGGTCTTGCTGTGCTCTCAGGCACAGACCATCAACACAGGCTCAGAATTAGAGGTAACACTTAACAATGAAGAAACTGGACGACAGCTAATGAGGTCATTCTGGGATGGAGCAGGTGCATAGGTGTTTTCTTTCTGCTTAAGGAACCACTCCCCCTGCCCCCCCCCCCACATCTCATCATTCATGTTTTGCCTTCTCCTTGAGGAAAAAGAAAAGCCCCCAGATTGCAGCTTATTTAAGGATTTCTAGGCTGTGCGTACAACCCCTGGTACTGCCTTTGAGTTGCCTCCAAGCTGTAGACTTGCTAAGGGACCCACTGCTACCAGGGACTCACTTGGCCTCGGGTTCCTGGGCTTTGAGGGCTGGAGGCACCACCAGCAGAAGATACAGCAAGGACTGGCAACATGGAGTCTCCTCCTTCCAATTCTCCTTTAAAGCTATTTCTAACATTGTCTTACCAGCTGCTGGAATGGCTTCAACGTCAGTGGAAACCTCCAGCTGCTGCCACCTTAATATCTCACTAGTGCTTCTGGGCATTGCTTGTCCTCTGTGACGAGCTACACCCACCCGTGGCAGCTCTCATAGCATTGCTCAGGACAGTTGCTCGGATTTCCAAGTGTGCCCTGCAGCCTCTAAATTAACCTACCTCTGGTCTCCTGGATCCTTCTACAGGAGTTTTCTCCATCCTGGTGCCTCACCAACTTTTGAGACTATAATTCACAACGTCCCTGTTCATTAGCTGTGCTGGCTGAGGTTGATGGGAGTTGATGTCCAAAATATCTGGAGGGGACCACACTGGGAAATGTTGCTGCCGAGTGCCATCAGCAGAACCAGCTCACAGAGGGATCTTGTAGAGAATACATACCTGATGCCAGTCTTCCCCCCTGCCCTCATCCCATCCCACCCACCTTGAATGGCCCATAGAAGTTCATGGCTAATTCATTGTATCCATATTTCTGTTCAGTTAGTACTTCATGAATGCCTTCCTAAAGCACCGCTATGCAATTGTGAATATGCCCACGGTGTCATGAGAATGTGCCCATGTAGTGCCACTCCAGAGTATCTGCTCGTATGTCTGTTCTGAAACAGCAAGTCTTTTGCCGTTTCGATTGCTCCATTTTCAGCTTTCAAGGCCTTCTGCTTATATTAAGGTGAGCCAATAATCTTCCTGATTCATTTGCCCTATACACAAGAGCCTTTATCTAATGAAGAGTACAACATACTATGTGTCATGTGTCCCCCCACCCCCACCCTAAAATTAGGGCCTCTGGCAGTGCTTTCACAATTTTACTCTCTTGGAGCAATAAGTTGCCAGTTAAGTTTTTAAAAAATGCAATTCCCAGTCTTGCTTTTCCAACTCCAGCTGTTCATATTTATATTTTTTTATGATTTTGGCTCATATAGGATTATACGGCCTTTATAGCTTTATGGCTTTATCTTATGCCTGCATATGCTGGAATTTTTCTTTTATATCATTTTCCATGTGCATTCTACAAAACTTTTTTTTTAGAGCAGCATAACATTCTCTGATGTCTGTTGTCTGATCGTTGGAGAATTTAATTCTCATAAATTAAGGTTCATGGTCTACTCTGAAAATGCATGCATAATATCCTGGCAGAAGGGATTTGCTATTAACGTTGAATGATCAATTCTAATGTACACTAGTGTTCTCTCAGGAAAGAGAGCCAATCTCTTTTTACCAGGATGCACAACCATCCAGAAATAGGCCAGCCTGCATCCCAAAGTGCTTGCACTAGTAGCACTATAGGACACAATCTGTGTAAAGTTTATATTTCTTAGAAGCATTATTTTCACATTCTAAATCAGGGGGAGGCAACCTGGTATCATCCTGGACTACAACTTCCATCAGCCCCAGGCAGCAGGCCAAATGGCCAAGGATTATGGTGATTTTAAATGTTTTCCATTCTTCAGACATCCTCTTTGTCTTTACCATGCTAAGCCTACAATTCTTTCCATGACCCCACCCCCCCACAAAGTGCTATGCAGTCTTTTCCACTCTGATCATGGTCAGTGTTATAAAGAGGTACAACGCCATTTTTGCAATTGATATGAACAGATCAAAAGCATTAGCTACCTTTTCAGTTTTTATAAAGATTTCATTAGCTTCCAGTTACACTAAGATGGCACAGGGATGTTAAAATGCAGGTGGTCACATGGTATTTTGGTTTTCTTCCTCCTTTGTGAGAATGCTCCTTTAGACAGATGGCTGTTCAAACTGATGGCATCATTCTGTCTCTTTGCTTAAATTCCCCACATTTCTAAACCTCCTGTTATTCTATGTCAGTGGTAATATGCAGGCTACATGTACCTTCCAGCCAGGAATTTTTGCTGTTCCTGCTGGATCCCCTGCCTTCATGTCAGAGCTCCCCACCACAGATGCACAGGTGGGTTCCTAGCAGTTCTGATGAGATTCAAGGCACATGGGAAGTGCCTTGCTCCCCCCAGCAGAATTGTAACCCACACCTGCCAAATAGCTGTTTAGTTGGCTGAGAGGGACATGTAATTCTGCTGTGAATGCAGACACGTATCCACTTCTTTTTGTGCTGTTGCCACGTCCAGTTACAGCTGTGGATAAAGAGGACACAGCCCTTCCAAAGTTGCCTACCCAGTTCTAGGTCTTACAACATTTACATGGTTGATTATTTATTTCTTAAATTTCTATCTTGCCTTTTTTTCAAGAACTCAAAGTAGCTTACATCATTCTCCTCCTGCTGCTCTCAATCTTATCCCTGCAACAACAACCCTGTGAGGTATATTGGGCTGAGAGTCTGTGGCTGGCCCAAAGTCAACCAGTGAGCTCCATGGACAAGTGGGGACTAGAACCCAAGATCGCCCAAGTCCCAGTTCTGAACTCTTAACCACTATACCACACTGGCATAATATAAGCCCTTTTCATCTCTTTAGCACTCTAAATGGGGACAGAAGCTTAATTCCTTGCCCCAACCTGCTATCATGCTTTTGAAAGCATGGAACATTTTGTGGAGAATTAACCTTTCTTTCCAATTTACCATTGAGCTGGTTCAGACTTGTTTATTTGCTTATTTATTTATTTGTATTTCTATACTAACCAAGCACCAGGGCTCTTTTGGCAGTTTATAACAATTCATACGATAAACCACAGTCTACAACAGAAATAATGATTAAAAGTCATAACACAACATTTCACAGAAATGTGAAAAACTGAATTTAAATGCTTTAAATAACTAAGACCAATTCATACAATTAGGCCTACTAAAAACAAGAGAAATATCTCCCCACAGACATGTTGGGAAGAGCTGTAGAATGATTGGGCATAGATGGCAGTCATAACCAGCACTGAAAGGATAGTAGAGATGGTGCCAGGGAGACATTTCATGGTTTGAGGGCTGCCCAAGCAACCTTGACACTAAGTGTTGAAGAACAAACCACCATTTTCCATATGCTAACATTGTAAACTGTTATTGGAAACCATAGTTTAATCTCGGTCTGCTAAGAGAAGAGAGGAAGGAGTTAATGGGATGTGTGTGAGGCCCCTTGAGGGCTTTTTCACATAATGCTAGCTGCATTGTATCTGAATCAGCCTAGAGAAGTGTGCTGTCACTGCAATGAGACGATATTCTGCTGAACCTGTGGCCAAGTGGTGAACAAGCTTTTAATCTCAGCCTGGTTTCAAGGTGGTGGAATTAAGCTGATAGGATGAGATTTTAGTATTTCCTCTGGTTGTTAGGCAAGGCTCTGTTTAGGGAACAAGTAAGCAGATGCTTTTCTTGTGTTTCTGGTCACATGAGAATATTCTCCTGGAGGTTTTTCATATCTCCTGCACCAGAGGTGGAGTTCTACACCCAGGGTGGGAAACAGCTGGCCCTCCAGGTGATGTAATCCAACAATTCCTGTAATGCCTGATCTTTGTCTATGTTGAAATGCTCCGATGGAAGTTAAGTCCAACACATCTGTGCTGTACACAATGCATCATATTCAGACGTAGTCCGCTCATCTGAGGATGCTCAGACATTGAAGCTAAGCAGGTCTGGGTCTGGTCTTCAAACTAAGGGGAGACTAAGGGGAGACTACCCGGGAACCTCATGTAACCAGCTTGAGTTCTACAGCGGGAGAAAGGTGGGATGTAAACATAATAAATAAATAAATGAGCCCTCCTTTCTTTGTTAGCACTGGGGACAGAGAAAAGTTCTTTTCTCTACCCTAGGGCTGATAGAAACTTATATCTCAGCAGTAGGGCCGAGAAAACATCCACCCAGATGTTTTGTATATACCAGTTGAGAAGCAGGACTGGTGATGGGATATGTATCTATGTGTATGGAAATATGTGAGCCATGGATGCCTGCAGAGACCTCAGACACATGTGGGGGAGGTTGGTATGTGGTCCCCATATCCCGACAGGATGAATTTCCCCATCAGTTTTCCTACCATTTGTCTACTCTGTTTATTCAGTGGGGATGCAATAAACAAGATTAAATCTAGACCCACCCTTCATACAATCATTTAAACAATTAAATGGACCTGCTAGGAATACATGCAAAAGGGCTCAACTCCCTTTGTTTTGAAAAAAAAAAAAAAGGTAGAAGGAGAGGGTTTGATCCTTGTTGATAACAAGGCTATAAATGGCACCAGCTACAAAGAATAACATAACAACAGTATGCCTAAAATGCTTTGCCTTCTCTCTTTCCCCACTCCCCAAGTATTCAATGTGGCCAAGAGAAGGCTTTACTTCTTTTATCCAGAGCCCTGATGCTCAAGCAGATTCTGTGTCTCTCCCCTGCTAGACTGAGATTTTTCATGTCACCATTACCCCAAGAGGCCAGATGTTCACAAAATATATAAAGACAACCCTCACTTTTTCTTTTTGCAAGCCTTTATATTCGTACGCCAAGATGTCCTGCAAATCCCATCATCGTGGAACCAAGATTGTCAGTGAAGAAAAGAAAAAAGGACTCCTTTTATTGACCCGGATGTCATGGACACAATTGGATGAAGATTTACCAGCTCCCAGAGTAACAGTAGATGGTCCCCTTTCTACTCCTTATCTTGGTAAGAAATACTAAGAAGTGTTAAGGATCCATTCCTTCCTTTTTTTTCTGCAGAAGTCCTCCTATTGTGACCCCAATGGCCCATGGATGCTTATCCATATTTGGATTGTTTCTACACACATCTCTAAATTTTCTGGGCTGCTGCTAAGCTCTTGCTTATGTTTGAGTTCTTTTTTGCCTCCCTGGAGCATCAGGGCCTTCTCCTTGGTGGTTTCTGAAGTGCTGCTTCAACTCTTGGCTTTATTCCCATCAGCAGAAACTGAAACTCATGTATAACTGAATAGTAACATCCTTTTTTGCCTTCCCAATTTGATGTAATATTTAGAGGGCAAACAAGATCCCCGTGGGAAAATAGCCACTGAAATAAAACACCTTTAGTAGGATTTTATTGTGTGACTATAGGTTGTATCAATATTAATTCTGAATATTGTTACAGGCAATAGATCAGAATTTATATAGATGTCCCTAACTGGCATCGGAGAACTCTACTTTCAGTCTAAGCTGCTGAAGTGGACTATAGTGCATGAAAGTTTATGCCAGAATAAATGTGTTAGTCTTTTATAGTGCCACAAGAATCCATTGTTTGAGATTCCATAGTGGATCATGGCCAAACACTTCATGTTTGCATTTGTCCTTTCAGTCACTTGTTAATATTGAATTTGCTATCACTCATTTCACAGTTCTGTTTTTCTCCTTCATATTATCTATTTCCTTATGTTTCTGCCATGAAGGATTTCTACTAGATAAAATGAAAGTGACTAAGACATCAGTTTTTAGTAATTTGGTAACTTGCTAGTTAGGAGTTGGGAGACACAGGTTCAAATCCATACTTAATTATGAAACCAAGTGGCTGCTCTTGGACTGGGGATGAGAAAAGCAGCTATTTACAAGTTCTTCTCAATACTCCAAAAATCACTTTGAAGCTCATTTTGGGTTGCTCCCATTTTTATTTTTAGTCTGCTGTCGGTGATGTTTTTGCCTCAATGAGAAAAGTTCATATTTCAGTGTCTGTTTCAGTGCGCACTTCTCCCCTGTCCATTGACTAAAATGTGAAAAAATATATATTTATTTTAATTCATTTTTTAAAATAAGTACACCTTTCAGACTTGTTCATAAGTTCAGGAATTTGCAAACATTTCAAGAAAAGAGCCTTCATGATTGTGTGCACCTCCAGGCTTGGGAATGGGATGCTGTCTCAGCCTCGATTCCCTTATAGGATTGATATGAAGATAAAATGGAATGAGGAAAGGGCCATATACATCATTCAGCTCACCGGAGGAAGTGTTGGATAGAAGGATGGGGCAGGGCTCCTGCCAGATGAATCATATTCTACCCTTTCTCATTTTTAGTTGACTCCAGGGAAGAAAATCTTTGCAACTGGATGGATTCTGGTTTCTAGTAAGTATGACTAGTCCTAAATAGTAAGCAAGTATAAAAACCCTTCTATTGGTGTATTCTTATCTTCAGAATATATTGTTCAGGTGTTAGGAGCCCACTGTGCTTCTATAGTCCTGGGATCCCAAGAAAGCTTTATTGAAAAGAACTCCAAAACAGAAATGTGAAATCTATAACTGAGTAATTCCAAATATGTTTAAGACTTGTGACTTGATATGTAAGAACTGGCCTAGGAGAGAAAAGAAATACCATGTATTTATATCCGCTCCAGTATCATCAGTATCACTCGCTTTGGATCCATGAAGTTTTAACATCCCCACCCCTTCCTCCTGAACTGACTTATGAACGTCCATATATGCCCTCCCGCCCCTTGAGATCAGCAACGGATGCCCTTCTCTGGGAACCCTCTGTGAAGGATATTAGGAGGGTGAGTACCCGGAGGAGGGCTTTCTCTGTGGTGGCGCCCCACCTATGGAATGCACTCCCCAGAGAGGTCCGCCTGGCGCCGTCGTTATTTGTTTTTCGGCACCAGGCTAAGACCTTTTTATTTAAAGCTTATTTTAAGTGTTAATTTACTATGGAGGATTTAAAAAAAAAATTAAGCCGAGATGCACCGGGTTTTAATATTTTTAGTGTATAAATTTTTATATGATTTTGTTTGTTTTTGTTTTTGTTGCGAGCTGCCCCGAGGCTTTGTTGCGATGGGGGCGGCATAGAAATGTTTTAAATAAATAAATAAATAAATGAGACTTATCGAAGCTGCTGAAAGGGCTTCTTCTGTCTTCAGAATTTTACTGGCAACTCTCATTGAATCACATATTTTTCAATGGAAGAATGTCTTTTAAATGCATGAAACTCATGTTCAATATTCACAATCTGCATCTGATGAATCTGAGGCAGCCAGATTGTGAAGGGCTACAGAGAGTAGCTAACAATCAGGTTTGACAGTGACCAAGATCACACAAAATTCACTGGAGAAGACCCTGATGCTGGGAATGATTGACCGCAAAAGGAGAAGGGGATGGCAAAGGATGAGGTGGCTAGATGGGGTCACCGGGATGGTGGGGGTGGGCTTGGGTGGAGTCCGAGGGATGGTGGAGGACAGGAGAGTCTGGAAGAATGTTGTCCATGGGATTGTGATGGATCGGGCACGACTTTGCAACTAAACAACAAACAACAAGATCACACAATCACCACAGACCCCTGGGTGGCCTTACTGGTGGGCATTTTGAATCTTCATTGCCATGGTTTGTTGTGTCATCTTACCCTGGGAGGCACTGGTTATTTGACACCTACTTTGCAGGTTCAGATGACACAGCAAACCATGCCAGTCCCTGCAGAACTTTTGGAAAGGGTGAGAATTTTATATTCATGCCCAGGAGCTATGGCTAATGATCTCTTCTCAGCTTTCTTTTCAATTGAGGGAGGTACGTCCACTTTCTCTGCTATTTGACTTGTTTGGAACCCCTGAGTGTGCTGTTAGAGAATAATAACTTTCATGGCTTTGTGCATGATAGTTTAGAATTTAAAATTCTTTATGCTGATGAACTTTCATTGTTTATCATTAAACTTCAGTCTCTGATGCAGTTGATTGTGTTGCCAAAGGGCAATAGTTCTTTTCTCTTTAAGAGGGTTTGGAGGCAATAAGCAAATCAACTGAGTGAAGGCAGGAAGATTTTATTAAACCATAAAGGGATCGGGCAAAAGAATATGATTTCAAAGTACAATGCAAAGAGCAGGGTTTCACTATACAAAGCAAGACAGCTCGGCTTTTAGAGTGCAGATTATAAAGTAGGAGCAAGAGAAAGAGCAGTACTCCTGGCCCTGCTTCTTTTGGGAACAGCAGAGATAGGACAGTGAATGGATCCCTAGAAGGCATGTATGCCTTCTGATTGAGCAAAATAATATTTGAATATTATTATAAATATTGCACTGACATTCTGCTTTTCTTCATATTGCAAGTAACCCTTTGTGTTTTACTAGGTTCTCCTCCTCTCTATATTATCCCCACAAAAACAACCTTTGATGGAGGTTAGATGGAGAGACCAAAAGTAACCCAGTGACCTTCATAGCTGCATGTAGACTAGGAAATGTATCTCCTGAACCCCAGTCCAACACTCAAACCAGCATGTCTCAATGACTCTTAAGCTGTTAAGTTAATGAATGAAATCTCACAGAATATAAAGTTTAAAATTGAGTTCGTAGGGTGAGGTAAATACAGTTAAGATGAATATTGTTACACAGATTGTTTATGTTATGTGTGGGACCCTTCTGTCTACACCTGGCAACTATTTTCAAAAACCCAGTTCCCCGTTTTATAAATTGTGGAGGGGGCGGAGGAGTTTTTCCCCAACATAGTGTCTCTTTAGTGAGAATTTGTCTAAGTCAGTAGTTGCTGAGTAATGCATCTTTTAATATTTTGACAATGTCCAACAATTACTTTTTGGAGAGAGGGGTTACAATATGAATAACCTTTATATTGCAACATTTTTTTATATTTACTGATGGACATGTTTTCCTAAATTATTTACTTGTTAGTTAATGTACACTTAGTGGGAATGGATTCTCCTGGTCCTTTGACAGCTAAAAAACTGATATTACATTATTGGAAGGATAAACACTCACCTCCTGTAATGTAATAGACTAATTTTAAAGAGTCTTTCAACAGTTGAAAAAGTGGTATATAGACACCACTTGCAATTGGATGGATTTTTGGTCTGCCTTTGATACAGGATCCTTAGGAAGGTGTATTTTCATACACAAGCACACTTACTGTATATGGATGCATTGAAATTGATATGGTCAAATCAATGTAATTACCTTTTTTGTTGGTTTTGATGGTTTGCCTTCACTGAGATTTAATAATAATATATGATTCAAACAGAAATAAGTGGGTTAGAGTGCTGCATATTTATTTTTTTAAATTTGAACAACAATAACTGCCTTTTCCACCTTATTTTAACAGCTTGTCTGCAAGCAAAGATTTACAGGAAAAAAGAGACAACGGAGCAGGTAGGACAACACTTGCAGTGTATTTGACAATAATATGCTTAAGGAGGGTGTGGAAAGTAGGACAAAAGAAACCCTTCACAAAATAAACATTTGATTAAGCAGACTAACATCTACACTTGAGAAATACTCTTTAAAGGAGCAGGAGTCAAGGACAGAGGCCAACAAGAATAAACAAGCACATTGCAGCGATGGCTCTGTAACCAATTTTCTGCCCCTCTTTTAATGTAACAGATCCGTTTCTTCATTGCTTGCTTCCGAGGGGTAATGGTCACTTTAAAGAAAGCAGACAACACCGCCATCTGTTGCTGCTCAGAGCTGTTGCATGCTGTGGCCACTTGGAAGATGGCATTCTCTTGCTCTTGGCTCATCAGATGGTGCCAAGGCTACCAGTGTGCCGCAGAATACCTCTCTAGGTGTCCATCAGGCCCCTGATTTTTATTTGTTAAGGTTCTCTGCACCTGAGAAAAAAATTAGGCTGTCATGCTGCAAAGTGAAGTGCTTTTCTCCTCGGCCATCTTTCACTGGGTTCAACAGAGCAGTTTTCTGTTTTGGAGTTCAGACGGATCCCAGCTTGGCCCTGTGCTAAGATCCTTAGACATGCTGTCTTTCTTTTAGCCTCACCAGTTTGCCATCTGGGAAAGAATGTCTTGTGACTGGCTGTGCCCACCGTGGCAGGCATTTTATGAATGGGCCAGTCCCCCATGGCAGCCATTTTGTGAGGGAGTCCATGACACTTCCTCAACATTCCAAGTGATCAACATTTGAGGACCCCTTTAAGCATCATGCAGAGCACAATCCATGCCCCTGTCTTGGCAGAGGCCAAATTATGCATTGTTTAGCATAAAGGACATTTTTTTCATGGGGAAATATGGTTTTTGATGTGATTTCCCCCCCACTTCAGATATTGTTCCTTCAGTGCAATATGTATAGTGAAATATTGGTGCCATACTACTGTCTGGTCCAAAAGTATGGGGTGAAAAGAGTCTTCTGCATATTACAATATGTATAAACTCTTTTAAAAGTACTTCTGAATGCCAGACATTTTTAAAAAATAAATCAATGATTGTGTTTCTTTGCAGATCTTTCATCTCCATCAG
Source organism: Varanus komodoensis (assembly GCF_004798865.1). Taxonomy (NCBI): domain Eukaryota; kingdom Metazoa; phylum Chordata; class Lepidosauria; order Squamata; family Varanidae; genus Varanus; species Varanus komodoensis. The sequence goes on along the minus strand of NW_025335269.1, from coordinate 16,611,403 downwards.
GAATGGTACAAATGACTGTGCAAAACTATATGCGGTAGGTTTGTACGATGTGTTTCAAGGCACAATGTGAACTTTTGCACTTCTGCATTTCAGAATTCCAGATAGGCAATGCTATTAATTATGTAGAGAAACTCTTGATGTCTTAACTGTGGGATGGCAGGAAGAATATTTGCTAGCGTAATGATGGCATCTAAATTTCTCTAAAATTAAGCTTAATGTGTTATGTATAATTAGCCAGAATTGTATGTGGGTGTAAATGTAAAATGTTCATGCTAAAATATGGACTAATCTGTCATGCTGATACAAGCTAGTAACAAGGCAGTTAAGTGGCTCCTGTACACTGATGTATATATCTCAGCAACAGGATGTGGGGAGCAATTGGCCAGTTAGAAACTCCTTTTAGAGTTTCTAGGTTTTTACACTGCTTTACCAATACTGCTGGTTATTCTCTTGGTTTTATGATATGTGTATACTTTCTTAATTTGTATTTTATTTCTAGTTTGAACATCTCCCAGATAATTTTAGTTATTAGTTTGTTTAAAATTGTAATAGATACATGCACACAGAGTTTCTGCTTGGGAGTATAATTATTATTATTTACATTTCTATACGGCTGATAGCTGAAGCTCTCTGGGCAGTTTACAACAATATTCATAAAATTATACACTCAAGTCACCCATCCAAATCCTAACCAGGCCTTTTCCTGCTTAGCAGCCAATATTAGGCAGGATCAAGCACTTCAGGCTATGATGTTAACTAGTTGAACTGTTGTTAAAGTAGTCAGAATGCTTCTAATTTCTCATGTGGGGAAAGCTGGCCGCACATGCTACTGGCTGGTAACCATTTCCATTCTTCTGTCAGCCAATTTCAGCTGGTGTAATCAGAGCAGATCTGTATTCATGCCCATTTCCCAAGGTGACACACATATTGAAATGGAGCAGGCATTAATTCAGTCCTCATTGTAATATGAATTTACCTAATTTCTTACCTTCCAACTGACATGTGAACCAAAATACCATTATCTTCCAATCAAAAAATTCATATCCAGCTCTGTATATTGTATGTGTGCACACAAAATGCATATATTAGTGAAATATTAAAACACATGGTATTATGAACATATCTGACTAAAATGTATACAGCAGGCAAAACAATGCATCCGAAAGCAAAAATAAATAAAAAATAAACATCAATGGATGAACCAAACCTAAGAAAAATGGGGAACAGCAAGAAACTAAAATCGACCAATTCATGTATCCCAAATGCACAGGCACACAGCTGCTTGGAGAAAGCACATCAGCACAGTTGGAATTAGCCTTTCCTCATATGTTCACCTAGCATGTTCTCACCCATCAGTGTTCAGCCCTATGTGCCAGCTGGCTCGTGTCTCCACTGTACTTAAACACAGGATGGAAGTCTGTTGACTGTTTGAGAGGTGGGAGGGAGATGGAGAACATTTTGTGGTTTCCAGGGACAACACAGCCTGCCCTTTTGTAGCTCTTTGAAAACATCAAACTACTTAATAAATATACCAGATATCTGAGCACAGTAAGAGAAAAATGGGTGTAAGACATTCCTTCCAACATAGCTCATTGTATGTGATCTGCATGGAGCTTTATTAAAAGCAGTTATATCTTTCTGGAAAGTAGGTGGCTAGGAAAAGTGTGCTCCCCAAAGACTTCCAAAGATATGCCATCTGTCAAAAGCAAAGAAGCTCTGCCACCTTTATAATTAGCATTTACCGGTACCTAACACCTACATTCTAACACCTACTGTAACATACTGTTCCTGAGAACAAATGTGTTTGCCACAGTATCGTGCCTGCTTTTCGACTGAAGAGCTCCTACTAAGTAACATTTTGAACTAAAATAAAGATGCAAATGTTTACTCCAGAAAGGAATTATAATGACATCCCAGAGGACTTTGAGTGTAAACAACTTTCATTGCTGCTTTTCCTACCGTACAGATCCTTGCATCGGTTTTCAGAAATGCCCATTTTCTCAAGATGGAACAGCGGCAGCTCATCCCACTCTCTCCCCAATGCTCCAAAAAGGTCGGTATTGGTCAGATTTCAGTGCCCGTAGCAATTACGTTCTAGGCCACACATCTCAAAGTGCAGGCTGGATCTCAGCGGATGTGAACTCTTGGAGCATGTGAAGATCATTCACATGCTCTTCTATGACCCAGCTGAGTATGAGTGTGCTTATGTTTACCTGCGAATCTGACTGGTCCCTCTTTACTTGTCTGTCTCTTTTGGGGGCATTAGTATGTTTGCCATCCTGAGTGGCATTGCTAGTGTTAAGAAGCTTTCCTTTTTCATTTGAGTTGCATGCCCCTAATGAAACCTTTATCTGATTCCAATCAGGAATGTTCTATAAAAATCCAAATTGTCTGGCTATCCACTTTTATTCTGTGCTGCAGCAGTTATCAGGTAACTACACATATGGATAGTAACCCAATCTTCTGTTGATCCAAATGTTCTGGGTAATGTGTTTCAATGACTAGCTATATTCGTCTGAAATATACATGGAACTTTATGGCCCTGAAAGTTTTTCTCTCAATCAGATTTTAATCTGGTCTGGAATAAAATGCAAGTCCCTGTCTGCTACATTCTCACCCTCAATCCAGTCTTTCCTGCCAAGACCTCCTTTTTCCATCTGCTTTTCCATCTTGCTGTTCTGGTTGCAGCAGAAGGATGGACGGACGGACGGGCAGGATGTAGTTTTTCCCCTTTCCTAAGGCACTTGACACACAGCCTCTGAGCAAACTGCCAAGAGTCCTGGGAAATGTAGTTTTCCTAGTGCTGTGGTCCTTCTGCCTACTGAGATTATATTTCCCAGCACTCCTGGTGCTTTCTCAAAGCCACACTAGTGTGCTTGGTGCCAGAAAGGGCAGGCAGAGCATGAGATGTCTCTCTGCTTCACCACCAGAGCAGAAGCAGGATGAGTTTGTGCATGAGAAGGAAGAGGTTTGTCCAGAGGCAGGTGAGCAGAGGGGTGAGATAGAACAGTCTGGAAGCTCAAGAGAAATGGTGGAAGGACCAGCCCCTTTAGCATCATTGGTGGGAAGAGTGGGAGTACTACACCATCTGAATTGGACTTAAGGTGAAATTGAAGAATGGTTCCAAGTGTGACTTTTTGGGGTGGGGGGGTCAATCATTCAGGGTTAAATTCCTGTAATACCCACATTCTATCTCTGAGAAAATAATCTTTTTTATGCTGTTACCTTAGATTTGCTTGGTGTTCCTTTTGCCAACTATTCAAAAGACATTATTTAGCTGTAAAATATGATGATGATGATGATGATGATGATGATGATGATGATGATGATGATATAGGAAAGCTATACATTAGCTGAATGAAATGAGAGTTCCTATCAACCAGGCTAAATAATTTCTGTTGCCATTTCCTCCGTAGTGTCACTGAATGGCTAGATTACTGGGACAAGGATCCAGTTGAGATTCTGCTGGATTTGGGGTTTGGTAGAGATGAACCAGACATCTGCACTAAAATCCCTTCTCGGTTCATCAGTTCTCCATCCATGGCTAAAGGAATCAACATCCGCGTTTTTATTGAAGCCCAAAGACAGCGCATGGATATAGAAAATCCCAATTTATGTGGTAAGCAAAGGAAACTTCAACTTACTTCCAGATAAAGATTTAGAGTGGAATGACCATTTTATGGGAGATGCGAGAAGGCTTGACCCATGTTATCATCCCTTTATAATCATCCTGTGTTTTCCTAGGATGGGTCATTTCCATAGTTTTCATGTGGGAGAAAGTCTAAGATTTCTGGAAGGATGGACATAGAGGCTCTTGCATCCTTTTTTGTTAAGTGCTGTTTTTTTGATGTGCACATTATAGCTTTTGTAGTGGGGGTCCTTTGTTTAAGTAAGTCATTTATTATTTGTTCATTTGATCTTTTAAATAGAACTAAAACACTTTTCCATCTACACTTGTTTTTTAAGAATTAAAATAGTAATAAAATGTCACTTAAATGAAAGAGTGTATTGAATTAGATCCCTATAGGGCTACAATGCAATAAACATGTCAAAAGAGTCAGGGACCCCTTTCCAGTCACCACCAGTTTATCTGGATGGTTAATGGCAGTGATCACAAAGGTCTTTTATTTTTAAATATCCAGATGCACTTTATAGAGTTTATCGTGCTACAAGCCTAACGTGCTACTTTAGAGAAAGTGTATCGTAGCATTATCAAGGTATAACACTAATAAACCAAGCCCCATTAGAAACTGGGCATTAATGAAATCACAGAGCAGAATGGAATCTTCATGACTCATCCATCAGTGAAAAAACAAGACACAATCTAAAAATTGCAGCAAACCACTCAGGCACAGCTGTTTGAACAAAGTCCAGCAATTCTTTAAAAAAGAAGAGCACTGAACTGCTAAAGCACACGTGTGCTGTCCCATAAACAAGACGGGAAGGCCAACATCTGGACAGAAATTTGGATGAAGCGATTTAAGTGGCTCTGGGCTATATCATTCCTTTAGTCTTCTTTGCAAAGGAGTGCTAACAGTCTTCATGACAAATGCATTTGGTAGCTCCCAAGGAAAAGCAGCAGCCAAGGAGTCTGGCATTTTCCACCTTGTTCTTTCCAGCAGTTCTTTCAAAAATGGGAACAGCACCTTTGACATACAGGAAGGGTGAATCTAAGCAACACTGTCTTTTCCAGATACACATGGATCTAAGAAAAAGGCCAAAAGCTGAAGTGACGGTCAGCAGCAATCAATAAATTCCACTGCCATTTGAAAGCTTTCATAGCCAAATTGTAGAACAATATTTGCCCTACCACTCTAAATGGGCTTAAACAAAACCTGTATGGAAGTTTTGCAGGCCAACCAGTAAAGCTGTAATTTGCTTTATTTGCTGATATTCTACTCCTACCCACATAGCTTCCTGTCTTTCCCTTACACAGCTTCCTGTTACTCTGAAACCAAAAGCATAGCCTCTATGACTTCTAGTGGTTAGCACAGTGAACTATTCATTCAAATCAACTGAAGTATATAGTTACTATTAATAAACTTTGCGAAGTATTCTTGGATAACAGCTGGCCCTCAGTATCTTAAAGGGTTTTATGACAATGTTCCCTGATTCAGAGTTGCTTTCTGTATGGCCCCATTCAACACCATTATGCACCTGCCTTGTTACTGAAAATGACAATGTGACCTACTATATAGTAAGCTGAATTAGTGAAGCTTCTAAATTGGTTGAGCTGGTGTAACAACACAAGATGTTCACCAAACTTCCACAATAAGCAGAGCAATAAGTTGCCAGACCGTGTTACATTTTAAATGTTTAATGCATTCTGCCTTTGAATCCTGTTTTAGATGAAGACATGGCTCCTATATTATTAATCAACCAATATGTTTTTGGAAGATAGTTTCTCTAAAGCAGGGATTCCCAGGTTTGGGTGTCCATACCCCCTGCGGGTGTGAGATGGCGTTTCAGGGAGTGTGACAAAGAGGAAGGCAAAAAGGAAGATTTTTTTCACCAAAAACTATCCCAATAATAAAAAATACTTATTATTATCTGGTTTACATTTGGATTCAGTTCTCTTTTGTCAGTCAAGGCAAAATGTAGGAATTGCCAGAATCCACAGGCAGATTTGTGAATCACAATTAGCAAGAAAGTTCCATGTTTTGACAAAATCGCGAATGAGATGCAGGAACAAAGAAGTCATTGAATTTTATGTCCACAGTTGGGATTGACTTTACTGTTTACAATTTTTTCTAATTGCTCAGTTCATAGTTGATGTTTATGCACTGAGTTAAAAGCTTATTTTTTAGCCCAATTTGTTCACCTGCAGTATTGTATGTGATTCAATTTGTGATTCAAAAATTAGAAATTTGACTTCATCTTCAAATGTGACATTACTTTTGTAAGGGGTGCAAACATAAATCAAACATTTTCTAGGGGTGCAGGGCATAGAAAAGGTTGGGAGCCACTGCTCTGAGAGAAGGAGAGATCTATTTGGCCTATATGTAACTATAGCATTAGGACTACCTGATTTAGAGCTGAGTTAAAATACAAGAATACAAACATGGAATATTGGCACTAATGGTAAAGCCTGGCCAATAAAAGGACATGGTATATAGGCAAAATTCATGCTTGGATCCACCTGTAGCCTTTAAGAGATCAACTATACATTTAGTCCAAAGAACTAAATATTATTTAGCCATGTGGAATCTGTTTTTCCCTAAGCAATTACTGTGTAGCTAGACTGAGGTTTAAATGGCACAACTATGTAGAAAATAACTGACTGACTTTAATAAAAGGACTGTTTTAAGGTTTTGTTTGAGTCTGCTGGAGAAAGAGAGAGGGAAACGACCAACTGATGTTGGATGCTGGCACTGGGTTGGAGAAGGCAGGACTGGGATAAAATGTTAGAGGCTCCAACACAAGATGTGAAGGTGTCAGGTGGAGACTTTTAGTTTCAGTGGGCAAAGGCAGCAAAAATCCACTCCAAGCCACTAAAACGCAGTAGTGCAAGCCATTCATAACTATTTGATGGAGTCCGTTTGTATTTGTCAAGAAGCACAGAGCTGAGTATTCTAAACGTTCTTCCTTCTTCCAGGTTGTAGTTTGCCACTGGTTTATTGTAAGTATGAGGAGCAGGGAAATCCGATGTGTTTGCCTCAGACTCTTTTTGTGAATGAAGCATGATTAACAAAAATTCCAGGTTGTTGGCTGGCTTACCATTCCATCGCTTTGATTTATTACTTTTATTCGATTTATATCCCAACTTTTTCTTTTTTAAAGAATCCAAGGTGGCTTACATCATTCTCCTCCTGCACTCAATCATATCCCCACAAAAAAGTCCCTGTGAGGTAGGTTAGGTTGAGAGTAGGTGACTGGCCCAAAGTCACCCAGTTGGCTCCATGGCTGTGCAGTGACTACAACCAGGATTGCCTGAGTCCCAGTCCTGCACCCTTAACCACTACACCACACTGGATCTCAGCCAGGCTGGGGGTAATACACATTTGCAGTATCTTTATCGTGACCAATCTGCTCCAATCTGCTCCTTAGGTGCCTTGGATGCCCTTCTAATCAAGCGACTTCCCTCTGTCCATCTTTCAGGCTCTGGGTGCATGTGTTCCCACAGGTACAGCTGATATTAATATATGCATACACTGCCATGTATGAGACGGCCATAGGGTGTGGCTGGTGAGAGCAGCCCCCTTGCATTGCTAACATATGATCTGGGCTGTAGAAGATCAGCCCTTCCTTAGTACACTAAAGCTTCACAGGATCAGCCTATAACTCAGCAACATTTATTTTCATCTCTCTCAAACTGAAGGGCGTTTTCGGCAATTGCAAGTCCTGGATCACGTGGCAAATGCTTTTTCCTCTTTGCTGAATGATGTCAACGCCTTGCAGCAGAAGTCAGAAGAGGGAAACCAAGAGAAGAACACAGGAAACCTGCCTAGGGAAAAACCAGTTCTCACCCAGGCAAAGAGGAGAAGGCTAGGCCAGCTTCTGAGAAAGGTGTCTAGACAGACGACGATGCATGGCCCTCCCGCATACAGAAATACTGGTGCATTCAAGAACAAAGATGAACCCTCTGCTGGTACTGAGGCAGATCTACACATACCAGCCAGGACTGGCTTGCCTGACAATGCCTTGATTTCTCTAAAAGAAGTGCCGGTCCCAAATGAGGAGGAAGAGGCTATGACTGTATCCTGGCCTCTGCAATCCAGAGCTCGTAAAACTTGGCTGTTGCCTCAGCTCCCTATAAAACAACCCCACCTTCCTTCTGCTTCTGAGATGCTTCCTAAAGACTGGCCACGCAAGGATCTCAGTTTGCGCTTGACCCATCGGCTCAAGAGAGTTTCTGGCTTAAGCTGGAAGCCTTCAGATTCCTTTGAGATGGAAGAGGTAAGGCAGACAGTTCTATCTTGTACATGGATAGGAAATGAAGGTGTATTATTTGAGTAATTTAGCTTCTAGAAGAAAAACCTAAACGAGATTGCTTTCACATTGTATTTATTTATTTAGCGAGCTTCTATGCCGGCCCATTCGCCGAAGCCTTGGGGCGGCTCACAACACATTTACAGTAAGTTAGATCTCAGCCTTGCTTCTTCAGGGAATGGGGAGGAAGTCACAAAAGGCAGTGCTATAGTATTTTATCCCAATCCATTTGGCTCATTTTCTGGTCATGTGCAGAATAGTGATTAGGGGGGCATTCCAAGTTCTGTCAACTTGTACACTAAATGGAAGTCTAGAGGTAAACTGTCCTTTCCGGATGGACAAGATGGACATCCTTTGTTTTGTTTGACCGTTTGTTTTAGATGCTATCTTGTGAGCAGTGCAGCATGACATGACCACAGTGGAATTTAATGTAGCTTTACAAAGTATGACAGCTACAGAGAAATAGAATTGCAAGATAGTTTGGTGCAATGCTCATATTTTATTGATCTCCATGGAATGCTTTTACTTTAAGTCTTAGTGTTTCTTTAGCTTCTTTGCCATGCTACCTTTTTTGGTTAAGGTCATCATTACCTTTCATTTGGAGGTTTAAAACCCATAAAGACAACAAATTCATATTTATCTTGTTGGATCAACTAGATGTATTGGTAAAAGAGAGCACTTCCTATGTCATGTGGCCAGGTGCAAAAGAAAGCAGGACTGTTGTATCGCAGGAACTTCAGCAGGTGGTAGTGTGATTACAGGTAGTGTGTTCAGCAGGTAGTGTGAACTGCTAAAATACAGAAGCTCCATCCAAAACATGTTTCTCACCTTAGGCCAGCCCAACCTGACTGCAATGAGAACCCATTAGGGGTCAACAAAACTCCCATTTCTCAATAAAGGGTAGAGAACAGGGAACAATTTTGGCCTTGTTGGAAGAGAAAGAGAGAGGAGAGATTGTCAGACACCTTGCAGTGTTGCACCTTGGGATAACTTTAGTGGGATTCATTCCTTTCGGTGGATCATAAGCGTCATATATCTGGATGACTGTATCACTGGATTTTACTGATTGCCATTACGTAAACAGAGACCTGCAACAAAAAAATTGCAGTGTATCTTCCCTCTGACGAGGAGTGCTTCTGTTCAGGCTCCCAAGAAGCCATTCTCTCCAAGGAGGAGATGCCTCTTTCCCCTCTCCCTGAAATCTGTGTTTCTTTTCCAACTGATGGGCAACATGCCATAACTGCTCAGGATGCTTGGACTTTATCGGGTGTTTTTGGAGACATGGGAGTTGTACCTGAAATTGTTGAGGTTTAAAAATGTTTTTGTACTCCTGCAAACCTCAGGGTTTCCTAAACATGCCCATACCACCTGCTTCTCAGTGGGCCTCGTTCGGCTTCATTTCCGTTCATGCCCCCCACATGGATTCCTGATAGAGGGAGTAATTTCCAGTTGGCAACATTGTGCTTTGACCCAGCACTAGTGGCATGTGGAAGGGAAATGTGTTACAGGCTCTAACTTACCTCTAGAAACTCAAACTGCTTTGAGAAAGAGGCACCAACAATAGTGAGACATCTGGAAGGTTTAGTGTTGCTTTGGTTTCAAATCCTAATGTCAAAGAGAAGAAATATACTTTTAATAATAAAAAAACAAGCTGCTTTAAAGAGTGTTTTTTTCCCTGTTTCAGATCCAGAGCTTTGAGGATGAATCTTCTTGGGGAAATCCTCTTGAAAGCACTTCAGGTGGGTATTAACAAACGTAATAGCTCTACATAGTTTTGCAAATTTGCAATGAGGAGAGTTTCGAAAATATAAGTGCCAGAGATAGGAACTGACTGGTCAACCAGATATTCCCTCAGACTCGAAGTCAGCTGTACTATCTTGATGGAGGGCTTTACATGGTTTGATGGGATGCTTGCTAGAGACAGGCTGTAAATCAACAGGGTAACTGGTCTGAAATTACTTAAGGGGCTAGCAAATGTTATGCAGATGTTACTGTACTGAAAGTGGAAGGTACACAAAGGCATACACCTTCACCTCTGACCTTTCCATGTTGACCAAGAAAATTTGGAGAGAGACTACAATGTTCACATGAACCTACTTACAATCGTCCATATGCCTGGGAATCCTGATTATGCTGATCTTCCCCAATCATTCAGCTCAATGCATTTTCAGGGTCTCTCCAGACATCCCTAGTTAGCACAGAGAAATCTGGCAGAATGTGTGGTTCTGGGGCTGGGGCCAGAACATGTGTCCTCGTGTCTCATCCACATTTTCAATTTCATAATATTTGCCTGAGCTATCAAAAATTAAGGGGGTTCAGCTGAAGGGTCAGTAAGTCACGTTCAGTGAGCCTTTAATGTTTGTCTTTCCTAAGAGCAATTCTTATTTCTGGAGGGGACAAGGTAGAGGCTGGAGAGTTCCTAGTTGAGATTCGACCCAGGTGCTTACAGCTTATGCTTTGCACCTTTTACTACTCCATTCTCAAGCTCTGCATTGTTTATTTGGCCAATATTTATTTATTTATTTGACATATTCCACAGTTAAATTAAATTAACTTCCACAGTTAAATTAAACAGGACACTCTAAGCAAAACACTGGTAGCCTTGTTCAGGGGCAAGCAAACTGGTTCCCTCAGATTGAGGCTACATTTCCCATCATCTGGTCCTCAGCCAGAGTTGCAGTCCAAACCATCTGGAAGGCACCCTGCCTGGGGAAGGCTGCCAGAGGTTCAGATGTAAACCTTCTAGACCAGTCTTTAGATGGCAGCATCTTTCAGTGGTCAGATGTCTATGCTGAAGATACCGCTGCTGAGTTTTCTTGGTGCTGGTAGTTGTGACCACAGGTTTGGAAATGACAATGGTGGCATCACTCCCTTTTATACTATACAATCTGATATACCTGTTGTTGTTGTTGTTGTGTGCTGTCAAGTTGGCTTCAACTTATGGCAACCCTATGAATGAAAGCCCTCCAGAATGCCCTGTCCATCACAGCTCCATCCAGCTCTCCCAAGTTCAAGCCTGTGGCTTCCTTTATGGATTCAGTGCACCTCACTATTGGCCTTCCTTTTCTTCTCCTGCCCACAACTTTCTCTCATATAATTGTCTTCTCCAGGGAGTCTTGCCTTCTCATGATGTGCCCAAAGTATGACAGCTTCAGTGTTGTTGTTGTTGTTGTTGTTGTTGTTGTTTTTTGCTTCTAGGGAAAGTTCTGACTTGATTTGATCCAGGACCCAATTTTTTGTCTTTCTGTCAGTCCATGATACTTGCAAAGCTCTCCTCTAGCACCATGTTTGGAACGCATCAATTTTCTTCCCATCAGCTTTCTTCACTGTCCAGCTTTTACACCCATACATTGTGATTGGGAATAAAATAGTATGGATGGTCTTGGCCTCCAGTGCAACATCCTTATACTTGATGATCTTTTCTAGGCCTTTCATTGCTTGCCCTTCCAAGTCTCAGTCTTCTTTGAATTTCTTGGCCGCAGACTCCTTTTAAATTGATGACTGAGCCACAGGTTATCTTTTCTACTTCCTCCATTGCTAGGCCTTAATCAATTTTAAAATTATGACTCGGAATGAACACAGACCAGATTTCCTTGATTTGCACTTTGTGAGACAAACTTTTAACATATAGAATATCTGCTTGGTTGCAAGTTGGACTGGTCATTTATTCATTATGACTCTTATTGAACCAGCATGAAATCGCATGGGGTGGACTTTTATTTTTTGATTTGCCTCATTGCATGCGTTCAATAAATTTGGGGAAATGAGTGTTGGGTGGGATTTATGGTGAAGTTGACATTGTTATTGGCAGCGTGCCCATGGCTGTTGGAAATTCAACAGGTGATGTTTCCTCTGTAGAGGTGATACATCTGGGAGAAGCTGGTGTTTGAGTTGGGAGGCAGACACACCAGCAAAAATAAGCAGAGAACTGTGGGCCTCTGTGAGAATGACCCCTTGCCCAAACTAATAATCCAGGCCAAAAGCAGGCAATTTATTAGATCGGAATTCTTGATAGAATCAATTTCCAATGTTCCTTGGCTCTCTGGTCAGGCCTCTGCCCATATCCAGTTGCTTAAATCTTGAATCTAGACAAACCACCAGTGGAAGAACATTTATTGGCTTCTGTGTGTCATTTCTCCTGAATGGGAGTCTGTCTGTTTAGCTGCACCAGGCTGCCTGACACTCCTCTTTGCCTTTCTTTTAGCAGAATGCAGAGACAGCATTCTAAACCACCCTCAAAGCATCCCTAAATGCCTTACAAAGAAATCCAGAGCATTTTAGAGCTATGGTGCTTGCGCACACACACGTGTGTTTAAAAAAAAACCAAACCCAAAATATTACAATTTTTATTAGGCAATTTTATCATTGTTATAAATAAGTAATTGTACTGGGGAGAAGGGATAATCCTTATTTAATTAAATTCATCTATACTCCCAGGTTGGCAGCAACCAGACATATGTGAGACTAATACCCACAGCCTGCCTTGTATGCATGTGCAATTAAAAATTCACTCTACAGTAGCACTGGCAGTTTAGTGTTGCTTTTGGCATTTACAAATTCTTTTATTTTGTGACTTTTTTCCCACCATACACATATGCTGGAGCAGATGTTGCTTATTTGTTGTTTATTCAAATCTGTAAGCTCTGGCAGCCAACGCCATTGTTCAGTAATGAAGCTTTGCTCACTGTCCTGTATTCAGAGGACCCGGAAAATGTCTGACGGGCAGTTAGCTCCCAGCAGGAGTCTGCGCTCGCTTTACTGGCAACTGATCTATGGTAAAGCTCCCACTTGAGGCTGCCGGACTGTGCAAAGGGGCCGAGGGAGGCCAAATAAAATGGAGATCGGAGCCTCCCGGTCCTGCTTGCTCACCCTTGCATGCGCCCACGGACAGGTTGTAAGGATTTTGTGCTCAGTACCTGGGGATGGACTTGTTTTACACACAGACACATGTTTGCCATTTTCCACCAAGCACTCGGATGTAACTTGAATACATTTCGGCGTTCTTTCGCCCCTGTTAGCAGAACACAGGGTTGGACATGCAGCTGTCACAGCCTCCAACCATAACCGGTGCTCACTGGTGCTGGTGTTGCTTGCTTCTCCATCCCTCCCTGGGGTCAGCATTCTGGAGGACGCCCCCTTTCCCTCCCTGCTCCAGCTGTGGCCAGGTGGTCTTTCCAAGGGGGGCTTGACCAAAGGAAGGAGGGCTGATCCTCAAGCAACAGTGCCAACTTGACAGTCTTTGTGGACTGAAAAGTCGCCTTAGTAGCCTAAGAGACCATCAATCAGTGAAGTAACCACCTCCATCTGGCACACAGTAGCCTGGAAACTCACTTTCACAGCATTTGTGATTCATCTTGTCCCAACACGTGGTGCCAGGGACTGAACCACACTCAAGTCTTTCCAGCAGCTGGGTACGTTCTATCTCCCTAGCATGCTGAACTGACACATTAGCTCCCAAGACTTACTTGAGTGGCAGTTCTTTTAATTATCACACTTTCACCACCACCACCACCACCACCACCGCCACTCCTCCTCCTAACCATCTCTTCACATACAGTTGAGCACATGGGAATATCTGCAGAAGGCAATTGGCATTTTTCTTAATTGACTGTGTTCCAATAGTGTGAATCTTGTTTATTATCCCCCTGTAAAGTACATATGGGAATGATGTAGGGAGAGAGAGAGAGAGAGAGAACACCCGAATATTTTCCTGTTTCTGATGGCACCATGGCAAGTTCTGTTGGTTTTTGCAAATGGTGGATGTTTGCCAAATGCTAATGATTGGAGCAAAAAGTATTATGTCCTTATTATTCCTCCCCACTTGTCATGTTTCTTGAAAACATGCGTCATAGGTTTCCTAGGAAATCCGATGATTCCTTTCCTTTTCTATATAAAACACATTTTTCACATTTTAAACTATAACACTAGGGAAGGATCTGACATGTTTAATGTCCAGGCCTGTCTTGGGTTGGGACAGCTATTTATTTATTTTTCAGAAATAAAGTTAAGATTATATCATATTATCATATCAATATCATATTATCCTTTCCTTCCAGCTCTTGCCCAGCTGCTATAATATGAAGGACATTGAGTGGGCTTATATGAACTGAAACAAGCTCTGCCTTGATATTTTGGATTACAACTCCAGCATTCCTCATCTGTGGCTATGCTGGGTGGAGCCAGTGAGGGCAAGCCTCACTAATGCATAGGATGCAGGAGATAAAACTCTTGGGTAGCAGATGTGATTGCACAAAGCTGGACCTGCACATCTGGGGATGGGGGCTGATAGCTGGTGTCACCATCAAGTAGCCGGAAGCAGCAGGGGGGGCGGGGCGGATTTCGGAGGCAAAGCTCTGAAGAATGTGGTTAAGTATTTGCCAGCCGCCCACCCGCAATGCCCGAATGGCTGGGCATGTCATTTGTCAGTGTTGAACCGGGAAAGTTCCTCTTTGATGCTGAAGGCTTGCAAGACAGGGCCCGGGGAAAGATATGTCCCGGGTTGTTCATGGCTGCTGCTGGATGGTGCATTGCAGCATTCCCACAAGCTGTTGTGTGGCAGTTCAGGAGGTAGCGGGTGGGAGGTCAGCACTGTCTGCGTGCAGCTGCTGCTGGACATTCTGCACAGCGCTGCCCCCTGCCTGTGATACCACCACTTGACCCAGGCCGGCTCTACTATTGGGTAGAGTGAAGTAGTGGCCACCGGCATGGCATGGCATGGCAGCAGGGGGTGGAAAGGCCTCTGACCAGTATGTGCCGCGCAGCATACCCAATGCTCCCCTTGGTTAGCCTGATGGCTTCAGATATGGAGGATGCTGTTGGAGTAAGTTTCAAGTACCAGTCTGTGCAGCTACCGGACATGAAATGGGCAAGCAAGCAGACCCATCTTGCTCTTTAAATCAGGCATCAGCATCTCTTGGGCCTGCCCTACACTCACATTCTCTCTCTCTCTCTCTCATCCTCTCAATTGCTTCTCAGCTGCCACAAATTAATATCTGCTGCCCCCAGGTAATATTCCTTCTTCATAGCGATTAGTTCTATTATCACATGACCTTTCCCATTGTGCTCCTGGCCTTTTCCTCTCCAAATGTTCGTCACCCTATGGCTCTCACAGCAAATGATGCAGAAGAAAAAGACCATGTGAGCAGGGAGGGGTAGAAGGAAAATGGTAACTTAGAAGTCCAGCAGCTAATCTAGATGAACACAGAACTGTCTTCTCTACTGAATGCTCTAACGATGATTTAGTGGTGGCAGTCTGTTGGGAATGTCCCAACATTCATCTGAGGCAGAAAAGTTATGCATTATGTCCAAATGTTTTCATGTGTGACACGCCTAATATTTGCAGCAGCCTGTCACAGGGGTCCCAGGCTGCCACCTCTTTCGTGTCACCATGGGACTTGCGTACTCATAAATAAGAGTGTGTCACTTTATCACACAAAAGACATTGAGCTACCAACTTTGCCTTCCCCCACCTGCAAAGGAGTCCTGGCCATGCTGAGAGGTGTTGGTTGCTCATGATGGCTGCTAGGAAGATGTGTCTCTGGCATGTGACATTCACAGAATCCAAAAAAAAAAAAGCTTGCTTGTTTTGGGAGAAGCCTTGACCTGAGTCCAGACTTCACTTTCTTCCTCAGCGAGAGACTGTAATATTTGTTTCCTCACAGAGATCAATCAAGAGAAAAGAAGGGGTAGTGTCAGAAATCCATCTCCTTTCTGGACGGAGAATAGAAGAGCCTTGTTGGATCAGCCAAGCAATCCATCTAGACTAGTTTCCTGCTTCCTGCAGAGGCCAGGCAGAGGCAGTTCTGGCATTCCGCAGCTCGCTCTCTCTGAAACCTGGAGACTGCACACAGCTATTGCAACTAGGAGCCACCAACAGACGCTGCTCTATAGCCCTCTGCAGACACGCTAAATGTAGAGAAAGCAAACGTGTGATGAAAGGGAGCGTGCCAGTCCCACCCCTTTACTGCACTTTCCTTTTTTCACCCTCTACTCAATGGTGCAGAATCTCTAAAGAAAAGGGGCTCCTTTATCCAGAGCATGGCTTTTTCCGGCTTCTGGCTTGCCTGTGAGCCTCCATGGATGGTTTCTTGATATGGGTCAACATATCCATACTGCATTGCATGGATATATAATATCCATTGTATATTGTACATGGACAGGCTGTGTGGATGGATGCTTTTTGTCTCTGGCTTGGGGGCAAAGCTATGGGGACTATCATTATAAGAAACACACCATTACGTCACTGGAGAAGATGGGTTCTTAATCCTGCCCCTATAACCAACCCTAACCCTTTCCTCCCACTCACGGTGCCATGCCTTAGGGATGTTGAGATCACTTTTGGGTGAGAACTGAACAAGCCTGCATGCCCCAAACTCCTATGCAGCATGGAATGTGGTTAGCTTTTGGGTTTCATGCTTAGGAAGTACCGGGTCAGATCATGGGTCCTTCTAGTTCAGTGCCGTTGACACTGACTGGCACCAACCCTCGTGGGTTTCAGGCAGGAGTCTATTCAGAAATGCTCAGAACTGAACCTGGGTTCTTTTCCTTTCCACTACTGGGCCTGGCCCAGTTTTCTGGCATAGCAGTTGCATATGCGCAAGAGAGCTGGCAAAAGTAACACATGAACTGGTGCTGTGCTTCCACTAAATGAAGCAGTGAAATTGGAGCATATTGTATTGCCTGATGATGTCCATGCCAAAGACCAAATGTCCATGTTGGTGTTTTTAAATCATGCGCTGCTGAAGCATATGTTGCCTTTCCCCCAGTTTTCCTCCATCGGCAGTAGTTAGTCTTCCATTATTCTTCTTCCTTAAAGACCTTTCAGTGGTGGAATTCCCCAGCTCTCAGTTCTCCAAACACCGTTTTCATCCAGCGTCTGCAGCATCGTCTCTGCACTTCTGACACTCGTAGCTTTATGCCTCGTTTCATTAGAGTTTGACACAGATGTCAGCCGGCTTTTTCACTGTTTGGCAGGGATTAGAAACTGGACCAAAGCCAGTTAGTAAGATGAAGATAATATGAACTGGGAAGGAAGGACATTGTGAGAACTTGGCAAAGATGGCTTATTTCCTGGGGGTGGGGTGGGGAGAATGAGAGGCTGCTGTTAAGGTGGTCTGGCATCTTGAAGAATATAAAAGCTACCTTGGTTGCTGTTGCTCTAGCAGGATCCCTTGATTGGATCCAGATTTCGTCATCCTTTAGACCCATTCAAATCAATGGCACTAGGGCAAATTTTAGTCTGATTGATTTCAGTGGGTTTACCCCTAACTGAATTTTGGCTGTATGGAATTAGGCATGTTCACCTTAAATATGCACCCCATGAATTTATCCTCTGTCCCTTGCAATCATTGACCTGCTGTCTTGGGTACAAACCATATGTTCAATATTGGGGGTGGAGAGTAATAAGTGTCTGCAACAGGAGTACTATCTTGCAGTAGGATTCTTTCGTTTATTACATTTCT
This sequence comes from Varanus komodoensis, assembly GCF_004798865.1. Taxonomy (NCBI): domain Eukaryota; kingdom Metazoa; phylum Chordata; class Lepidosauria; order Squamata; family Varanidae; genus Varanus; species Varanus komodoensis. Next base: position 16,594,013 of record NW_025335269.1, on the reverse strand, counting down.
GTCCTGCCTTTTTCCAAGGAACCCAAGGCAGTTTATAGAATCCTTTTGCTCTCTGTTTTTTCCTTCACAACAACCCTGAGAAGTAGCTTAGGCTGAAAATAGGTGACTGGTCCAAAGTCATCCAGTGAGTGTCAAGGATGATGCCTGAATCCTGGCGCAGCCATTGAATAATGATTTCATACCAGCTGGCTGTAGACCAATCATGTGGGAATGTTCCTGGGGTCAAATAGACACAATGGCAGTCATACAGTTTGTAACTATGTGAACGACTTTTTCAAAATGAATTGCAGTCATGGACCTAGAGCAGCCGCTTATGCATTGCTAGAAAAGAGCAAATAAATCACTCCAAAAGACAGATTTGCATAAAATCTGTCCATCTAATTATATGTTTAGCAGCAAATTAAAAATAATAATTATTATGATTTAAATAAAAACACAATGCACTTCATCCTAATTAGGAAGACCAGCTCAGAAGTAAGTCCCATTGAGGTAAGTATGACTGCACTGGATTGTAGCCTTACTCTTTTGAAGATTTCCATTCCTTTGCTATTTCTACAACCAGCTGGGAACTGTACATTCTGAAACAAGGGCCAGAGCCTCCAAGAACCTCCAAGAAAAGCATTTGCATTTCTGGAAATGTTCCTGTACTGCAAGTCCTACGTCGCAGGTTTGTCTGTTGCTGCCACCTGCTGACCATTATTTTGTGCTGCTCCCTGTCGCTTGATTTCCGTGGGGTTTGACGTGCACCATCATCTAGTGTTGTAGCTTTCCTGGGACATGCAATATCTGTCACGGTGGACCTTTTGGAATGTGCTGTTACAGCTCTGTGTAAGGAAAGATTTAAGCAGCGAAATCTCAAGCCCTCCATAAGAAGGTTTAAAGGATGAGGCACTTGGTTTCTTTCCCTGCCCCACTACAACCAGTTTGTCCTGTTCATATAATTGGATGGAGCTAATTTGGCTAATATTGCAGTGCGGGTTTAAGAAGGAAAGGAGAATAACTGGGATCTATGGGCATCGTTCATTTCATCATTCAAATGCCTGACCCACTTCTGCAACACAATATCCTCACATGCTCCTACCATTAGTTTCCAGATTTCTTGACTGAGCTTTTAGCAGGTGTTTTTCCTTAAAAAAAAAAAAAAGAATCTTGTGGGTTCTTTCTGGTACATATTCAAAAGTGTACAACCTTCACAGTATTGTGACTTTTCCAGCTGGCAGTGGGCAACAGTGAGTGAAGGGTAGGAAATGGCTCTGTAGGGAGAAAACCTGGTATCCCCCATTTCATGCAGAAGCAGTTGTGGCAAGTGGTCCCCTTCTTGGCCATCTCTTCTTTATAATCAGGACTCGCCGTTCCCACCACCCACCTGCCCACCCACCCAGAGCACAGTGCTTTAAAAGAATCTGGAAAGTGCCATCCTCCACAGCTGGATGCATCACACAGGAGAAGGAAGGAACAAGCTCTGCCCACGTGATTCTCTTGCAATCGATGCTACCAGGCTCTGAGTACGGCATGTAAAGAAAAATCAAATGCCACACATTCTTCTTTACAATGTGACCTACAAGTAACAGTTGCATGAATAACAAATAGCAGCACAATCCATCCCATAGTGGAAAGGTACCCATGTATATCAGCCCTGAGTCTTCCTGCAATGCAGCACAAAACTCTGTGAGTCTACCTAGAAATAAGTCCCACTGAATTGAATGAGGCCTGCTGCCAAGTAATCTGTATGGGATCATAGCTTTAAAAATCTTTGTTGACCAACTGGCTTCCATATAGCCTGAAGTGTTTGATCTTGCCTAATTCTTGGAAGCTAAGCAGAGCTGGGCCTGGTTGAAATCTGGATGGGTGACTTGAAATGTTGTGAATTTCCCTGAGAGTTTCAGCTATGGGAAGTATAGTAATTACAACAATGGATGGATCGGTGCTTTTCAGTGATACTCATTTCTGGACTGCCTTCAAGATTGCCTCACCAGAGGGCAACAACCTGCATAACCTTTGCCTATGTAAATTTTAAGTATTGGAGTTGGAAACAATAAGTATTATTTTAACAGAAATGTAAGACATTTCGCTGGAGTAGTGAAGGCTGTAGCCACATATCTCCCAGGCCTGCTGCCCGTATACTCACTAGTGATGGGTAACTTCAAGGCCCCATTCTCCCACTTTTTCCTCAGACCAGACTTGTCTTCCTTGGGTTTTGACAGACTTGATGCCTATCAGATCAAGAACACCTTCAAATAGAAAGCTGACCCCTGTAAATTTAGACAATTGGCTACCCCAAGGATCGGTCTCCCTTACTTTTAGAGCAGTGCAATGTATTCCTCTTTGAGCCTTGTGCTTGTGTTGGTGTGGAGATTATTTAGAGTTAATATGCTATCATGAGTTTTGTTTTGACAGTTTTTTTAAATGTTCTGTAGGGGAGAGTTATATAACTGTGCTCAGATTTGTTAGTGTGGCTGTTGGACATTTGGGATTAATAATGAACTAAATGAAGTGCAAGAGCAAAATAAAGACTTAACAAGATTAGAAGAAATCCACTGTTCCAAAGGGAATGCAACTTTTGAAGGGGGGCAGTGTGATAAACAGCTAAACTTGCAGCCCTGGTCTAAAAGCTTCTTCACACCAAGTGTGCATGAACCCATTTTTGTTCTATCAGAGACATAATTTATAACTAGCAGTAGGAACCAACCACTTTCTCATGGGTTCATCTCATGACTCTGCTAAGCCCACCTTCTCTTGGGTGTGCCAAATTGCAAAGGCTCTTCCTGTGCATGCATTGGCCAACCAGAATCAGCAATCAGGAAATAAGGAGGACTTGTGGATAATTGCCACCACTCAGGTACTGGTAGGCCTGTAAACTGGGGTAGGCGGCCAGTGGCCTTCAGCTTAATTTCATAAGGCACTTGGTCTAATTTCAGAAACTCTCTGCAAGTGACTTGTTTAGATATCTGGCAAGTGCCCCCTGTTCTTCCTCTGGCAGTCTACTGGGCAGAGTGGGAGAGAGAAAAGGGTGGTGGCAGAAAGAGAGGGGGGGAAGGTCTTACCCACTTCTGGCTCTGGCTTTGCCCGCCACCAGCATGCTGCTCCCGAAAGATGACTGGGATCTTGCCAGTTTGGACTCACATGGGCTTTTCCTCATGCTGAGCATGGGGAAGTGGCATGGACGTGCAGCCATATTGTCTCCCCTTCCTTGAGCTGGTGCTCCTCATATCCTATATGGCAGGGATAAGGGGATATGTGTTTGCGTGTCCCCCAGATGCTTTCAGGCTTCTTCTCCCATCATCCCTATGCTGGTAAAGGCTGATGGGAATTACAGTCCCACTGAATCTGGAGTGGCACACATGGCTGACTGCTGTTATATGGCTTCAGAACAAAGTCATGGTAGCTACACATGGAGATGCTCAAGGTAATGGCTTTAGGACCAAAAAACAAAGTCAAAATGAGAAAATTCTAACTCCTCCCCATATACCCAAATCTCTTGGCTGCCATGGGTAGCACATGTTGAAACCATCAGAAATATAACTCATAAGTTACATTTTTCAATTAGATTTCTCCCCGCTTTTATTTTTCTAACTATAGATGCGATGGTGACAAGAACTAACAGTAGCCAGTCTGACAGCAGTGGATTTCTGGAAGATCCCTTGGACCCTTTGCCACGACAGGTGTGTAGCGGGTGAGAAGCTGTAACTGACATAAAATACTGAATGTTTGGAAAATGTGTGTGTGTGTGTGTGTGTGTGTGTGTGTTTTAAATTCTTCTTAACATTGGGTGGTATAAAAATAGCCCAAAGCATACAAATAAATACTAATAGTACAAATAAATACATATATACAAGAACGGTGGCTTGGAAGAAAGGCATTCTGTAGACCCTGAGGTGGGTGCATTGTTTTCATCCTAAATCTAGCTTTGGACATTGCTGCGAAGTATCAGGTCTCGCTTCCCAGAATTTTCAGGGGTTATTTTCCAATGCAAGTAAGTGCCAGGTCTTAAAAGCCTTTCTGGAAGTTATGCTCCATGACCTGAAAGCCTTAATCCCCAATTTCCATGAGTGGGTTTGGCCAGAAGATCTCTTCTGATCCTCACACAATGCCAACTGCATGTGCTAACTGCAGTGACCAGTCTACCAAAACTCTAGAGCAGACTTGGCAGTTGGAACTACACATCCTAGCAATCCTGACCATTGCCCATGCTAGCTGCTGTTGGGAGCTGAAGTCCACAAAATCTGGAAGGCACTAGGTTGGGGAATGCTGCTGTAGAGGGTTTGTCCCTTCAAGGGGTTCTCTAGCTGACCAGGCAGGTCTCCAATGAGAGTGGGCTGCCTTGGTACAATCACAGGGCCCAATCTAATGCACCTGCATTAAGAAGCCAGTTCTATAAGTGTATGCACGGAAAGAATATAATCAATGTTCCTTTTAATTAATTTGTCAGAAGGCCAGAGAGATCCTGAACTAAGTAATTATGTCACAACAATGGGCTGGATCCAAAGGAACAGCAGTCCTGTACACATCTTCTCAGAAGTAAGCACCACAGCAGTCCATGGGGCTTCCACACAGGGAAAGGGGTACAGGATTGTGGCCTAGTTCCCAGTGAATTAACCAGATTTCTCTCAATCCAAATTTGCTTTGGAGCGAACCCCGGGTAGTCTTGATGCAGATGTATCTTTTTCTTTCAGGGCTTGTCTCTGCCTGGAAATTTGAGACTTGGCTGCAATCCTCATGATTGCCAAGCATTTCTGCGACACAGGAAAGATTCGCCTCTGACTAGCTGGGATCTTCAGCCGGATGCAGAGGGGCCTGTTGCTAACACAGCAACAGCAGATGGCCGCGTTGGTGTATTCTTACCCAGCCTGAGCAGGGAACACACTTTTCAGGGAGAGGAAGTCTTTTATTCCATAAATGAAGAAGAGGATCTGTATGAAACCTTAAGTGGTCGGTCTGAAAGTGCTGAGATGGATGAGAAGGAGATGCACAGGAGAGGAGGACAGATGGAGAAGGGAGGCAGCTGTGGGCAAGGCTGTTTTCAATGCTGTCATATTGACAACAGGCATCGGGTTGATATTAGCTCTCCAGAAGGGAACTGCCTTTCAGCCTGCAGTGAAATGCACTCAACTGTAAGTTCTGGTCCTGCAAAGGAACATGCCATGACTCTTACAGGACTTAGTGAGGGCCAGAACTTTGAAGACAGACAGGGATGTGAAGAACCTGGGACTGAAGAAGGCAACCATAACGATGTATGTAAAGAAGGCATTCTGGAAGGCATTGCCATGTGTGCGGATGGAAAGTTGGAAACTTTGAAGGCTTCAGAAAAGTTGGACTCCCCCATTCCTATCACAGATATCACAAGTGATTGTCAGGATGTGGATTTGGATGGTGCACTTAGACATTCGGCAATAGCTAGAGCCTCCAAAATGGAGCATAATAGCCTAGTTGCACAACGAGAAATCAATGTTATTCCAAGAAGCGCTTTTCAAGACTCTAGCCTTTCCCCTTACTGCTTTACCAAGGGAGAAGTTAGCTCCTTGGATCTGTCACCTACAGGCACAGAATTGGAGGAAGATGGGTGTTTCCCCAGCTTCGAATTGAACCTCAACCCTTTGAAATCTGTCACTGTCCAGATGCCCTCAAGACTGATGTCAAATATGCAGAGCATTCCATCTGTTGAAATGACAGCCAAAGGTCCCTCACTGGATTTCTCATCCAAGGTTTCCCAATGCTCCAAGGATGAGTCTCTAATTACATTGGAACAGGATATATCCAAGTGGGAAGAAAAACAAACACGGGAAGCTTGCATTCAAACTGACAGGAGTCAAAGAAAGAAAGAGAGAGTGCCCCCGTTTCACTGTCTTCCTTCATTTCATGGACGGGGACATCTTGTGAAGTCTGCCTCTCTAGATACAGGACTTTTTGGAAAGTACAGATCTTATTGCCACGAGCCTTTTAATGCCTGGTGCGTCCAGTGCCGAGGCCATTGCTGCTCTTTGAACACCCGCCACTGCTGTTTGATGTGGCCGTTGCCCTTTGCTCCTTCATGCAAATGTTCCATGGAGTTTTGTTCAGCTCATACCTCCACAGAGCTACAGCTTCTGAAAACACTAAAGCTACTGCAGGACACAGCAATGAGAAACATTTCTTCTGTGAGTCCTTCTGAATAGCCTACTGTTAGGGCTACTAGCTAGCAAGGATTTTGCTGATTTTACCAGAAAAAAATATTCTATCAAATAACTGAGATAGAGGAAAGGTCTAAAAAAATCAGGGAACCCCAGATTAGGCACATGTGTATGGCGAGAAAGCTGCTCCACCAGTGATTCTCAGGGCAGTTTTCACTGTGTTGTCCGCCAATTTGTGGACTTGGAATTTGTGCAAATCACCAGAGTGACACACAAATTGGTCCAAAACATGCAAACTCCTCCATAGCATGTATTTTCATGCTTTATTCTGGGGAGGGAGGATCTGTGCGGTTTTGTCTGATGTTTTATTTTGCCCATTTTTTGGTGGCTACACTTGCAACAAAATGTGCAGAATAAAAATATTGGTACTCAAGGTCCTCAAGCTCTGTGTGACCTGGGAAAGACAGCCTGCTGCAGACCCTGAGAAACCTGGACTCCTTTGAGTCTGTTGCCAATTTCACCTCCCCCAGCTCAGTGAAGAACTAATAGGCTGATCTGCCACAACTCAGACGATTTGTCATATAGCCCAGTATTCACCACTCTGACTGGCAGCACCTTTCCAGTGTTTCAGAAAGAGGTTTTGCGCATCATTTGCCACCAGATTCTTTGAAATGGTGACTCTTTGGATCTGGTTCCACAAGTCCTTGCTCCCCTTTCTGATCTTTTTCCTGGTGGGAGGGAAGGGTAGGGAAACACTCAGATCTTTCTTGTAAATCAAAGGCTGATAAATCCAAATGGTGGTGGCCCCATTCAGGAATGATTCCATTTACAGTGGAATGCATTGTGGCAGAGTCCAGTTCATACCTGCTGGCCTTCCCCTTGCCCAACGTGTATGTCTGGCCAAGTCCCTGAGCATCCAGGTGTCGACCCTCAGGACTGGGGAACAAAACCGGCCCTCCTGGGTCCCCAGTCTGGCTTCTGGGGTTCCAGATGGACATGCCCCATTTCCCCAACCATCTAACTTTTGGTAGTTTCCCAGTTTGTGTAAAGGCTTTGTTTGCAATTCTTAAATGTGCACAGTGCTTCTGCCAAGGTTGGCCTGTATTGGGCCTCACCCTTTTTGCTTTTGGCCATATCACCACCGGAATGCAGTCCCTGGAAGCTTCTCCAATGAAATTCAGCCGCCAGGTCCTGTTCCCCTTGTCTGTGTACATACAACACATACATGTGCACACTCCCCCTGTGAGGACGGAAACCCTGCCTTTTTCTGGGTTCCAGATTGTGCATACGAAGCATATACTATGTTGATGCAAGTTGTACATGCATAGGCTCCATTTAGAAATTTGGCTAAACATACACAGGTGGATGGTGAAGCTGTGGGCCATGGTCCTCACTGAATACAACACTGCTATTTGCCTAGGACTTGGTATATATTTGGTTTCCACATAAAATATGATCAGTTTTTCCATAAAGACAGCCAGTATAAAGGCATGTTTCCAGTGAAGTTTTCTCCGTATTTTGGATCGCACGGGTTCATGTTTCAAGGAGGCCTTAACTAACTGCCCTACAGTGATTCCTTTGTATTTGAAACCCAGATTGCAGCTGGGACGGGGTGTGGAGGCGGGTTTCAAAGTGAAAAAACATAGTTATCAAGGAGGAGCAAATGGGTCTCACAACACTGAGATGCCATTCATGACTTTTTTTTTAAGTGCATGATTTTTTCAAGACTTGCCCTGACCCTTGTCAATGTCCACAAGATGGCAATCTTTCATAAACCACTCACAACCCCATGGTGCTCTTTCCACTGACAAAGTCTCAATCTAGTTTTTCCTCTTACAGTGTCTAATACAATTGCTCCTCTCAGGAATCCTTCGAGTAATGCAATGGCTTGACAAGACTCCAGTGTGCCAAGATCTGTTAAATAGGATCAAGCATACAAGCCAGATTTAATCATATTGGTTTTCTTTCTTCCACTGTTTTTTCCCTCCTGTGGCATGTGCCATTTTCATGCATGGCTACAAGTTAAAACAAAGAACTCAGAAACACATCCCTAAGCTAGTCTCCCATATCAGAGCATTACATGTAGAGATGTAACAGGAAGCCAAGCATGGAGATAGCCAGGCCTTTCTCACCCCTCCAGTAGGGTAGTGAATGGCCAGGAAGAGAGACAGATATTGGTAACCAGAGGGTGGATCTTGTAGAAAGACAGAAGAGGAGATGTCAGTGAAATGCCAGGGGAACTCGGAAGATCAGGCTCACAACTATTTTTTTTAGTATCTCAAGACAGGCACCTCCCCCTTCCAAGGTTCTGGTCTCAAGAATAGAAAAAAGCAGTCCTATCCGGAGGTGAGACCATGGGACCATTTAAACCAGCATTGCTGATGCTCCCTGCCAGTGGATCCCAAAGGTTTCAGGAAGGATTCCGTCCCTAACTGTATTGCCCTGGCCAGGGGCAAGAGGTTTCCGTGTTCCCAAGGAAATTATAATGCCAGCTTCCAGGTTTACTTACAAGGAGACACTTTATTATTGCAACAAAATGCTAGGTTCCCAAAGCACTTAGCAGCAAGTTGCTTACCCAGCAACCCCTGCAAGGTAGGCTGTCATTAGCTGGAATGGATGGGCTCAGCAGAGCCTCCTTGAATTAAGAGCACATGGGAAACACTAATTTATACAGGCTACATGTTTACAGCAACATGTACCACGATCATACAGGCGGTATGTTGGGGAGACATGAATTATAAATAGAGGAGGCAGCATAAGCATTGAGTACACAGGAGTCAATACGCACTGAGGTGCAGGGAGTCAGGCAGGCACAATCGGTGAGGAGGGGCCCTGTTCAGCCTGGCAAGGCTCCCAAATGTGGGATCTCATCTCTGCTGAGGCTGCCAAGACTAAAGGGTGTAGCCTGAGTTGGCTCATCAACTGCCTCCTACATGAGGGCAGGAGGCTATTAGCAGGACTGATGTGGAGTCTGGGCAAGGAAGCCAGCATGGCGGTGTGTTTGTCCTCTGTCCATCAATCAAACCAAGAACGTGTCTCTCTCTTTTGAAGGCATTCAGGGGATGCCAGGAAGAGATAACGAAGGTGCTGCACTTTGAATAAAGCAGGCAAGGTATCTAGAGCTCATCCCAGCCAAGCAAGGCCTACATTTTTAGGAGTCGGAGACCCAGGCCAGAATTTGGGGTACAGTTGTTAAACTAACCCAACCAGGAGAGGCTGAGGATTGAGACTGAGATCTTCTGCACTCAACACATGTGCCCCACCACTGGGCTGTGGGCTCTTCCCTTTCCTTATGAGGCTGAGTTTATAAATGTTGACATGTGTGCATGCAGGTGTGTGTACGTGTGTAGGCATGGGTTCCAGTAGACTTCCATCAGCAAGCCTGCTTAGGCAGAGCCTGCCCCAGGGTGTGGAGCTTCTTGGGTGAGAACTTCTCCCCAAATCACTCTCCTTAGCTTGAAGAGCTATGGCTGCCCAGTCAATCATGGTCTCTTTTTGATCTTTATGTTTAGTGCACAGTCCATGAAATGGAAGTTATGAAGAATTCGTGCCAAAAGTTTCGAGAACGGCTGGATGAGATTGAACTTCACCTGATAGAGCAGGAGGCACTTTTCTCCAGTCAGATGTCGGATGAAGGACGGTAATGGCATTGTGTATGCAAGCAGCCAACTCTTTGCAGCACAATGGAGCTTGGGTCACTCCATACTTTGTAGCACAACAATCTGCAAAACTATACATAGCATTTAAATTTTAGTATTCCGAACAGAGTGATCTCTAAACATAACAATGATGACAGTGGCATAAAAGGCACAAAGGGTTTCTTCTGCCCCCTTTCCCACCTGTTCTATGGCACACCTGCTTTGACTACCTCTACAGGTTTTCACCATCTGTAATATCATTAGGGTGCAATGCAGGGAACCCAACCATTTGTTCGTTAGTTAGTAGTACTTATATACGGCTGAGTACACTGAACTCTCTAAGCATTTTAGATATGAATATTATTTTAAAAACATTTACAATGCACTGTTAAAAAATTCCATCTACAAGAATAATAAAAACAATGCTAGGAGCAGTAAAAGGAAGCAGCATTTGACAAACTGCAATTAACTACACGCCAGAGAAAGCCTGGGTGAGAAAGTGCATTTCAAAATGCCACCTTTTATGATGCAGCAAAGAATGACCTGTGCAGCCACCTTAAAGGTCGGCTGTTTATACACAGTGGAAGGTAGCCTGCCAGGTATCCTGGTCTCACAGCTAATTGGTTCCAACAGTTAGCCCTGGGATCCTGGCCAAATACTATGTACCACTGTACAACTAGCATGATCTGCGAATGAGTAAGAATGCATGCAGCAGTCTGGTTTGTGGATACATACTACCTTGAAAATCTATGCAAGACTTAACATTGACCAAGAACAATAAATTACTAGGATTAGCATGTTGCAGCCCTGATTTGAGGTTATGATTCATAGCGCTTCCAAATATAGGAACTGCGATCAGCTCTTCAAGCAACTTTAATTACTGTTCAACATAATTTTATCTATGAAACAGATTTTAATGATATGAAAGAAACAGTAAACTTCACTGAAGGTTGTGTTTCTTCTGCCCTAGAGAGGAAAGACGGCAGTTGCAGGACTTACGGCGGGCAGTTCGTCGAGAGGTCACTGAACTGGAAGGGCAGCTGCAGGAGCGTGCTCGCCAGGTTAGGGAGGGGATTCTGATGGTATGTTCTTCGAACACTCTCCTCGTGAGGAATGGTGTTGGGCTCTGTGTGTAGCTACTTCTGGATCCCTTTGGGGGGCTTTGGACAATTATTGTAGCTGGAACTGTAGCCAGTGCATTCCATGCAGTCCATAGCACCCTAAAAGACTTGAGTCCACATAATTTGGATGCCAAGCCTTTGGTCTGGCAAGGTATGAACAATCAACTAGGCCTCATGAAATGCCATTACAGGAGAGCAGTGGACATGTATATAGGACCAACAGTGAATGACAGATGTTCATAGACGTCATAACTTTGTAGAGTATGCCAAGACATGGTTGGTCTTGCCCAGCGAAGGCCAGATGCCTTCCCAGAAGCAAATTCCAGGATACCTGTCATGGGTCAAAAAAAAAAGGCCAGTAATCCTTCTCTATAACAGCTGATATGGAACAGCCAAGAGCAGGATTGCACAGTAGAAACAGGATACTGCAGGTATGAGAAAATCCCAATGTGATGAGGTGGCCTCTTCCCCTCTGTTGGCCATCAAGGGTTTCGGCTCTGAGATGAGGAAAGAAATGATTGAGCAGCCAGCCAGATAACATTATTAAGAAAAGCTGTCCGGGAATAATGTGGAAGGCAACTACCACAAACCAACATTTTGGAAACTTCGGTGTTTGCTTTTGTTATGGTCATAATGTATTCCTGCATCAGTGTGTTTTGAGTGTCTCCCTGAGTTCCTTCTCCTTTTCATGCATGGAAGAGCTATGCAGAAGCTCCCAAAGGCAGGTTTCTAAGGCTAAGTGCTACCTCTACTCTTTGGGATCTAAGGAGCCAGGCATACCCCAGCTTGAATGTCCAAGCTTGGGAAAGCTACACATCCTGGCCAGAGTAAAGCTGAGACAGGTTTTAAGATAGCATTTTCAGGTAGCATTTTCTCCCCAAGACTATGTGAATCTAGACTGGACTGGGGACAAGCTTGGCAAGATGTCTACTCATCCCATCAGCTAGTCTCCGGATTTACAGAAAATATATAAACGAGTTGCACCTGAAGTTTACCTCAGGTCAGACGACTCCCTGAGTTGGGATAGACAAGTTCAAGCAGAGTTCTGTGGAGCCTTCAGAACCAGTGTTAGCTTTTGTCCACAGAAAAACCAGTGTCCCATTACAGAGCTCAACCATGAGAAATAATGTTCACGTAATACACTTAGGTTTTGGACAAATGTTCTTCCTCTTCAAAAAGACACAATTTGGGACAAAAAAGCAAAACGTATAAAATTCAGCACAGCACTTCTGTAACTGTCATCAAACCTTATGCAGGAGGGTTCTGAACATAAGCAATCAGGATCAATATATGATGTTGCCATTTTTCCCATTGTAAACAAGGTGGTAGAAGCATTCCTACACGGCACTGACTTGACCTGTTGTTTAGTTTATGTCTTCTAATGGGTGTATTAATTGCAATGGAGCACATCTCTGTTCCCTTTGCAGCAGCTGGATCAACTGTTAGGTGAACAGTCGCGTCTCTGCTCAGAACTTGGGATTTCTGACTGGAGAGAAGGAAGTGAGGCCAGCGATAGACACCTGCCTCCAGATGCCACCACTGCGGCTGGGTGTTCAAAGGCGATCCAGCGCAGGCCTCCCAGTAGGAGCGCAACAGTCCCTTCCAGCCCTTCCTTGCTCAGACAACCTGAGCTGCAGGCTTCAGCTCTACCACCAGTCAAGACCAGCTCAGCATCCGACCCCAAGGAACTTCACACCAGTAAAAAAGAAGTCAAAGGAGCATCTCAGCCAAAAATTGATTTCAAGGCCTTTCTACAGAACGTAAGAATGAATTTGCATCTGGTTCCTAGAGCAGGGATGGGAAACCTACTTTCTGGTTCTCTTTGCTTAGTGTTGGGTGGGAGCAATGACAAGAGAGTGAGCGAACTCCTTAACAAGGTGGGTACTGTATAGTGGAAGGAGGTCTGCACTTAAGCAGCTTGTGCAGAGCTGCCCCTACTCACTCTCTCAGAGTTGGGGTACTTGCCTCACGCTGCAGATGTTAGGAAGTGGCAGCAAAATGCTGGATGAGATTGCTGTGAACCACACAGTCTGTCCTATTCCCCTAAGCTAGCCTGCTGCACAGAGCCAGTAACGGGGCTGAAGAAATAAATATTCAGCTACCATCCATTTGGCATTTGTACATAGAATGGGAGGGGTCCCATCTTGATGTTTGTCTTGGGCCATTCTGTGTTCATGGGCTCAGGCTGTGGGATGCCATGAAAATCTGACATTTACATCCAAATATGTGTCATAGTTCTATTCCTTACAGCCTGACATCATTTCAGCTTTCTTTAGAAGGGAAACCATGGACAAACATTTTACTACCCTTGAATAGAATTTAGTTGGGAAGCCAGGGGCTGAATAAATTGCTTTGTGGGTCAGATCCATCCCACAAGCCACCAGTTACTTGTCTGGGTCCTGCAGCAGGGCAGTAATACAGCATCTTTTGCTGTAAACATGCCCTTGTCATACACAGTGTGCTCCCCTTAACACACTGAGATGCCAACTCACATCTCGTTGCTGTAGCTCAAAAGACTATCCACATACATAGGAAGGGGTCATATTTAGTTCACAAAGACTACATTCTGAAGCAGCTGCCTCCACTGTCAAATATTTGGCATCATTAAAGAGCAGTGAATGTTCATTTATTAAATATATAGTTATAGTCTGCAGAGAGGGGGTGTGAATTGGCTGGATTACCTTGTGCTGGACCTGCTGTGTGAGATCAACATCAGTGACAGGACTGCATGGAACTTTATTTCCCTTAGACTAGACTCTGGAGTACAAAGGATCTATCAAGAATGCATAGAATGATTTTAAGCTATTTATACAGATTAGCACATTTAACTGCAACACAACTGTTTAAGATTTCTCTGGTAAAAAAAATCTGTGAGTGCCCTTTCGTTAAACTTTTGCTCTTCAGCTATTTGTGATAAGGTTCTTTTTCTGCTCAGCAACAGTTGGAGATTTCCAGATGTTTTGGACTTCAACTCACAACATTCTTGACCACTGGCTGTGGTGATGGGGCTTCTGGGAGTTGAAGTTTGAAACATTTGGAGATCTACCTTCTGCCCATCCCTGTGTTAGGGCATTTCTTGCTTATGTGCAGTACAGGAGAAATTCCTGAACGTCCTATCTGCTTTGACAGTAAAACTGAAGCTTTTCAGTTTGCTTTTCATGGTCCATACTACACTGACAGAGATAAATCTCAGACATGTGGTTTCATTTTAAAAGTGTTTATGCAGTAACTTGTAACTTCTTCTGAGCCATTCATGTGAAGTGATTGGCAGATTTGCCACCGATAGAATATGACACCATGAACCCAGCTAAATATGGGTTTGCAGTGGTATACAGCACAATCCAGTGGAGTCCATTTAACCCTTTTTCCCATCAAGCTGGTCATGAGCTAAATTGTAATGTACCCACCACACTGTGTATTCTGGGTCGATGTCTTGCAAACTACCAACTTGATGCAGACTTTGTGTATATTCTTACCCTTGGTATTATGAACTCTTCACTATTGTATTCCAAACATATTTTGCTACAACCATTACAGAGAATGCTCTCTCTCTTTATTGGGAGGAATTCCAGGGATTTGGGGAGGGTGCTTAAGAATCTAGTGCTATGTTTTCCAACAAGCTTTATAGATTTCTGGTACAGCCTTTCACTCCAGCCAGATTATCCAAAAAAGACTTAATAATATTCATAGAACTCATAGAATTCTAGAGTTGGAAGGGGCCATGTAGGCCATCAGGACCAACCCCCTACTGTTGCAGGACACCAGTTTACACCATCCGACTCAGATGGCTGTCCAATCTTCATCTAATCTTCATCAATCATCCATCAAGATGTTTCTGCCATTTAATGTGTGGCACCAGTGTATTGGAGCCAGTGTGGCTTAGTGATTAGAGAGCTGGACTGGGACTCAGAAGATCTGGGTTCTAGTCACCCCTTAGCCATAAAGCTCACAGGGTGACTTTGAGCCAGTCACAAGCTCTCAGCTTGACCTTCCTGGGAGGTTTGTTGTTATAAGGATGTAAAGGAGAGGAGGAGAATCTTTTCAGCCACCTAGGTTCCTTGTAAGAGGAAGATGGGTGGGGATATAAATGCAATATATTAATAATGTTATGTATCCTATATTATTAGGAGTATTGACTTGACTTGGTTTACGCAGCTTTTGACTCTTTTTATTTCTATTTTCTTATCAGCTGAAAAGAACTTTCCGAAATTCTTTCAGTAATGATGCAGCAGAAGGAAGAGACTGATTGATGACATTTACTTAGAGTGATATTTTCCTAAAGATAATTTTTGAAGCACCTCGCAGAATCAGAACTAAGTTGCTCTTTTATACACACAACAATTTCCCATAAATGTTAACACTGCTAAAACAGGGCCATATAAAGGGCGACTGCAGAATTTACACAGAGATGGACCTGCAGCATAGTCCTCCCATGACGTCATCATTTTCTGTTGCCTGTATAAGTTCCCAGATAGCATTCTTTTACTACTTACCATTTTCATTCTGGCAACGGCAAATAAGGGACATAATTTTTCCCCAGGATCTACAAATGTTGAAACTGGGGTGTTTTATGTCCCCCAAATAAGGCAATGTTCCTGGGGCTCAGAGGTTTTCCACAGACTGCCCCCCCCCTCAAAAAAAAGACTGTTCAGAAGAAACAAGCTGAAGCACTGAGAGCGTTTATAGGCTGGCACAAGTCATGCATTTTCCTTTGGGAGTGTGCAACCAGGGACTGAAATGTAAAATGTTATGGGGTAGAAGAATACCCCACAACACCAACAAGCATTAGTTTTTAGTAATACTAAAGTTTTGCCTGAAGTTTTGCCATGGCATCCTGTGGTACTTTCCTAATATTTTGAGTTTATGACAATTATTTTGACACCATAACTGCAGCTCTTGTAAAACATTTTACCATCTTGAGACACATTGGAAAATGGCTTGGAGTAATAAAATGCTCTGCAAACACATTTTTGTCTGTTTTTATGATTGTTGTAAAAATGCTCAAATCATTTTTGTGAGTGAATATATATAAAAAGGAGGATATAGAGATATATATCAGGAAATATCCAGGTTTCTATTATAGAGTATTATGTATAAGTGACAAGATTTGTGTTCAGACAGGACATGATAAGATGTGACCTCTATCAAAAACATTATCATCTTTCTTAAGCCTGTTCTATAAAAGACTAGTGTTAGGAATAAGGGAAGTGGCCATTGTGTCATCTCTCTGGTCACCTGATTTCTTCACATTAGGTACCACCCACTGGTAAGGATTTAAAATGGTGGCAATAAGAACTCTTGTCCCAGCTATGGCATAAAATCTGGCTGTTAATTGGGGATATGTCCATTTAGTGGTTCAGTGTTCATGAATTGTTATAATGTTGGTTTTACCTCAATAATTTGTTGTACCGGCTCTTTAGAGAGAGAGAAAAATATACATTAGATACTTTAATAGTTACTGACCTTGTAATCAATTCACAACAACAACAGATGGATGGACTTCCTCAAAGCTCTGTTTTTAGTTCACAATTAATAGGTCCTCTCATTTCTCAAACTCATGAGTCTCCCTTTCAAGTTCTTTTTAACTAATCTTCCTATTTATAAAAAAAAGATTTTTTTCCATATAACTGGAATTGATAGTGCAGTGGCTGCTGTTCTCAATCAGTTCAGCACATACCATTCCACCGGCCTGTCTGTCACCTTCAGAGGACCTTCCCACTGGTTGGTTATGTGACCAACTCTTCTAAGGCAGTATAATTTAAGGGTGGAGCCAGAAATTTGGAGAGAAGCATCCCACTTCCATTCTTTATTCCAAGATCTGTGCAGCCGCCTGCTTGAATGGTGTCTCATTATAGTGCTATAGTATTATACTTCAGAATGTAGGTATCAGTTAATAAATGCTTCCATCCATTGTAATTTTGAAGAAGCCAATCTCTAGGAACATTTTCTTCCCTTCCCTTGAATCAGTGCATTGTACCATCAGTACTCCCCCTCTCCTCATAGCAGGACACTGTGCAGAGAATAATTTCTGTGCCTTATTAGATATCTGTCACTGGATTCAAGATTATTTGGTTGCAGAATAAAGATATCAATATGTTGAGCTGATAGAGGCATGCAGTTTCACACATGCTAAATAACACTTTATCCCTTAAAGTCAAACACAAATTTTGGGCATCAGGTTAGGTTAGCAAAAGATAGAGATCCTAGAAACACAGGTTCCTTCTTTGTGCATTACCCCAAATTTATTGGAAAACAATTGTATTAGTGGCGTGGGAAGCTATAATATCACCAGTCCTATGTAACTAGATTATGGAGCCTATTAGCAGAGCTGAATTTTTCAGCAGTCAAAACCTCTGAGAGGACTCACCTTAATTTCGTATGATATCTGACTTCACCCAGATCAAGGCATCAGTTTCTCAAACATGCCGTCTACCTGTTTCATTGAGATTTGTTCAACATTTCATGAAATGCACCTTTTGACATCAGTCAAGAGCCAACATTCAACCCAGGGTGGCCATAAGAAAAACCTCACTAGCATTGGTTTAGCTCCTTTGTCACAAGCTTCTTGGTCTCAGATTTAGTTGCTGCTGCATGACAACTAATGAAATTTGAGAGATAGTTGGGAAGTGGTAGACACTGCAAAGAGAAGGAAGTTTTCTAGGAAATGCCAGCAATGACATTTTAGAAAGAAAACTGAATGTGTTCTTTCTAAAAGGGGCATCCTCATCTCCTAATCACTTCAAGGTGTAAGCTCAATATCTTGGCATTTCCACAGCTTGCGTTTTTACTAGTTTTCACTTCTTATTAGGCTATCTTGAAAGACACACAGAAACAGCTTGTATTCAATATCACTTCATATCTGTTATGTTGTAGATCATATTTTGTTAAAACAAATGGAAACAGATGTGTAACTACTGATTAAATTAAACAGCTCATAGGGAACTACTGCCAAGGACAGATACTAAAAACAGAAAGGATGTGGAAATTGAGAACCTCCCCTTGTTGACACCTAGCAAATGTCAGGGGGATGTTAAACTGTATCCTCACACCAAGATTATAAACCTGAAAAGGCAAAATAGTAACAGTTCGTGCTCTTGCTTCCATCACTGCTTGGCTGCTGCTCCCTCTGGCCCAGCCAGCACTGGTGAGAAAGAAGAGGAGCAGGAGATGCCATGGTCAGCACTGTGGACAACACCAAAGGCAGAAGGAACAGTTCATACTTTAGCCATTGCAACATTAAGCAGAATTATGGCAAGCAATAAGCTACCAGTGTGATCTTTCTCTATCCCGCTGTGTCCATATTGTAACATAGCAGCAATCCTGGCACAACCTGGGAGATGAAGTTCATGCCACTCAACGTTTTTGCTCAGCCATGGAGCCAACTGGGTGACTTTGGGCCAGTCACAGACTCTCAGCCCAACCTACCTCACAGGGTTGTTGTTGCGGGGATAAGATGGAGGAGGAGAATGATGTAAGCTGCCTTGAGCCCTTTGTAGGAAAAAGGCAGGATATAAATAGAAAAATAAATAAATAAATAAATAAAATGTAAGCTGAAAGAAGCAGCATTACACAGAAGAGAAACCTGGTCCATTTGTGGAAGGTCGACTGATTTTCCAGTAGGGACCATTGTCAAGGGGGCATCTGTGCATCATCCCAGTGTGTGCATTTTTGAGTATGTCTGGACCAGTCTGATCATTTAACACTTCAGGGGAACCTACAGCCTTCCAGATGCTGTACAGCTCCCATCATTCCTCCCCATTGGCCATGCTGGTTTGGGTTGGTGAGGTTTGGAAGAGCTCATCTTATCCTATCTTTGGAAGAGCTCATCCTCCATTGACAACATCTGGAGGGTAACAGGTTCGCTTTCATGCTTTAGATCCTGTTATGACCTTCTAGCATGTAAGGGAGGATCCTGATGGTACAAGACATAAACTAAGCAACATATTCTGGTTCAGACAAGACGCTGGATCCCCAGCAGAAGGTCCACTTCACAGAAGTCTCACCCCGCAAAATCAGACAAAGGCATGGGACTGATCACACTTCAGATCTTGTCAGGCTGCACATGGTTTCAACTAGTTTCAGCTCCTTGTTGAGACAGGAGAAAGGAGTGCCAGCCCATGGTACATGCTTGGTACTATTTTTTCCTGCCTTGTTCTGACTGCCATTGGATGCTTCTGGCTTCTCCTGCAAGCCTTTGTGCTGCCAAAGGTCCATTCAGTTCAATTCAGAACCATTTCCTCCGGTGGCCTGGAAGCTCAAAAGGAGGCAAGATGAGCTGCTATATCCTTCTGATTGACTCAGAATCTGGGAGTTTATTTTAGCTCACTTGTTGGATTGTTATATAAGGAAAGGGGGGCTTTTCATTATTTGCCTTTCTACAGTCACTTGCTGGGATGGCTGCTTATTTTATATTTGTTTTTTGAGGGTACTGCAGAACAATAGAAAAATTCCACCTCTTGACAGCCTCTTTTGAGTTTGTTCTGTTCTACTTTGTTTAAATGTTATCAATCCAAATGCTGGTTTTCAAAAGCTTTTGTGAACTCTTTTTTATGAAATCATAGCTATTGTTTTCTGCTCTCGCTCTCTCACAATAAATACACTTTAATTAAAAACTGTAGGCAAGAGAGGCTCTTAAAACAGCAACACTATTTAGCAGACTTCTTGAAATAGTGTAATGACAATTTCACCCGGAATTTCCATTATGCACATCTGTATGCCGCACCATAGAATTAATTTAGGGCCTACTGCATCACAATGGTTAGGCCCCAGTATGAACATCTTTCCTGCATCTTCCTATTCTATGCAGTAGAAAAGCCTGCAAAGTACCACTTCAAGGCAGAACTGTAATTCATGTACATGAATGGGGAAGTGGTCTTTGGCCACTTCTCAGTTTAAACCACCGCTAATTTGTCCCTATTCCAGCAGCCTGCTGGGCAGAAAGGAAGCGTTGGGGGGTGGGGGTGGGCAGGGGAAGGAGAGGGAGCCCACGGTGATGGCCAATTGGCATCAGAAGAAAGATAAAAGAGCCAGGGTCACTTTTGATTTTGGCCCCATCTCCATCTGCTGACTTGAGCCCTGCCAGCCACTGGCAAACCTGCATATGGCCCATAACCAATTAATGATTAGAGAATGTAGCTCACACAAAAAAGTTAATGCCATACAGAAAGAAATTCATTTTGGAATTTATCTTGCCTATCGAATGCCTGCATAGCTCACAATTTAAAATTGACATCTCTAGGCTTGAACAGATATCATTTACTTCTGTTCATCTCCTCACAGAGTCTGGGTGTGCAGAGCAAAGAAGTTTAAAAGCCTCAAATAGCTGGTGAAAGTATAATCAAATGGAGCAATCATGCTAAATTCCTTTTACTAGCTTATAAACCAACTAGATGTGATGCCACTCATGCTAATGGCATGAATGGCTTTGTAAAGCACATGGCATTCCAGATTAGAATCACAGTGGAGGTCACAAGATCAAAGCCCCCCCCCCCCACCCACATCCCTTTCCAGCAGGGTCCAGTCCAGATTAGAAGTGAGGAGCCTGACTGTTATTTGCTTAAGACAGAAAAAAACCCCCATCATTCACACAATTGTTAATTGCATGAGTGCTGATTGTAGGAATAGTGCTGTATATAATTTGCCCCTTAGTTTCAAGGAACAAAAGTCAGCCATTTTTTAAAATTTGAAAACATTGATCTGAACATTACAATCCTCCCATTCTGATAATTTATTTCAGTGGCTCTATTCTACATATGATAAACTAGATACAATCCATAAGGCCTGCTAGGCTGAGAAAAGGTTATCCTCTAAGACCTTTTTATTTAAAACTTATTTTAATTGTTAAATTATTTGTATTTATAGGTTTTTAGATTTTTAGCCAAGATGCACCGGGGATTTGTAAATAATTTTTTATCGTTATATTGTAATTATTTATGTATTTATGTATTTGTTTCTGTTGTGAGCTGCCCCGAGGCTTCGTTGCGATGGGGGTGGCATAAAAATCTCTTAAATAAATAAATAAAATATCAGTTACCTGAAAGAGAAAACAACAACTTTTCAGGACCTAATTAGATATGGTATTTCCAATGAGTAACAGATCAGTACTTTTCTGATAATCATAAAGGCTTTTTCTTGAAAAGTTAGGGTTCTAGATAAGCACTTGCATGCACATTTCATGCTGCTTTTAGCTTGGCTTCCTGGGTGAAATCGCCTCCCTTGGGGAAGTTACTTAAAGAATCTCATTTGCAAAAAAGGACTGGAGCAAACTGAAGAATCTGGTGTGAACCAGTATCCTGCTAGCTGCAAGACAGTCAGCTCTGTCTCCGAGTGCATTAAATATATCCAGGCATGCTGATGCCTGGATTTTCAGGTTCACCAGAATGCTGGGTTTCCATTATGAGAAGATTTACCTTCTCACCATTGGCCCCACTGCCTGATTTTCAAGGCTGCCCTCTATTTCCCGCACCACAGCTCACCCCATTCAGCAAGATCCCTTTTCTGAAGGGACTGGAAGGGTTGTTGTGGGGAGGAGGAGGTAAGTAAATCTGTTCTAGGGGTTGAGTTGCACGCACGTCAATCTGGATCCGACCCATTGTAACATCACATAAACAAGGGGATGGCAACCAAGAATTTCCATTGGCTTGTTGAAGAAGGGCAGTGAATTCCAGCTAATCCTCAAGTATGCATCAAGGGGGCAGGGGTCCCTTTATATTTTGGGGATGGCAGCCGCTCTGGCTGTGTGAGATCACATGTGGCCATCAAACAGGACACAGAACTGAGAAGAATGAGTTGTCAGCAATCCGGGTGCCGCTAAGTAGTTGAAAGGAAACGGGCCAGGCGAAGTCCTTTTCATGTGAATGGTTAAAAGGCTCCAATTCATCATGTTGCCAACTGGGCAGAAAGTTTCCTCTTGCGTTCCAGAGACCTGGCATGTTTGGATATCTTTCCCTGTTCCAAACAAAACCTCTATCCAAAGCCTTGGGCGAAAATAGCCAATTCTGGTCATTCCTGGCATGTACAGGGTAAGCCACAGAAGACTCCCCGCCTAGGTCCCTAAATGGCCCCAGTGTGCCAAGTGCGTGTAACAAACCAGTCCATAAACACACACAACCACCACAGTCGTCAGCAAAACCTCCTCCCTAGACAGGACGTACCTTGCTCTGAATGTTTATGTGCCGCGTCCAAACCCGTTCCCTGCCTCGCCTCTGCACTCTGCATTTTGCTGGGCAACCCTTTAGCCCATTCACCTTTGGGAAAAGGCACGGATTTGGATCGGATCTCTGGGCCTGAGCTGCTTCGTTCGCTAAAAGTTTAGACTCGTGTTTGTCCTGCCCTCGTGCAGGGCTTCCTTTCTTCACTGGCCGACACAACAGCTTTGCCCCCTCACTCTGTGGCAGAGGCGAATCTCTGCGTTTTCTTAGGGATATTTCCCTTCGGCAGTTTCACCCGCACGCGTCCCCTTCCTCTTTGGGAGCCCCATCTGAAAAGCGGCGAGAGCTCCCATAGAGGGCTGCGAGTGCACAGCGAAGGGTTTCTCTCCTTTCCCATCCTGGGGTGCAGGGGAAGCAAAGCATCGCCATAGCAACGGCTGCTGCTGCTCCCTAGATAAGGCGTGCAGGAGCACTCCTTGCCAGCAGAGGAGAAAGTTCCTGCTCCGGTGAACACTGACTCCATATCGCACCCAGCCCAGCTCCACTGGTTGGTGAGTTCTGCACTGCTTTTGCCGGGCTGTGTCTGTGGAGGGGGGTATATTTTTCTTCCTGCCTGTGCTGCGATAATAGCAGAAGTCACAGATCAGTTCCTCTGTCAGGTTGATTTCGAGTAGGCCGACAGATGAGTATCCGGGAGAAGTTGCACCCTGGAAGCTGAGGAAACTGAGAGACCCCCAATGTCCCGTGTACTTCAGGCAGGGGAAAATGCAATTGAGCAGGATGCCAACTGGATCTCTGCTCTCACGGGGATGGCATATTTGGATATTGGACTGGGCAATTCACACACACCGATGTACAAGTCACTCTGGAGCATTTAAAGGGGCACAATTTCTAATCACCTGTCCAAGCATGCTCACCAATCTAGTCCTATGAACATTTATTTGAAATAAGTCCCAGGCAGGTTAATGGGGTTTGCCCCTTGCTAATTGTACACAGGATCGCATGCTGCAAGCATAGACGTACTTACCTAAGAGTAAAATCCATAGTACTTATACAGTTAAATCGAATTGGTTGAAAAGCATGGTTTAATCTGTTATGCTGGTCCACATTAGTTTATGCTGGTCTAGGACTGTAATAATTAAATATATAAATAACCGAATTGGTTTAGAACAAGTTCATTAAACTTGTTTGGTGTTAGGATTAGTGTTGCTGTACAAAGCAGCATCAAGTGCAGTGTTTTGGCTTAATTCACTTTACATCTACAACTAAATGCTCTTTTGCACCTGAGAGAGCGTGATCCATAACCCAGTTAGGTATTCAGACGGATGCACACTGCAATCCTAAGTAGTTCCAATGAAATCATTATATCCATGTAAATATGCATAACATTGTGGTGTTGAGTTTTAATCCATGGGGTTCAATCAGATTAACTCTAAGAATGTCAATGAGAACCAGATGCTCAAAATCATTTAGAACCATTTCCAAGTTAAAAGCTTTTGTTTGAAATGTCAGGGGAGAGGGAAGCAGCAGGTTTTCTCATCTAAAGTGAAGCTTAGTGTGGTAGCTGAAGGCCTTTTCTCCTCCCCCCACTTCTTTTTTCAGGTTGATATTGTTTGAGTCATTTCAAAAATGTGTTCCTTTTAGAAAAGAGTATTGTTACTTCATTCTTAACAGCTCCTTAACAGCAACATTTTCACCTCCATGGACAATGAAAACCTATGATGTCTTTGTGTACACTCTAGTTTTATTATAGCTTGCAGAATTTAGAGTGTATGAGAGTGTGAATTGTTAAGGGTTTAGGGAACATTTTGAAAATGACTGTCCTGTTTGATTTTTAAGGTTCTAAGTTTTATTCTAGAAATGTTGTCATACTGCTATTAGGATATAGATAAAAACAGTTATTCCCATTCTTCTGTTTTACCTGAATAATGTGTATTACCAAGTTTTTGTACTTTTTATACAAATCTTTGGGAGAATTTTATGTGTACGGAAGTCTAAAGAGAAAAAAATACACCCCAACTTCTAAAAGCATTGGAAAGAAATACGTTTCACGAAAATCAGCGAGATCCTTCTTTAACATCAGAGTGGAAGTGTTGGAATACCATCTCAGGATATTGGTTCATCTTCTCACCTGCTAATATGGTCTACCTCCCAACCCAGACTTAAGGTACAAGAGTCCAGCCTAGGCTGACATCTCTAGCTCCTGAGATCCTCTGTTGATAAAACCACAGGCCCATAACTATTTTGGGAAGAACTGCCAGAGATTAATGAACGAGGTGGGCATACCTCAACATCATGTGGCATGACCTAAAATATAGGAGCCTGTTACTCAGCACTACCCTTAGAAGGGCTGATTGACCAAGAGACATCTTGTCTCCCTTCTGTGTTCTTCAAAATGGTGCTACTTCAGCCATTGGTTTGGCTGGGGTGGGCTTCAATAGTCTTCTAGCCAGCAGATATGGATATGCTCCAGCTGTTCATTCAGCAGTACTTCTCACCAGTGTTCTGGCTGTGCAAAATTGTAGTGGTACCCATACACTAGCAGTTTTGTTCTGGCATGAAGCCTCACAGTCTAAGGTCCTTATGCTTCCCTATAGAGTTGGTGTTAGTGTGTATGTATAGGGGAAGGCTAATCTATGGCCTTCCAGATGCTTTTCCCACAACTCCCATCATCCTCATTACTGACTATGGGGATAAGGAGTTGTAGGCCAAAACATGAGGAAGGCCAGAGGTCATCCTCTGGGGAAAGTGCCAGTAGAGGGATAAAAATCATGGCATTATCACCGTGTAGCACAAGAGTGATCCCCAGGTGAGTGAATTTCAGAGTGGCAAAGGCAACTCTTATTGCTGGTGGCAGCTGCCTTAGTAAGATTCCTTGCACTACTGCTACAAGCACTTCAGCATAATACAGCTGTTTGTGGGTTTGCAGAATTAGGGCACTATTTGGCAAGTAGTGTAGTTGTAAAATGACAACACAGCAATTGGGATCTATTGGAAAAAAGGATAAGGCAAAAGGGTACAAGGGAGGACAAGGTAACCATCATATCGTCACTAAAAGTTGTGCTTAGAAAGCCCAGACTTTCGCAGACATTGTACATATGTTTTCAATCGTATTTTGATTTATAATGAAGACTAGTAGGTTATATTTCAAAAAAGGAAAAAGCTGCACTTCCAGAAATGCAAATTCTAAGTCTGTGCATGCCACATACAGCCTAGCTTTGATTCGCTCCATAGATAATGGCTGCTGATGCATGCAAAATTGAGCCAAGGAGTTCTGGGACCCATGATGTCACAAACCAGAAGCTCACCAATTCCAATTATCCAGAAGCCGTGTGAACGTGTGAATCTAATGGGTGTTATACATGCCAATGTTATTTGCAAGTAAAGCACACAAAACTTGAGGTTGTAATCTCATGCACATTTCAAGGCTTTCCTTCTAGAAGGCACATGTAGGGTTTGGATTTACTGCATTAATAATCCCAAGTGGGCTGGATTGGACAGTGGTAGCTTTGCAAGGCAATAGTGAATGGAAATTTTGCCTCAGCTGTGAACCACCAGCTCCCTACTATTGCCGCATTTTGAAGAGGAAAGTGATCTGCAGAAGCATCACACCACAATCACAGGCTCCAGATCTTGGGGGTGCAGAAAGGTTGTCCTTGAAACATGACTGCAGTTCTAAGAATCCCCGATTGCCCAGTGCACTGTTCCACGCTCCCCCTGCTGCTGCTTTCTTTGCCTCCTGGAAGGCTGAGGTCTTACATGCCAGATTAAAGCTTGTACATATGCAGCGCAGGCCATGAACCCCATAAAATATGCATGGCTGCCACTTAAAGAGCCATGGTGCATCACGGCTGAGAGAAGCAGTTCTCCCCAGTCACCCACAAGTCTACACGTGCCTTGCAATAATTGCGTTATTCATGTTTATCTCAGTCCTTGAGGGCACAGGACTTCTTAAGCTTATTTTACAGGTGGGAAACAGACTGCCAAGAACATGCACCCCTGTTGCAGTTGAATAAAGCTGCTGCATCCTCCTTCAATAGGGAGGGACTTTAAAAGCCACCTTACTACAGATATCTGCCTCCACCCAGGCAGAATGTGATCCAAATTTTTGAAGGGAAGTAATTAAAGATGATGGGGAAAGAAGATTAAAAAATTGATCTTGCAGCAGGTCTTTGCTGTGGGGAGACTTCATTCAGTGCTGTGAAGGACTTCAGGCTGAACGGTAATTACTGGTCCAAAGACGCTTCAGGGATGAGAGAGGATTTGAACCTGGGCTCTCCCAGACACAGTCTTGCAGTCCAAGCCCACCTCACCCAACCTTGTGCTGTCCAGATGTGTAAACTACAACTCCCACCAACCCCAGCCAGCATGATCAATGGCCATACTGGCAGAGGATGGTGGTTGGGGCAGGGGGGGTGTTCCATACATATGGAGGGCATTATGCTGTAAGAGGCTGTTCTGACCACTTCCTCACACAGCTCTCACTTTGTTCAAGAAAGAAAAAGAATTCAGCTGTCTTTTCTTTGAATGCTGGATGTAGGTGGGACAATGATACAGTGTTGAATCATCTCCAAGACTAGGAACTATTTACAATACATTATTAGGTGCAGGGCTCCCTCCAGAACGGAATGGTCCTTCCACAGCCAAATCAACTCATGGTTAATCCAAACTGTCTTCGTTTCAGGAGTTTAATTCCGGGCGGCTGGAGAATCTTTGGGGGTTCATTCCATGCCAGTTGTGAAGGCAGGGGGAGGGGGTTCTACCTTTGGTGTTCTAGCTCTGAGATCACAGGACATTGTCTGGAAGGACACAGGATCGTACCCTTAGTGTATCAATTAATAATCCTCGTAGCAATAATGATTCTTTTAATGGTTTGCTTATAGAAGAATGGTTGCAGCAAATGTTTAACAATGCCAGGTGCAACAGTCCACAAACTCACATACATTACTTTTTCAAACTTCTCTTTTTTGGCGAAGAGAAGACCTATTATATCTAAAGGCCACCTGCAGCTTTGTTTGCATGTCTTTTCAAGCTGTTCATGGGTCTAACCATTCACAGTGCTGGTGGGAAGAGGAATCGCTTTTTTATACATTGTTAGTACTGAGACTGAATAAGTCAAACTAAAGTGCAAGCCTAACCCAAGACCAAAATCCTGTCCTGCTCATATTCATTCAAGGATGCAGAGTGAATGTTGAGTAGTGGGGACCCAATCTCTCCCACTTGTTACATCTCTCTTTTTCAACCTGCTCTTAAAGAAACAGGAGCCCTTCTGGGATAAGACAGCAACAATATCGCTGATCCTTAGATCAAATAAAGAGCACAGATATCTAGCCATAATGTGGAGGAAGCTAATTGCTCAGCAGCAGAGAGTCTTTGGAAATGTTCCCCCTTTTCTTAGGGAGAACTAAAGTCTCAGTGGATAAGCCACTGAGGTACTGGATTGTTAGGAGAAGGAAAGAGACAGGAAGGCAAAATAAGACGATGTAGCACTGGTCTGCATGTCCTGTGACCCAGCAAGCCAATTGCAGTCCACCAGTCATGGATGGCAGCCCAATACAGATTGAATAAACATCCTGTTTTTGTGGCCTGCTTGAGCCTGCAAACAGGAAGGTTGCCAAGAACGCGATAGACCATAAAATATGTCCAGTCAGCTATGCTGCATTTATGGGGCCACATGTTGTACCCCATAATCAGGTATCGGAGAACATCTTTAAATACCAGAAAGTGTTAGTGGCTCCTGAAACATTCCTTAGTTTGCCAGAGTGCTCTGTGCATTACTGAAATATTCCTTAAGTTCTTGTTGTTTATGAAAAGAGATAATTTTGGCATAAAACCACCCTTTATGTGTCAACTTAGTAACATTCTGAAAGAAAGAAAAACCAATGAGGGACGGTGTGGAGAAAATGAGCCCCTTCTAAATCTTAGTAGGAAAGCATGGAAGCTTGTGAGACGCAAAGCTCAACCATTTATACCCCATGTACTATTTTGTGCTCCTAGCTTAAGAACAGCCTCATCAGTGATGTCAACTGAATATGTGCAGCCGTCGCATGAGATCTCGGAAGACAGATTGGACGGGCGAGATGCTCGCTGTAACCACTTAGGTCAGTCTTGGAGAGTGCCTGCTGTTCAGGAAAAGGTCTTCCTTGCATCTTTAAGTGCCGGCCAGAGCCATCCTATCCCATCCCCCACTCCTCCCACCCCCCCCCCCCCATCTGAACAACTGCTCCTCATGAAACCTGATAGACTGCCTTCTGGTGACGCATTTGAGACCAGATGGGGAAGCAAAGGGTGGGTAGGGGGTGTGCTTGCTTGCTTTCTTCATATTGCTTTCAGTATATAAATATTACCCATATTAGCCAAAGCTGCAGCCATGCATTAATAAGGTACAGAATGAAGCGGGGGATGAACCCTAAGCTGAACTCTTCTCCTTTACCATGGCCATGCACAAGGTTTCCAGATTTGGTGTAAAACTTTTCTACAAACCTTTTGACAATCCTGTTTTGCTTTACCAGGGGACTAGCTTTTGTTAGCTATGCATATTTCACACTTGCTCATATTTGGGAACCCTTGTCTTACTACAGCTTTGTAAGGCTCTCTGGCTTCACCCAGCTGAACACAGACTTTTGTTGAATATGCTCTTCCAGCCAACAAGATATTGAGAAGGCACATGATTTCAGCAATCCTCAAAATCAGAGTTGCACAACTCCTATTGACTTGTTGGGTGCTTTCCACACTACTTTTTCCCTTTTACACTATGCAGTGAATAGCATAAAAGTCAGCATGTTAGATGAAACATGGCAGTGTGATTTGCCCCCTAAGAAATCTGATATTAATGCATCAATAATTGTATTTATTTATTATATTTCACATCTGTCTACTAACCAATGTTTTCAGGGTATATTAGTGGCAGTTAAAATTCCAAAATGAAATAGATAGAGTTCAAACATATAACATAAAGTACAAGCATTAAAATGAGTAAAATACAAAGCATGCAAAACAACAAACACCATCAAGAATCAATAAATTGGACATTCAAATCTAGAACTAGGTCTCTAAAATACCTGGGAGAAAAGAATGTTTGTCAAGAAAAAGATAACAGGAACAAGAAAACAGGAAGGAAAAATCCTGAATATTGTAGAAAAGGCACTCAAAGGATTTTCTTCTCAAAATAAATGAAGAGAATTGGGTCCTAAAGAAAGAACTTGGGAGTCCACCTTCTCTCTTTTGATCTGTCTGTCACTCACAAGTACCTTCACCTCTCATCACTTCAGTAAAAAGATAGCAACACTGGTCCTCTTTGTGGGGTTCATTTCATAATTGTGGTACCACAACTGAGAAGTCCCTCTGCTAGTGCCCCTTTCCCCCAGCTTCCTTCAGCAGGAGTGTCAAGAAGAGAGCTCCAAAAGTGACCCAAGAAACGGAGCGGATACCTTTGGGAGTAGATGTTCCTTTAGATCTTCTGGTCCCAAACCATTTCGGGTTTTAAAGGTAAACACCAACACTTTAACTGTGGTATGAAAATTGACATGTTGCATTTTTACCCGCCACAGAATAAGAAGTGTTGTTTCTTAGAAACCCCACCCCTGTGGTTGCCAGTGGCCTGAATTAACTTATCCACCACCGCTACCTACTCCTGACTTACAGTCAGAACCTTTTTGGTGTTCTAATGAACTGGGCTGTACTTAAGTTATATCTTCAGGGAATGGTGAAATGTGTGAGAAATTTGCAGCCCAAGATCAAATGTAATGGGATTGTCCTGATAATTATATATTCTTTTTAAAAATACAGATGATCTTTCTGAACAGTTACTTAAAAACTGCGAACTCAAAAAGATACCAAAAAAGGGGAAAACTCTTCAAGTCTCTCAGAAAACTGAGCTGGAACAAAAAAAACCAAAGAGGAAAGATACACCGGCAATACATACCCCACCACCAATCGCAGGTTAGCTCGTCTGGTGTTACTACTTCAGTGGAACGTGGAACCACAGATGGATGCATGGAGCTCCATGACAGATCCGATCTTTGTGCTTTTGTAATCTTCCTATAATGCTGCAATGCATAAGGTGCAGAACCCAAAAAGCTGCATCTTGCATACATCTTGTAATGAGAGCACTGCTAAAAGTAATGCCAAGCAGATTCGTTCCAGAAGCTTCCAGCTCCCATGCAGACCTGTTGCTTTGAATGTCCTTACAGGCCTCTGAAGCCTTTTTACAGACAACACCAGGCAGCTCACTGGTTAGACTGGTCCTCTTGTTCAGGGAAGGCATTCCCATCCACACGACAGCGTTCCCACTTCTGCTTTTCCAAACCTAACATGCTGCTCTACATTACTGTTATATTATTCTTGTGCTCTTAAGACGGGAGTCAAGTTATGGCTTGTTCAAGGCACAGCTTTCAACAGACTCATACATAGCATAACCCTTTTGGCTTTGATAGGCCCGGCAACAGCTCCTGACACTCCCAAGGTCAGGGACCACCACCAATGCATTCCTTGGGCCTTCCTTATTACAGTGGCTGGGCCTGGTAACAACTTCCTTATTGCTCACGGGGGCCCTAATGACCTGTTGCTTTGTGGTTTTGTGGCTAATTTCAATGGCACTTCCCCACCACTCAGCTTTGATTTGGAGTTCCATTGCCACTGACCTTCGCCACCAGAGAGTATGTTGCTAGGGCCCACCAAGGTGGGAGCAGTTCACAGGAAGCCATCTGTGCCAAGCCCCCATCAAGCTCATACCTGGCCATAGTTCTTGATGGGCTAGCCTTGTGAATTGCTATACTATATGACAGCTCCCTTCAAGTCCTGCCTAGTGAGAATGCATACTGGAATGCGTAAATGGCAGAACTGAGGGCTCAAAGGCCAAACCAAGGACCCCAGGGTCCCCAGAAGGCCAGACCTCAACATCAATCATTTGGTGCTTCCCTGTCTTTTGCAATGCCTCTCCTAAGGCTTGGCTGCTGGCAGTAAGAGCTTTCAGCTATAATATGCTCTCTTGTTTGGGTTTTTGCTTTTGCTTTTCAGCCACCCATGGAAGGCAGCCCCTGAGAGCATCCCTGAACCCCTTCTCTTTCCTCTTCTTCTTCCTCTTCCTCCCGTGCATTTATGTCCTGTCTTCTCCTGCAAAGTACCCAAAGTAGCTCACAGAGTCCTCAGAGCAACAACCCAGTGGAGCACGTTAGGCTGAGAGTGAGTGAGCGTCACCCAAAGTCACCCAGTGAGCTTCATGGCCAAGTGGACACTAGAATCCAGATCTAGGTCCCTCGTCCAACACTCTCACCACCACGCCACCCTGACTCTCAACACTATACGTTGTGCTGTATGTCTGTTTTTGCTGCATGTTGGCATGAAAACTCTGCACTGTGTTAAGGAGCTTTTGAAGGTCAAAGGAAGGTAGAAGCCATGGGGTTGCATGAATTCAATACCTTTTAAATAAAAGAAAAAGAAGAACAAAGCCACTCAGGCTTAGTGTCACTGCATCCTTATTGTTACTTCTAAAAGCATCTTTTTAAAAATAGCTGCATCAGGCTAGACATCAGGGAGTTATTTCTTGAGCAAAATTTTTGCTTGTCATGCTGATGAAAAGTTCGCAATGGTTTGCAAAGTCTAATTCTATTTCCTATGGTATTTCTATAGGCATCCTTTCAGACCACTTAATTAGGAGGTGTGACTTCTCTGAGAGACTGCCAAAGAGTAACAGCAGTCTAGCATTGCAAAAAATGGAACAAGAACAGAAAAAGCCCAGAAGAAAAAATACACCCGCAATAAATACACCGCCTGTGCTTGCAGGTAAGGGAAAAGTGAAAGAGACTTGGAAAATGTGCTTAAAGTATCACTGTTTAGGTTCAGAACAGTCTCATGAATAGTCTTTACAATCATGTTTTTTTAAAGTTTGTTCGATTACTGGTAAGATTATACATCCATGGTAGCATTGCTTGATAGCCTAGCAAATTGTATAGTTCTCAAGAGTTTGATAAGAAACATACAATTGTATATGTATATATTTTCTCTTTTCCATTCTCTCCAAACCCATAATCTTCCTGCACAGGAGAATTTCTGATAAGTATTTTCATATTTTACAGTGTGTGTGTGAGTGTTTCCCCAGAATGTTTATCCTTCTATGTAGCCAGTAAAAGTGTCATTCATTGAAGGACTTTCAAGCCGAAAGAAAAATAGTTTTCATAGGAACCCACACAATGTTGCTAGTCAGAGTCACAAATGCTTTCCAGTGCACACAGGGTTAACTCATTGATCAGCTTTTTAAAAGCCACATTTTGCTAAAAAAAAGCTTTAATTTTTAAGACTCCAAAACTAGAAAGCAACTATAAGGAACACTGCACCTATTATGATTTTGTCACATGACTGGGAAATTCATCAGCCAATTTTCAAATAGTTGGCTGAAAGACACCATCTGTTGTCACACTTCCTAACAAACAAGCTATCAGTTCTGAAACTTATCACTGCTCAAGCTTAGATGGTGTGCTCTCTTATTCAGAAATGGAAAATATGGTTACATTATTATTAAGATATGACTTTTCCAGGATTCCACTGAAAAATCCACAAATCTCAGAAACATATCCAGCAGGTATGGACTGTCCAACCTGAATCAAGTCAAAATTTATTGTATTAATTGACTGTGATCCAGTGAAAAGGTAACAAAAGAACAGTCAGAGAATTTCTTTATTGGAGATAGAAGGTAAAAAGGGATTAACGTAAACTTTGCTGAATCATAAATGAGTATGCTGAGCTAGAGTGGCGTAGTGGTTTGAGTCTTGGACTGGGACTCAGGAGATCCAGAGTCTAGTCCCCGCTTAGCCATGAAGCTCCCTGGGTGGCTTATGGATTCTCAGCCCAAGCTACCTCACAGGATTGTTGTGAGGATAAGATTTAGATGGGGAGAACCTTGTAAGCTGCTTTGGGTTTCTTGTCAGGGCAAGAAAGGTGGGGTAAATGTAATGTATGAATAATAATGAGGAGGAGGAGGAGGAGGCATGGTTTACTTGTAGTTCTCCACATGTAGTTCTATGGCATTCGTACCAGGGCAGCCACAAGTTTTGTTGGGGCCCTGGGAACAGTGTGCCACAGTACTGATGTCCCCCAACCAAACCAAACCAAACCAAACCAAACCAAACCAAACCAAACCAAACTTACCAGGTATAGATGGGGATGTTGGCAGGTGGCAGAGATGACAGCTGAAGGTGCTGAAAGCATTATTCCAATTGTATAGTATTCCCTCATGCCATCAAGGGTGAGCAGCTTCCAAGGGCTGGGGGTCCATGTGGTAACTCAAGAAACCTCTGGTAGCACCCCCCCCCCCGGCCATGAATTTGATGCCATGGTGGTGGAAGCAATCTTAGAAGGACATAAGTCATACGGATTGCTGGCACTTTGTTTTCAAACAAGGTGCGTGTCCTCTGTGCATCTTGTTGTCTTCTGAAATCACTGCTTTTTTGTGGGGGCGGGGCGGGGGAGCAAGGAGAGCACCAAAAGGGCCAGGGGACAGGCAGCCCACTGTTCTAAAGAGAAGCCCTGGAGGAGGCAGCTGGAGCTGCTCTCACTGTCCTCTTTCTTACCCACAATGCCTCTGGGCCTTACCCCAACATTTAACTTGGGGGCAGAACCCAGGAGCATTGTGGGTAAGTAAGCACACTGTGGCTGCGGCCTTCTGGTCCCATTGTGCTAGGTGCTAACAATGGGCCAATCCTGTATGGCTGTTAGTGGTGGACCCTTTTAGATTTCTGCTTTATCTGAAAAAGATGAGCTCAGTCTAATGATAAGCTTAGGTGTAGCCCTGTGCTGTTTGTTTAGATGGGAGAAAAGGCCTTTTTCCTGTCTAGACTTGCATAGGATTGTACCTTTGGGGATTCTGAAGATTGTTTTATGTCATAGGTGAGATGTGATGCTAATAGATTGACATTTTTCATGACTTGCTGGCTCTTGAGAGATTTGACATGCTTGACAATGTAGCAATATGAAAAACCCATCAGATTCAGGCTGGACAGCTACATCCTGGTGGGGCCATGCTGAAATGTGAACCAGGAATCCGCACTATGCTTCTTACCAGTACCACGGTGCTTGACTCACTGGTCTGGCAAGCCATCTTCCTCAAGGTATTTCCACCATTACAGAAGACGGCATGGACTTCTCCAGAGCAGTCACATCACAACATTTTAATATGCTGTTTTTCCTGTGTGCGCTAAACTCTCAGTGGGAGGGGAGTGCTTTCCATGGGCTGGAGGGCTGTGGTTAGCACTGCAAAAGCAAGTGTCACACAGCCCTTGACAAAACAGCAACTCTGCTAAGAAGAGTTGAATCAGCCTTCATTTGCACTCCTGTTTCCCTGGCTGTCCCACCACCACCTACGCCTTCCCATCAAGGATCTTCTCTCTCTCTCACGTGCTCAGTAAACTGGAGAGTAAATGTTTCTTCTTCCCCATCCCTGATCTGTGAAAAAATAAAGCCTGCCATATCTTCAGATGTTCTTTTACATCTAGGAGCATTTAGCTGAAAATACTCTCCATGTCACATTATCTTCAGCAGTGTTATTCAGAAGTAAATCATGTTGGTGCTTGGGAAAGTCAGCATGGGAAAGGGGCTGTCTTTGTGTTCAGGAATTGCTTTTTGGTGGAGGGAAATCAGGGGTCCTCATCCTGTTGGCTTCACCCCATGGAAGGTGGGAGCACAGCACCCAGACTCATCTCTTCTCTGCACATCTCCTTCTCCCTGATTGATCGATTGGTTATTTATTATTTTTCACATGGATAGGCTGTTAAATAGTCTGACAGGGCTCTCAAAGCAGCTAACAGCATTGAGAAACAGAGCAACAGTACAATTATAAGTATAGGGGGAATGAATAGGTGGGAAACCTGTTAGTAGCAGAGTGAGCTCTTACAATAGCACTACATTTAAAATCAGATCTCGAAATACCTGTGAAAGAGGATGGTTTTTGCATGACACTGAAATGAGTGCAGTGACAGCGCCAGACAGACCTCTTTAGGAAGCCCATTCCAAAGATGGGGCAGCCACCAAGAAGGCCCTACTTTATTTATTTTAATGTACAATCTAAAATATAACCAAAATAGTACTACCTTCAAAATATAAACATATAAAATTAAGCATGCATTTACAAGAGTTCTTACAATACTGTGCCCCCCATCACCAGGACCAAGGATACGCGTTATAGATAAAAGAAACTCATTCATGCTTTCTTTCAGGATATTTCCCCCTTCCATAACTGTAATAATTCTTTTGACATCTCAGACCCTTTCACTTTTTTAAAGACATACTCAAGAAATACATCCCAAATATCCCTAAACTTATTTTTCTTTTTCAAAGGCCCTTCTTCTATTTGCCATCTCTTCTACTTCCTTTAGGGATGGCTCTTTCAGAAGGACCTCATTCCCTGATCTCAATGAGCTGGTGGGAGTGGGGGGAGGGAAAGCAGTCAATTTTAATTCCTTAAAAAAAGAAAAAAATCACTCATCACATCTGTGCATAGGTAACAGTGGGAGAGAGACAGCAACGTTTTCAGCCTTTCTGAATCCTCTGGTTTCCCTGCAATTGCATTTGTTTATGACATATTAAGTACAATTCAAGCAGTAGATGTGTTGTGCTTAAATAACATGGCAGTGCTCCCTGATAAACAAAAGGGGGTCTGTTGTAGGACCCCCCCCCCCAATGAACCAGAGCCACAATGACACCAGCAGTCAAAGCATTTACAAGATCAGCGGGGAAGTCAGGGACAAATGACCACCTCACCATGGTTGTGTCAATCAGCCCTTAGTTTGCCTCTGAACTAGAACCCTATTTATACTTCTTTGATATTTGGTTAACCACCATGTAGAACAGGAGTGTGAGGAAGACGATGACTAAATGAGCTCTTGTAGATGTTTGGCCAAATAAAATCTCCATTTTACATTCCTCACCTGAGTAGCCTCCACATGGTTATTTGCTGCAAATAAACATCAAAGTGCCTTTTCTTGTTATTTATTTTCAGCTTGGCTCTTGTATGCAGTGCTAACCAAATGGGCACATTTCAGGACCCTGTTCTCCTTTTCTCTGCAGCTCACTCTTTTCTTGCTTTTGAGTATCTGCCAAAGGCATAGGAAGCAGCCCATCACCCGGAGTGAGAACCAGCAATCTTTATTTGGGTGCAACCCCGTGCGGCTTTACACAGAAGAGGTCCTAGCACACCCAGCATGTCCCACCATTCTACCCAAATGGCTTTCCTCATAAACATCTGAAAACAGCAGTCCATCTTTGAGTTTCCCCTGCAAGATAAACCCTCTGATCCTTCTTGGCATCTCTTTTCAAAGATGCCCTCCAGAAATAATTCAGACTCTAGAAAAAAATATTGAGGATACAAATGATTCAATTAGTTGGTTGAATCCAGACTCTGCTTAGAAGTGATCTGTTGAAATCAATGGGATAAGTAAGTCAGGATTAAACCCGGGCACAACCCAATACCCCATTTAGGGAGCATATGATTTCCATGTCACAACAATGGGAGTGGCTACCGGTTTGTTTCTGGGCAAAATTCAACATACTGTAATGACCTATAATGTCCTGAACATCTTGGGACAAGGGAAGCTGAAGGCCCAACATGACTTATACCAGACTTGGGACCCTTCTTTCATCCTCACTGTATCCAAGCTACATTTGGGAGGAACACAGGAGAGGACTTTGGATTTTTTTTTTTATTATTATTATGAGACCTAACTAATCTTCTCTCTGAAGTCTTACTTTCCTGAAAATACTTTCCTTTTTTTAAAGTGTACTATTTGTCTTAAGAGGTTCAAATATGATCAGGGTTTGAAATATTATCACTGACTTTCTATTCTTAATAGTGTTCAGCTACTCTGCTTTTTCCTTCTCGTGCTGTAGGGCCTTAATTGTTCCACATTTTGCTATGTTCTATAGCTGTTATATATAGCTGTAGAAAGGTGGAATATACCTTCAGATAATAAGTTCTCTCACACACACCCCATACAGAGTTCATAATTTTTTTTCTTTTTGAAACACTTAAGAGTGCAGCTGTTTGTGTATTTATTATGAAGTAAGCCCCACTGAACACTCTGGAACTTACTTCTAAGTAGACTTGCACAGGTTTGTGGCATTAATAGTCACATACGGTCCCACAGAGTATTTTTTTTGATAAATACTGTGTTAGTGTAGTATCTTTTATTTGTGAGAAACTTGAGGAAAATCAGGAGTTGTAAACTAACACATCCGAGGGAGGTGTCAGATTGGTGAAGGCTGCTGTAGTGAATTCTTTAAAGTCTGTATTGTCCTTGGTACGACTTAATATTGCTAACTAACGTATGGTATGTCTTGAACTTGTGTAAATTTTAGTATCTTTTCAGTGGATTGTGCCTAGGTTAGTATTGCATAGCGATGCATTATAGTTGTGGTGATTGTGTTTGTGTGCTTTGTGAACTGCTTTGAGCACAAAGCATTGTGGAAAATGGGTATGCAAATATATGGACTAAGGGCAAAACCCTATGCTTGTTTGGACAGACAACCTCCCTGTATCCCTGCATGCTACATCCAGATTGCCTAGCCATCCATGCTTCCTGGGGGAAAAGCTACAAGAGCTTTTCTCTGTCTAAACATGCATCAAACCTGCCCCAAAATCCTGAGAATATGTACCTTGACATTTCAGGTCAAAAGTGTGGTTTCTATACTTCCTGGAAATAAATCAAAAGATCTGGAATACAAAAAAAGAAAGCTTTGTTTCGAAATGGATGGGATTAGTCATAAGACCAAAGGTTAGCGTATGTGCCGTAGGTCCACTCGATGCAATGAGGACCTGTTTGTAATAGAAATCTGCCTTCTGGATCAGACTCTTTCTTTATGCCTCAGTGCAAATCCTTCTTTTTGGCTATCTGTCCAAGAGGGTTGGCCTGAGCCAAGTGCTGTGTTGCGGCGCATGAAAGGGTTGTCTCATGATCGTCATGAGCCAGTTGTTTGAGTGT
Organism: Varanus komodoensis; assembly: GCF_004798865.1. Taxonomy (NCBI): domain Eukaryota; kingdom Metazoa; phylum Chordata; class Lepidosauria; order Squamata; family Varanidae; genus Varanus; species Varanus komodoensis. The sequence continues at coordinate 16,556,029 of NW_025335269.1, read as the reverse complement.
TCCACTGAAAGTTGTTGCTTCCCGGACTCCGTTGTTTGTATGATTTTGCAGTGCAATTCTATGTATGTATACTCAGAGTGTAGTCCCACAGTTCAACAGGGGACTTACCCTCAGGTAAATGGTACAGGCTGCAACCTTAATCATGGGTATTTAGCTGGAATACTTATCTCCCTTTCATGATATTTGTTTCCCTTTCAAAAAACAGGATCATGACCAGGATTAGAGTCAATCGTCCATTAAGCATATGTCGTGTCGGCCATTCATTCATCATGGAGAACATCCGTTCATCCATGTTTCAGCATTTTCCACCAGCGTGAGCAAAGGGTTCTCATTGATGCATTTCTCCTTTGACTGGAATGCAGAGGTGAACAAAGCCATTCTGTGTGGCGCTGCTGCTTTCTCCTCCCACTCCAGACTCTATGAAGCCCTTCATTCTTTGAAGAACTTTTCATAGCAGAAAAGAAGGAAAATGGCAAGGGAAAGGGCTAGTTGAATCAACACAACCAACCCTCAGGCTAAAAGCCCACTGACAGGAAACAGTTGGAGGCTGATTTATGAAGGAGCCTTGCCTGGCCTCAGAGGGTGAAGTCCCTCCGCCTATTTATAAATAGCCGTACCAGCTTTTTAAAAAGAAATGTAGAAAAGAAACGCATTGTGCAGTTCATTCTCTCTGGTGCAGTGGTTTTGTTTGTTTTGCTTTGTTCTTTGGAAAAGGAGCTGGTGGATGTCCTGAAATGACTGCAATCATTCTGCCCTGTTTTATGTCTAGTATTTTGTCTTCTTTACGATGCCCTTACTCACAACACCTTATAACCATGTCAGAGCCCTCTGGCCACCCCAAGTCCGCCTGTGCTCATCCTGTAGGGCAGGAGGGGTGTGGAAGTCTTTGTTTGCCTCTCTTTCCTCCAAAACAGCTTTGGGGCCTCTGAATCCCTTGAAACCTCCCTGCTTTCTCAGGCCTTTGGGTCCAGTGGGTGAGTAGCCCACTGAGACACTGCCGAGACACCCATTTTGCTCCATCCTGAGGACAGAACCTGAAGTAGGCAGACAAATAGTTGAAGATGCTTATTTCACAATTACTTACAATACAAAGAAAGTCACATGAAGAGCAACTGTTTTACTCTCCTCATAATAGGCAAGTGTTTCTTGAATTCAACCTTGTTTTGCAGGCCAACCTGTAATGATGGTGGTGCTTTAACAAAATGGTTGGTGACCTAGATAGTGGTCTAGATAGTCATCAGGAATACAGTGGTGTGAATGACTCCAGGCAAATGTCCTTAGAGTGATGGTTTTTCCTAGTTCCTTCTAAGGGCAGCCCTTCCAAGTCTCTCAAATCCTTTGTATTTCTTGACTGCTTCCTCTATTTGAATTGCACAATGTTAGGTGAAATCTCTCACTGTTTAAGTCTCTTCATGGTTGACAGTAAAATTCAACAATAGTCCTGATTTGTGTTTTCTTAATGTTCAGCTGCAGTTTTGCTTCTTTCACCTTCATTGGGAGTCATTTGAATTCCTTGCTGCTTTCCACCAGTAAAATGGTATCGTCCGCATACCTTAAATTATTGATGTGTCTTCTGCCAATTTTGTCTCCTTCCAAATCCAGCTTTTCTTATAACAAGTTCTGTGTACAGACTGAACTGATAGGGAGATAAAAATATATCCTTGTCTGATGCTTCTGCCTGTGTGAAACCTCTGTTTTAACAGTAGCTTCTTGCCTATTTTAATGTTGGCCCATAAATGCAGAGATACTATGTTCAGACCCTGCAACAAACCAGAATATATTTATGAGAGGATCTGCATACATCTTCTATGTTGGAAGAGGTTAAACCAGGGCATGGAGAAGACAGAGGCTTCTAGAGCAAGTCACATGTTTTGGGTGAGGTTTCCAGGACTCAGACCAATGTGGGACAGCTTTTGAATAGCAGAGCTTTGCCATCCAAGTATGTTAAAACCCCAGCCTTTGGGGAGGAAATCCACAAGCAATGAGGTTTTTCTATACTGAATACTGCATATATAAGAATATGATGCACTTGTTTTGTCCAGGAACTTTAATCCTAGTTAGACAAATATGGGAAGGAACTAAGTGCTATAAACATCTATACACATCTGCTCATAAGGGTAATGGAAGCGATTTACTGGCATCCTATCCAAACACTCAAGCTCCTTACTTTGCTTTGTTAGCCACATATAATCAAGTTTGATCCAATCTGTTGAAACTTGTAAATGTAAAAAACACAAACTAGCCAACTGAAATCAGTGTCCGGATAACCCTTATTTTGAAGCACACAAATATTTGTGAAAATATTGCCTTATTGTTAAACCGTCCCGAGACCATGGTAAGGGACGGTCTAGAAAAGTTTTAAATAAATAAAATTAATAAAATAATTTCATACTTAGATGCTTTTCAGGCAGCTCCATTTGCTTCATTTCTAACTTGCAGAAATATTTTGGAGTATTCAGATATGATGCCCCCATTCTGCTCTCTCATTCTACTGTCCACATTCTCAGCTCCTTCTAAACCAGTTTTAAGCCCAACCTCATTAGCTCCACTTCAGGGAAGGGGATGGATCTTCAAGGAGGCACGTATCTGTCTCCTGCCATCCAAACCAGGCTGAAAATGATCTTCTTCCTGCTAACTAAGGTTTAGGCATTGGAGGCTGCCAAGAAAAAGTGAAGCCAAGTGTGAAATTCAATATATGATTGGATTTCCTGACTTTCAAAGAAAGGAAGGAAAAAGCAGCTGGTTTGGACATCCCGATTCTACTCAAAACTATGACACCAAGGGAGGAAAAAATGCCCGTCCCCTCTACCATTTTCCTGATAAACATTTTCTCAAGGAAGCTGCTATTTTCCACCATGACAGCTGCCTGTCCTTGCTCCTGTGCACACAGCATGCAGTGATGAGGGCTGAATTCAGTTCCAGAGAAGCTCTCAGGGTGGGCAGGGCAGAAGAGAAAAGCAAAGGCAAAATGGATCAGGCAGAGAGAGAGAGAGAGCATAAACTTCCCAAAATGGCATACCCAAGTTTTACTATAACTAAACCTCAGGAGAGGTGATGTCAGCCTTTTTAGAATGGGGCCAAGGTGTGTGGCTATCTGATGTCCATGTGAGACTGTAGGAGGCCCACGTTTGGCCACTGGGTCTGTTTGCCCAGCCCAGTCATAAAGAAAAGAAAGAAAAGATTCTACAATCAGAATCAGAACTCCTTGGCAGTACATTGAACACCTCCAAAAATCTGTGTTGAGCATCTCTTGGTGCCCCAAGGTCTGGATCTATAGATGGGCTTTCAGAGAAACATGTGACCCTGCACTGTTCCCCAGCCGTCAGACCTCAAAAACTGCTTGCAAGTTCAAAGTTCATGACCCAAAGAGAAGTTCCTTTGTTCTGACTAATCTGATTTGTCTCCTTTCCCTTGTTGAAGGTATTAAACTACTTGAAGAGGAGAAGCAGACCGTGATCATTGAAGATGAAGAAAAGGAGGCAGATTCTGCACCTTTTTAGGTTCCTTTTGTACTGCCAAAGTTTTTGTAAATAATTCTGTATGATTGAGTGGTAGCATTCTTTTTAAACGTTCATTGAAAACTAGAATACAGCCTGTACTGCTTTCATACACCCCATATCTCATGCTACGGCATGTTTTGTGAAATGTAGATTCTATGGACCATGCTCTTCCTATATTAATAGACACCAAAGGGAAATCACAACGCGGCTTTAGGTAACTGCTGTGAGGAATGAAAAGGAAGGCAAAATTTACTAACCAGGTCACTGACACCTTCTCGCAAATTTTCTTTCTGGGCAGCACCAGAACTTCCTGTGAGATTAGTTTTAGTAGCCTTTTGTAGACCAACGTGGTCTTTCACACACCCATTCATATGTCCTATGTTGCTTTTTCCATCTGCTGGGACTTGTTCCACAATGGGCTACAAGTGGACATTTTTGGTTGTTTTCTAGTTTAGCATGTCTTTCTGAATGTGCAAGAACTTGCAGTATTTCTCAGTAAGCCCTTCCTTCCCTCACCCATTCTCTCTTGCCTTCTGTGGTGGGTCAAGAGTGCTTGGGGTCACAGCCTGCTTGCTGCTGGTCTCCCTCACCCATTTCCAACCAGCCCATGAAGTAAAGCTTCACAAAAGGCTTGGATTCCAGTTAGTGAAGCCTAATACTGACTCTGACAAAACCAAGGCCAAAAGTCCATCACATGTGCCAATAAATACAACCCGGCCTCTTTGCACACTCACCTCCCTAGTCTGCCCCACTCACGAAGCTCCTTCCCTCCCAGCGCTCGTCCCACTTGGCCACCCCAGCTCCAGCCCCTCCTCGTGTTTCTCCCCATGGCATGGATGCCCTCCCATTATGAAGCCACACATGCAATTCCTCCCCATCAAGCTGCTCTTGCATTTCGCTCACAGATGCCGCGACACTTGTCAGTATTCTGTTGCAGCGCCCTCTTCCCTTAGAACCAGCACTTGGGCTTGTTTTCCAATAGCAGCTGTATTTTTGCATATGTATCATTTGAGCTGCCAGTATTTCCTGATTCTCCCTTGAGGTACATCGATGTCCGAAAATTGCATTTTCAAATAATTTCAGACACTTTCAGGGTGCACAGGCAATGCTTCTTGCAGGGTATCACCCGGTCAGGATAAGTAGCCCGAGAGCTGAGAATCCCCTTTGCTATTTTCAGAACTACACCAGCTTGTATTTTAGCAAGGAAGGGACTTCTTTGGGCTCTTCAGAATGAGTTTAGGTGCTTCTGTTGATATGTGGTGGAGCTAGCCCAGGGTTGCTAATGTTAATCCAAGTAGTTCAGTTATAGAACAATGTTTGCTTATTATCTTCATTTGTACAAGTGATTTGGTTGCATTTTCCTCATTAGCAAGTGTGGATTTAATGTAGCACTCAGAATTAGAATCTGATGAGAGCAATCCATCTTTGCAACTTTCAAATTAGAAAATGCAGTGCCATCTGTAAAAGAAGTGTCAAGCAGTGACACTGCAGTGTATATATGTGTGTGTGTGTGTGTAGAGTTCTAGACACAATGTAACCAGGTAAGGAAATAGTGGAATATGAATTATTTGCATAGATGATTCTTTAAATCTTTGATCTTTTTGGATAAGCAGAAAGTGCCCCTATGCTGTGTTTTCTGGTTTTACATTAACTTTTCCTGCACATGTTCAGTGCCCCCTTGAGCTTGAATTGTGTGGTCCCTCAGTGCCCTTCTGTGCATGGTAGATGTCCTGGGAGGGTTGAGTGGCAATCCATAATGCTGTGACATCCTGGATCAATAGTCATTGCATGCAGAGCAGCATAAGAAGAGCCTCGCTAGACCAGCCCAAAGATTACACATCAAGCTTTTGTTTCTAGCAATGAGCAGCCAGTTATAAAGGATTTTGTTGCTATATGTTATCTGAGTCTACCTATACCCAAAGGGAAGTGTGAGGAATCCATTTTGTGTGGAAAATCTATTGGATTCCCTGGTTCCAGCTTCCCACTGGCTTCCTGGCATCCTGTAGCCACTTCTGATGGGCAAGGTTGCCAGTTGCACAGCTAGGTGTCCAAGAGTATTCATGGACCTCCTCTTGGCTTGGCTCACTTTGCAAGACTGGGCTGAGCATGAGTGGAACCCTGTGACTTCTGGAGTGGTGGATTCTGAAAGGGTTCATCCCATCCCTACCAAAGCACAGCCTATGGGATGCCAACAGCCCTCCAAACTGGGAGGGACCCTGTGCAGGGCCCCCGCTCTGCCAAGTGAGTGACATCTTGGCAGCACCAGCTGCATCCACTGCTTGCCCTCTGGAGCTCCCCTAAAAGCCCTTCTCTGAAATCGCTCTTACAATTTCTTTCTTAAGCAATCTCTTTCTTAAGAAAGCAGTTGGCACAGTTCTTTGGTGCACTAGCTATGAGCAGCTTAGGGGGATGCAGGCAGAGAACCCCAACTAGGTCAGACTAATTTTTGGCTTTGTAGCTGGGAATGTAAGACTTATGAGCCATAGGATTGATCATGACAAGAGCTTTTTCTCCTCTTTTTAAAAAGAAATGTTAATAAAATTTTCAAGCATAGTGGCCCCATATGAGGGGATGAAATTTCTGGGAGAACTGGAAGAAATGACAGGTATAGTTGCTTCTTCCAAGGATCTCACCACTGCCAGTTTCAACAGAGGAGGAGCAGGGAGGTTGTAAGTGAGCAGCCTTAAAAACTGGGGTTTCCTAAACAGGATACATTTACTCCCCTGTTCTTTGTGGACAATTTTTATGGAAGTCTCATGCAGTGTAGATGTGATCCTATCTAAGAAAACTGTAGTGCTCTTATCAGAAGGGAACTCTTCCAATAGGTGGGTGAGCAAGCCCTCTCCCCCTTGTGTTGGCTGTGGTCACCTTGGCCATTGATACGAAAATGGCAGGCACAACACAAAAGGGGGATATGATGGATGATAAACCCTTGAGGGATCAATTGTATGCCCCTGGACAAGGTTTGAGGGGCCATAGCATAGTTTCCGTTCCCAGATCCCAAGTGGGAGGCAGGTCTGTCCCCCTGCAACTCGGAACTCTGCCCTCTTGCAGCTGGGGATGACACAGCTGGGCCATCTGCTGCCCAGGCTCAGGCCAAGAACCTCAGAGAGAGGGAAGGGGGTGTTTGAGTGGGCAGGAAGGTGACAAGACTTCACCTTCACTGGGGAGGGCAGGATATGAGCTATCCTGATGTGTCCCCAGTCTCATCTCCTCCGAGACTCTCCAGCTAGATGGGCCAAAAAGCATGCCCAGTGGAAAATGCAGGATAGAGAACAATGACCAGCTCCACTGCTTCTCCTGCACTGGTTGACCATAAGCCTCCAAGTGCAGGGGTTTTGAGCTGGCACCATATAATGGTCCCTTTAAGGGCTTTTTTATTGTGTTTTCTAATCAACTCAGGTTAATTGTCAGGTTTGGATATTTTAAAAAAATCAACATGATGGAACAGAAGTAGGAAAGGGTGCCTTAAGAGACATGGAATTTCAAAGTATTGTTGAAATACAAGGTGGGTTGACTTAAATGAGCCCCCACCCCTTCTTCCCTAGATACTACAAAGCTCATAGAAATCCCTGCTGGCCTTTTTGAAGGCTGTGTTAGAGATGATCTGCACGTTTCAAGAGTCTTGTTGTTGACTTGGAGGGAGGTTGCAACAATGAGGGTTAGGAACATGATTAATGTGCTATTAAATAAATGGCAAGATAGTCAGACAACATGATGTCAGCCACTTGCATTCTATAGCTGCAGGTTATGAAGGGGCTTTTGGCAGATTGATTAGTCTTTGCACTGTAGTTGTTGTACTATAAATAACTTTTTGTGTTTGTTTAAAGAAGTTCTAGTTCCTGTCAATCCATTTTCTTCCTCTGTGCAAGTAATCTGTTGATTCTTTCTTCTATGGTAATCTAGCAATGCATTTGCCAATGATTTGTGCTTAAATGGGCTTCAAGGAGAAGACTGCAGAATGCCGGTACCAAGAGGCGGAGACATTATGAGTGACCATGACTGTGTATTATGCCTGGAAGTCCAGGGTCTAGAACAGTTAATTGACAAATGTCTCTCAAGTGCTACATGTATTATAATAAATGTCTTGCATTTGGTAAAGTCAGTGCTCATTATTTCATGGACTCTGGTTAAAATGTGCAAATCAAGCATATTCTTCAGAGGGAAACCTAAGCAATTTTGTGTACTTAACCAACCAGATTCACTGAACTCTCCTTTGCTTCCCTTTATTTTTTATGTTGTCGCAACTGCTTATTATTTTAGTATTTTAGAAAACTAAAGGTGCCGTTCAGACATCACACCAAACCATGGTTTGCGTTTCTAGATATTCTACAGGCAAACCTTATCCTGCCTGCTTTTTTGTTTTGTTTTTTAGACAACTAGAAATAATCCCTCCTCAAACAATGAATTTGTTCACGAAAACAGTTACTACTTGGAGTTTAAATTCTGTTGTTGAAATGTGAAATTCAGAGATATTTAAGACCCTTGTTCATGAACACATTTATTATTTTGTTTATGAGAAATTCAAAATAGTGTCAAGGTGTATGACCATTTCAGGACTATGTTGATTGTGAAACAAACCTGCAGGAATCATCAAATTAAATTGCAAGGTGAACAAATCCAATTGTGCATTTTGTGTTTTCTAAATAAGCACTAGATGGCAGTGTTGTATCACTAAGATGAACAGCACTAGCTTGGCAATTCCTTAGGCTAGGTAAGATAAAGCAATTATTCCATATCCAGTGTGAGTCTAAATATACAAAATTACCATCATTTAGAAGCCTTATAAAATTAAAATGTAATACCATCTGGATACACATGGGACAAAGGGAGCCATTCACAAACGCACACACATACACAAGGAGCATATGGAAGAATGTAATAATTGTATTTTATACAATCTTTTAAACAGATGATCTAATGAAAAGTATTTTCCAAAAATATCCTCCTTTTTGTCATAACTCTTAATTCTGAGAGATAAATCTCTCACTACAATAGTACAAGCCTTGTGTGTTTCAAGGTGGGGATGCCTCCAATTAAGAAACGAAGATGATGAGATTAATCAGCAAACTATAATACTAGAAGCAAGTAGAAACAGAGTTCCACTCCATGGCAAAGGATTTTGCAGATAAACAACTTAACCACATGAAATTATTCCACTGGGAAGGATATACTGTCCATTTGCAGTCTGGTGTTTAATGTACACATTTTTAGGAGAAAGCTTGAGACAAGCAAGTTTTACTGATTGTCCCATGGCTATCTTTTCCTTGTTTGTGTGGTGCCAATATCTTGCCATTTTACCCTTTATTAAAATGCCTTTATTAGGAGGCTTTGGAAGGCTCCATACTGAAAGGGGCAGGGAAACAAATAGACCAGATCCATTTTCCTCAGCGGCAGCCTACCCAGGGGCAGACTGTGATGGCTGCCTCAGCCAATGACTTTTGACGGTCATGCAAAGAAAAGCAAATTGACATCCCGGAACAGATGCTTAGGGGATGTTGCCATGGTGCCAAAGAGAATGGCCTTTCTTGGGTGCTCTGACCCACGAGGTGAAGGCGGCACCCCCTGTTGCGGGGAAGGCTGCAAAATGTCTTTGGGGTCCCCGAACCCATTTTTCCAACCAGAGTGTAGCTGCCACAACTGCCTCCCTTGCTGCCCTGCCCTGAAATGATTCAGTTGTTGGCTTTTCTTCATTAATCCCAGAAGCCTCTCGTCCTCACACTGCCCCCGTTCCCTTGCCCGGGGATATTCTATTTTGGAGATTCTCTTGGAGGCTGCATTCCCATAGTGGTGGGACTGAAGACAAAAGGCCTGGAACCAAAATACTAAAAAAGCACTAACTGGTTGCAGCAATGTACTTGCAGCTACAAATTAAGGCTCCTTGGGAGCGATTTGGCCTTGTCGAATAGCGGGGAAAAGTGGGGAAGGGACCAAAAATCTCAGTGGTCATGGGTAGGCGGCTGGGGCTGGAAAAAGCCTTCATGGCCACCTGGAGAACCCCAAAAGCCAAACTGGGACCCCAAGAGGGCTAGATTTGGACCACAGGGCTGGGATTCCCCACCTCTGATCTAGGATATTATCCTCCCGTAAACATGCCTTTGGTATACCAGCTCACACAGTGAGAAAAGATCCTTCAACACTATCATCTTTCTAGGTTTAAGTCTGGAATGAAAGGCTTGGTTGTTTGCTGTTCCTCCTAAATTGAAACTCACACCGGGGAACAGATGGAGGGAATAGGAAAGCCATTACAAGGGAAACCAACTGAATTCAAGTGGGAATCAGCTACAGATGTGAGCTGTTTCCCCATTCTGTGGAATAGGACCATTGACCATAATGTCCTGTGGAGTAACATCCCAATGACATTGATCTAGAGAAGGAGATACTTGTTCTTCGTTTTCCCTTCTTAGATTGCCTTCCATGTGTTCACTCTCAATCTCTCGCTCTCTCTCTGTCTCTTTCTCTCTCTCAGTACCAGAAAACTTAATTTTGGGAAGGCTGCAGAATGGTGCAAAGTGCATTTCCAGGAAAGGGCTGAGCCTGGAAAAAGTGCTCCAGCCATTAGGCACAGGAATAACTGATCAAGCTACTTGTCTGAGGGCAAACTTGCCCTCCTGCCCTCCTCTCGTGCCTCCTTGCACTAAAGAGGGCAAACCATATTGCTTGATGCTTAATGCCCAACACATAACAACATTGGATTCATTCTCTCTGCTCTTTGGGGCACAGTCCAGAAATCAGCACTCTGTCTACTTCCAGTCCAGGGTACAGATGCAAAGATTTTGCAGTGAAACATTTTGTGCCAACAGATCATGGGATCTGGTACTACTGTAATCAGAGCATCTTTGGTAAATGAAGGTAAATATGTCAAGAGAAGCTTCCACTGCATTTCTTGCAACACTTCCTTATTTTGATTATTCAGTAATTTGTCTAATTCTCAAAGTGGTTTTGTTTTGTTTTGTTTTGTTTGCTTTTGTTCTAACATGTCCACCTTTAATAGCTGGAGGCCAAGTCTATTTCCTATTCCAGTGCTGGGAAATATGTTGAATCTTCTTCATTCTGCCTCGCTGGTCAAGCAGTTTATACTTCACCAAGGAGTCTTCTGTCTTCTTGCTGAAGGGTGGAAAAGTGGTGCTGGTGGAGGCAGAACTGGGTTCTTTCAAACGGTGCATTGGAGGTTTAATGGCTGGAGAGGAAGAAGACAACCACAAGATTAGTGCAGATTAAGCCATTGTGTCAAATTTATTTAAAACATTCTTATCCTGTTTTCATCCAGGTGGGTCTCTAGACAGCTTACAATCAGAGAGTAACAGCACATTAAAATACAACATATAAAATATACAATAAGATATTTCAACTGTTTGATAAAATAATTAGCCCTTAAAATAATGGGTAAATAAAAAGGTTTTGGCTTGGCACGGAAATGAATAAAGTGCTGGTGCCAGGTGCACCTCTCTAGGGAGCAGAATCCAACGCTGAGGCGCTACCACAGAGAAGGCCCTTCTCTAGGTAACCACTCTTCTAACCTCCTTCAGAGAGGGCTCCTGAAGAAGGACTTCAGTGGAAGATCTTAGAGTTTGGGCAGATATATATGGAAGGAGGCGCTCCTTCTCCTTTAATTCTCTCCCTCTGCACAATAATCCATATAAGTAAAAGAGAAGGCAAAACAAATTTGCCCCAAAATATTGAAAAGGGGGTTTATAAGAATTTCCAGTTTCAGTCTAAGCAGATGCAAACCTGAACCAGTTGATCAGCCTAATTTCAGTTTTTCTCAAAGTTTGCACTGCACTGCCCTGGGGAAATGCAGCTGGTTTCCAAGACAGTGCCGATTGGCTGCACAATATATCTATTGATAGGTTATTGAATGAGATACCGTTCTGTGTGCATATCATGGCTAGGCTGAAAGATTTGCACTGGCTACCAGACTGCCAGGGTAGGCCCTGAGCCTGTGATTTTCATGTAGCAACAACATGGAAAGTTGGTGTTCTGTGGCACTATCTCCCCTCTGAAGTTCCTGAGGCCCCAACACCGGCATGTTGGAGCACCTATAAGAAACAGAAAACTTCACTAAGTTTCAGTTTGCTGAAGGGAAGACAGATACAGATGATCTGCTAAAATCTGCCTCTTCACTACCCCTTAAAGTCATGGCCTTGGAGATTTACACCAGCTTGATCGCCTGTGGACAAAAATAGCGCTCATCAGGCCCAAACATGGGCAGAAACTTTCTGTAAGGGGGGAAGTTTAGAAGTAAGCAGCAAGTGGAAGCCAGTGTGGAAAATCCAGTACTGGACCTAGAGCAGAGCTGTATCCTGATTCCCATTTGGTTCACCTAAGGTGCATGGCTATGGTCTTCCAACATTGCCTGGGGAGCCATAGGATTGTTTGGAGTTGCCTGGGGAGCCATAGGATTGTTCTCTGAGAGCTCAGCTGGGTTCTGAGGGGCGAACCCCTGTCCTACTGCCACCCCCTGTCATCATGGAAGGAACTCTGCCAGCTGCCTCCTTGAGCCCCAAATGTACCTCAGAGGGGAGAAAAGGGGGTGTTCCAAGGGTGGGGGCCAATTTCTATCCACATTCCAACCCCCTTCCCCTCCCCATCCCTGGCACTTTATCTAGATGGCCGAAAACAGCTGTCAGGGAGCAAGACATGGTGGCAGTGAAGGTGAAGCACACCTTGTTCCAGGCATAGGATGCATTTGGAGGCGTACATCCCTCAAGGAAGGGGGAACAAGGGTTGCACCCTTACACAAGTAACTTGTGTTAATTCACCGGGCTCTTGTGAGGGTGAAATGGTAATTCAGTATATTCCTTGGGGGAAGCATGAGGTCCAAGCACCTGTGGTTTGTGGGTTGTTTGTTTACCCATCTGAGTGATGAGCCGCTGTTTTGCAAGGAATCCCACTCCCCCAAAAAGCTCAGGTTACAGTTTGGGGATGTTGCTGGATGTAGTACTCTCACTGCAAGCAAAGGAGGGTCCTGTGGGACACAGCACTTTTACCTTAGACTGACATGCCAAGAACATCCTGATCTAGACAGATGATGAGCGATAGCACTGGTAAGCTGTTTGGAGGGATGAATGAGATGAGACAAATAGGGAGACAGTTGTTCCATTGGGGTGTTGAAACAAATTTACTCAGTTGGCGTCTCCTGAGCCTTTCAGTGAGCTGAGACACAGTCACATTCTAAAATCCACTTATAGGTGAATTTGATGCAACTTGTGTCAGAGAAAATATACAGAGTTTGTGTATCAAATGCATATATTTGAGGAAAGTACGTACCTGGTTTTTCAGCAATGAGAGCTACTTAAGGAAAAATGCATTTGTTAAAAAATGTGCACAAAAATGGTGCGCATTGATGGATAATTTGGAAAAATGCATGCACCAAAATTACAGATTTCCATTCAGGCTTTGTGGAAATGGGACAAAATGAATTTGACTTAAAAAAACCAAAATCAAGACTGACAAATCTGTCTATTCCTAGAGGGAAGTGCATCCACCCCCATGTTGCATCCTAGTCCCCTCTCTGGTTTTGTTCCCCAGGCAAATTGCACACGGGCTTGGCTACAGCAGCAGCAGGTCACCAGACATGCCTCTTGGCTGGATTGTATTCTTATTATATTACATAACATTCATACTCAGCCTTTCTTCCCCTTGCAAGGAATCCAAGGCAGCTTACAAATCCCCCCTCTATTTTATCCTCACACCAACAACCCTATGAGGTAGGCCAGGCTGAGTATCGGTGACTGACCCAAAGTCACCCAGTGAGTTTCATGGCAGAGTGGGGAATAGAACCCAGATCTCCCAAGTCCCAGTTCACCACTCTGACCAGGAGACCGCGCAGGCTCCAACTCGATTGAAACATGCAGTTAAATCTTGTTACATGTTAATATTTTGATGTAAGCAAAACTGAGCACACCTGGTGGCACTGTTAATTGTACAAACACAAAGAGAAAACACGTCGGCATCAAAATGCACATTGCTGCAGCATGACTTTATTAAAGAAAGCAACACAGTACAGTTGGCTGCAAACATTACATTTCAGGTGCCTCTGTATATAATTCAGAAGAGGAATAGAACAAATGAGCATTGTGAACAGAAGTAAAGTAGTTTTTCTGGGGCTTCATTGCTCAGAGCATCGTGTTAAAAACAAAGTGGATGCATGGTTTCATTTTTAGAACAACTTTTTTGAAAAGTCTGTTTTGTAAATTGTTGCCACTGATTCCTGAAGGTGGAGGTTTGTTGCTGCTGGTTTTTGAGTTCAGGTAATCTAGAGGGAAATAATATACATGTTATTGTGAATATACTTTAAAATAATGGCTGCTGACATACAGAAAAATAAAGTGTACTTTTGTTTAACTCATGATTTTTTTTCATTTTATGGATGTATTTATTGCATGAGTTTAGCATGGGTTGCCACAGTATAAGAGGTCAGGCCTGGCTGAAATCTGGTCGGGCGACTTAAATGTTGTGAACCTCCCAGAGAGCTCCAGCAAGGGGCAGTATAGAAATGTAATGCAATAGTTATAATAATATGGTCATCCTGATCCATTTGGTCTGCTCAGTACTTATTTTTCATGTTTAGATCACAGCATTTAGATGTGAAAAGTACTTTTGTATTCATTACTCAAATCGGAGGAGTAATTTGAGTACTTCTGTAACTGTGAAGAATTATAGTTCTTCTTGATACAGAAATAGCTTTCCAAAGCTAGCCTCGAATTAACTTGGACATCACCTGAGATCTTCCAGGCACAAGCAAACAAAGGATCTTGCATATTTCTTTTTCCAAAGCAAATCTGAGGGCTCAGCAAAATTACTTCCCTCCCTGCCCCATCTCCCAAAGGCATCTGCTCCATATGTCCAGCCTTATGTTAGCCAAGGCTAGGACAAGACTCCAGACAGCAGGTTTTGGGTGGTCTGTTGAGGCAACTGCCTTCTGGCTCTCCTCCTTGGTTGCAGGGTAGAACTGTCTTCCACATGGGTGGCCTGCACTTCTCCAGCTAACATGCTGCTCTCCAGTTGCCCCAACTCCAGGGTCCAAGCAAGGTTCAACAGCCAGCCTGGTCAGCTTCTGGAATATGGGAGGAATCTTGCCTTTCTCCTGCAAAATCTCATGGGATGGCCCTGCTGTGCCACACACACTCTTCTTCCCTTTCCTTACCTGTAATAAGCTGCCTTGGTGAGAGAAGCAAGACAATATGTGGGAGTTTGTTCCCCTCCCTTCCCCCTTTCCATTGCCCCCGAAGTGCAGGCTAACAGTGTGCCAGTGTGTGGGGGATCAGGGGACATGTAGTTGTCCCAAGGATTGCTGCCCTTGCTAAATCTAATGAAACAGAGTGAGTGGGAGTGGGCAGAGGTCTTGCACAGAGGCAGAAGGGGGAAACAATGGGTAAGGGCAAAATATGAGGATGGCAAATGGGAGCCTATTCCTTGCAGGTCCTCCAACTTTTGTCCCTGTAGCATTTCCCCCTTTTTCTTACAATGTCTAATTCCCCACCCCAGAAAAGTGAGGAGGGATTGTTTTGTTTCTCTTTCTCAAGTCAGGGAAAGAGTCCAGACCACCCCATCTCCCCTTCAGTCTCCTATGCCGTTTGATCCTCTGTTCAGAAAACCTCACTTCTTCCAACTTCTTGGCTTGAAGTTAAAGACGTGGGAACAAAGGTACTTAAATTTTGGAGAGAAGAGAAGGGCTGCTGACCACTCAACAGGGCCTTTTGCACTCACTCCTCATCTGCAACCGGAGTCTGTAAAAGCAGCAAGTTGCTCACCCATTCTCCAGGAAACTTGCAACATGCATATGGAAACCTGTCCTGAGGCCCCAACCTTGGCTGCGATCACTGCTTATTAAAACATAAAATCAGCAAACGAAGAGCTGAGAAAATTCTAAGCCCAGGTCTTGCACTAGTTTAGACCTCTGCATTTGAACATGTTATGTAGATGAGTCATCATGGCTGAACTTGTACTAACCTGAACATGTTTGGGAGTGAGGATGGGGGCTGGGGGAAGCGTATGTTTTTCTTAAAAATGCCTCCAAGCAATTAGGCTGGCATGCTGGTATAGGAATGCTCTTTTTGGTTGAATTTCTTAGTTTTCTGAAAGGTAGAATGACATACACAAAAGGTTAGTCCTGATGGAAATGGATGCTTTTAAAAAATGGTAATATGAGACCAGCTGAAGCAGAAGGCAACTACCTCTAATGCTACCTCTAAAAATACAACAGGCAGTCCAGCTAGAGGAAGTCAGCACTTGGATAGCATACTCAGCGGCTACTAACTGCACGGTACCTGAATTTAGAGAGCGCCTCGGGCAAGCAGGGTAACTGTGATCTTCATAAAGTACACCTCCGTCAGGTACAGGAGGTTTTATTTTCAGTCACTGTCCACATGGAGGTCTTATTGGTCAAAAGGGCAGAGGGGAAAATATCCAAGGATCATTATGGCTCGCTTGCTGGATTGTCTGGAAGAAACATCTGCTGAACTTGGTGTTACTGTAGCAAATGTGACTGTTTGCCGTGTGGCCATAACATTCAACTCAGCGATGACGAAGCTATAACGAAGCATCAGAATATTTGTGCAGACCTTTGCAGAACTGTACAGTGCTCGTTAGCAAAGCTGACTTGTTTCTGCTGGATTCTGCAGAATGCAGAAGAAGGCTACAAGGATGGGAATGCATCGTTCACTTGAACATCACAGCCAAAAGCTCCCAGAGAGCTGTGTTCTCTGGGATGCCACCAGCTCCACCATGTTAGAAGGAGATTTTTGATTGGAATAGGGACAAGAAGGAGTACAACACTGAATTATTTTCAGCTCTCTAGCACAGAATTTCTAGCATCGGATTGCAGTTATGTTGTGAAATGCCCTTCATGTCCACTTAAAAGTAATGGAAGATTATCTGGTAAGTAGGATTGTATTTATATAATAAATAAAACTTGCGAATGAATAAATATATGCATAGTTATTGAAAACTGTGTTTTCTTTCAAAATATATGTTTAAATGCATGTTTGCTTGCAAATATGGCTTTTGGGTGCAATCCTATGCATGTTTAGAGAGAGATGAGACAGTCCTATTACATCATTCCTCAGAGAGACATGTCCCATGCTGGCTGGGGAATGGTGGGAGTTATAGGACCTTTTCTCCCCAGACATAATGGGGGCGAGCCTTAAATGCATTTTTGATGCAATTAGGGGACACTCCTACAGGGATGCCCATAAGTCCCCAAACCTAGAAGTAATCTTTGCCTAGTGAATCTTTGCTAGATGGAAGTTTTGACTATCCGGCGATGGCATTTTTTGGCAGGAAGGGAGTGGAACAGGCAGGAAAGAAAAATCCTTCGAAGCTGCTCCACTCGTCTGGCCTCTCCCCATACTGCCCCTTTATCCTCTCTCAGAAGCTGCTTTCCCAAACCTGGCTTGTTTCTTTCCACCCCAGCAAGGAGGAGGAAGGGAGAATCAGAGTTCTGATTTCCAGCACCAACGTCAATTCGCATCTCTGGTCTTGGTGCTGGGAATGTGAGCTATCCTATGGCCCCATCAGGTCAAGACTAGGAGCCACAGGATCAAGCCCTCAAACTGCCAAGAAGTGCAATTGCTTTGTGTGGAGCAGTGCACGATCTGGAGGATACGAGTAACCGCACTTCAATGGACAAATGAGTTTGAGTATAATCATTTTGTGTAGGCATCTGCAGAGTTCACATTCCTTATGCATTCACTCTGGGAATGACTGTGCCCCAAGTCCTGTTTTGTGCATTTAAGGAATGCTTTGGGGAAGTGGTGCAGTCATATGAAAACAAACCCAATAATGAAGAATTCGTAAAGCAAAATCAGCACAGTCGGGAGTGCCAATGGTCCTGCTTGTTATTTAAGTTAAGAGGCACAGAAGAAGTGTGTATAAACCCTATTTAGCAACCCTATTCAATTTGCAGAAGTTCAAAGGATCCCATTTGTCATCACAATAAAAACAACAATTGAAACACAGAGGAAGGTTATATCTCTGCTGATGCACAACTTCTTGAGAAGATTGCTCCTTTCCAAGTCCTTGTAATGCAGCACCTTTCCTAAAGACTATTGACTGTAACCCAAAATTAATCACAGAAGTTTGTTGGATAATACCATATACACCAGCATACATACAGGGCAATTCACATATAAAACAAGGTCAATATTTTGGGCTGTTTTGCTGGTGTTTGTCGTATGTCGGGTGTATAAGATGACCCCCAATTTTGCTTCACTATTTCCAGTTTCACAGGTCCTCTCATATGCTGGAATATATGGGTATATCTTTAGCAAAAAAAAAAAAAAAAAACCCAGCAAATATCTCTAGGAAAAACTCACAAATATCTCTAGAGTCTTTGTGTCCATTGAGAGACAAAACACTGGTGATTGAGGCTCACCAGTGCCAAGACGAAGAGTGTGGCATCCCCGGTCAGAGTCTCTAGAGATATTGGTGGTTTTTCTCAGTTTTTCACAGTGTTTCCACTTTTTATTTATTTATTTATTATTTTATTTATAACATTTTTGTGCCACCCCCATCACAGAAAGCCTTGGGGTGGCTTACAAGGAAAAATAAACAACCATCAAATAACATTAAAAATTTTGGAGCATCTCGGCAATAATTTAAAACCAATAAATTAAAACAGTAATTAACAATTAAAATATCATTTGAATTAAAAGGTCTTAGCCTGGCGCTGAAAAACAAATAATGACGGCGCGAGGTGGACCTCTCTGAGGAGTGCATTCCATAGGTGGGGTGCCACCGCAGAGAAGGCCCTCTTCCGGGTGCTCACCCTCCTAATATCCTTCACAAAGGAGAAGGGCCTCCTCCACCGATCTCAAGGGGCGGGAGGGCATATATGGACACAAGCGCTCCTTTAGATAACCTTCATGTGGGTCCTGAGGTTCCAGGCATTTTCTGGGGGGCTTAGAACCCATCCCTTGTGGGTAGGGGGTCCTACTGTATGATGAAAATTTTTCACCAGGCATATAAGACAACCCCCCAATTTTTGCCTCACTATGTCCTGTTTCAAGGTTGTCTTGTACACCAGTATATATGGTAACTTAGGTAACATCTTGACAACAAAAAGGAAAACAAGTATGCATGAAAAGGAATGAGTTGTTTGACCCTTGGTCTGCAGCAGCTGTGGAAAGAGTTTTGTCATTACCTGTTAATTGGGAGCACAGGTGAGCAGGCATTTGAGCTCAAGGAGGCCACCCTTATAATAGATCAACCCTGATCAGCCTCTTTTGAGAGTTTTATCTGAATGTATTGAAATGAATATTTCTAACACAGTGGTTCCACTGACCTGGCAAAGTAAGCCGATTTGCAGAGTCTGGCACTGGTGCATCTTTCATAACTTGCTTTGAACCTTTTAAAATAAAACAAAGATGAATTATAGCAATGCCCTCTGCATATAAGTGTATTTTTCTGCACCGGTAGGTTTCTCCTTATAAGGGGAATTATTATTTTATTTATTTATTTATTTATTGCCTGCCTTTTTCCTACAAAGGGCTCAAGGCAGCTTACATCATTCTCCTCCTCCATCTTATCCCCACAACAACAACCCTGTGAGGTAGGTTGGGCTGAGAGTCTGTGACCTGCCCAAAGTCACCCAGTTGGCTCCATGGCTGAGTAGGGACTCGAACCCAGATCGTCTGAGTCCTAGTCCCATGCTCTTAACCACTACACCACACTGGCTCTCTAATTAGATTGTATTAGATTCCAACAAACTCTTGCAACAGAAGATACACAGGTTTGGTGTGGACACAGGTGTGCCATCATAGTCACAATGACCCAGATTTCATGAATAACAAAGTCTGGGGATATGCAGGTACCCTGCTCCCTATGCAGTTGAAGCAAATTAGAAGCGACTGATACAGGCATGTGGCAAACTAAAATCAAACTGTGGTTTGCAGTTTCATTTATGCAAAGCATGATTTCCTGGGTGCAGAGGAAAGGGGAAAGGGGAATGCAACCCTTGGAGAAGAACTATGGGCAGCAATGGAATACTTACACTGGATGCTGATAGTCTCAGCTTCACTCCCTGCTACCAGAACAGAGGGCAGAGAAAAACACCTGTCTCAAGCCCCAAAGAGATGCCGCCCCTCAGCGCAGAGCAGGGGTGAAGAATGAGTGGCCCTCACCAGAACAGCCTATGATGAAGGCGGATGGTCCAGTGACATCCAAAGAGCATTCCCATCCCTGGTTCAAGCAGGGCTGAGCTGGATGAGCCAGTGGCCTGTTTCAGTATCAGGCATGCCATTGTGTTGGCACAGTTAGTCAAAGCAGACTGTTGGGCATCCACCAAGGAAAAGGCGCAGCCCTGTGCTGGCGTCTAGCCAGGAGCCAGAATGAGAATGAGAATGTGAGCCGCATGGACCCAAGCAGGGCATGCCCATGTGCCTCACGCATAGCACTTCCACAGAAATCGTGCTCGCTCCTGTCAAGGACACGTGACCCTGTGCCAGGCCTGTGCAACTTGCCTTCCTTCAAGTCAATTACAGCCCCACGTGAGTTTAGGGGGAAAAGGAGAATTGTTGGGCACCTTGATAGCCATGCCATGTATCTCAGCTCTGAACACAGAATTCGGATATCAGCAGTACAGATACAAGGCCTGGTAACATGGAAGATTTGCTTTCGTTGCTTTCAACCTGCTTTACTTGTCGGTGACTGCAATACAGGCACCTGTGCTCTCTGTTGTACTGCTGCATGACTTAAAAGGCATGAGTGAATCCAGAGAATATCCACCATTTGTTTGTTTTAATCCATAGTATTTGAGGCATGGCACTTGGTGATCTGATGTGATGAAAACATAAGTCTGTGTAGCAGTTTAAGGAAGGAAAGTGGACACAGCTCTTCTCTACTACGTAAAAAATAAAACAAAACAAAACCTCCACACACCCATGGCAAAAGACCAGGCTGCTTTGGTCTTGGTCTTGATCTTCTCCTCCTACTATTCCTGCTCCTTACTCTTATTCTTATTCTAAAATGTAAAGTGAAGGAGAAAAGTGGGGTGGCAGAGCAAATGTAGCCCGAGAAGAAACTGCAACATGGCTACCATCGATGCAACCTCAGATGTTACTGAGTAACGGGAGCATGGCACTAAAGGTAATGGTGGGAAAGCTTTCTAGCTCCTCCAGCACAGTGGATAGGAAGAGATGTGTTTCACCTTTGAGTCACTCAAAAATGCTGCAAGGAGAGTAACTGGAGGAACATTCTCAGTAGCTCCATCCTTTCATTAAATGAGCTAAGTAGACCCACCTTTGCACAGAACTGGAATTCATACAAAGTGGAGATCTCATTGCTTTTATTTGGTACAAGATGGACATACAGAAACTCATTTACAGGAGGAAAAGAAAGGAGAAAGCTGGAAAATTGGTTCATACATTTTGAGACGACACGCCTCTTCTTTCTGATAAAAAAATTGCAGTAAATACATTTCCTTTAATAACTCTCAAAACAGTTGAGAGAGTAGTCAACATTGCATGCCCACAAACTAACATTTTGTGTCCTAAGCTGGAACATACCCAGGGTACTTTATTCAGGACACGCTTGGGTATCCTTCTTGCTTTGGCAATGAACTAGAATGGGCTTTCCATCATTGGAAGGTGCAATAATATCGGCATGATTTCCACATACACACATGCGTCCACCATGCCAGATTACCTCTACTTTTCTTAGGAAAACAGCTGTGGGTGACAAATATACACAGCTCCCTAAGGCCTCTTCATTTAATTTTAGATTGACACTTAACATGTATGATGCACACATCTAACTGTGGATGTTTTAAATACATATTTGTAAGCATGGATATCATACAGATAAACACAGCTTCCTGCTGAATGTACACTTGGTAAGAAACCTATGACATGGCTCTTAGTGCATTTCAGTTAAGATAGTGGGAGTATAATTAACATGACAAAATTCTAAACAATGTCTTTAGAAACCTGCTATGCCAACTTAGAGACAAAGTATTCTATTAGACCAGAAAGTCTGGATTTGATTCATTTTGCCCCTTCTCCTTAACAAAAGCTTACTATGTTTATTAGAACTCAATGCTAGCAAAACAATTAATCATATGAAACAGGTTTAAAGTTTGAGGTTCATCCATCTCAATGCAGAGGCTGCACTATTTAGCATCTTTGTTTCAAATTTCAACTTATATAAAGTATACCTCACACCATCTTTTCATCTCTTCATATTGTTGAAGAAGAAAACCCTGGCATTAGAAGATAACTTAAGAGCCTGCTGGATAAGATCAAAGGTCCATTGTCTATTCCTCACTCACCAACCAAGTTCTCTGAGAAGATCCCAAGCTACAGCCATAATCTGCAGTTGCTCCCAAGGAACCGGTATTTGGTGAAACTCTGTAATGGTGGCATGGCTAGTAACTACTAATAGCCTGATCCTCCATGAATTGGTTTGATACCCTGGCATCCAAGCCAATGACCATCACATTTTGTAGCAGTGAACTCCACGTTTAATTGCATGTTTTACAAAGGCACACTTCCTTTTGTTCGTCGTGATGGAAAATGCCACTGTTGTTTTGAATGAGATGGATTGGGGATTTACCGTCCTCAAAGGAAGGGACTTTCCATGAAAGGAAGGGCCCTACTCACAGAAGATCCTTACTCTGCACTTTGGGAAATCTCCCTTTCTCCTGACCCTGAGTCAATTCCTGCTGGAAGAACTACTGTGCGAAGGAAAGGCAGAGAAGTCCACTTCCATCAACACAGTCGATCCTGCATAAGTCTGGATCCAAACCATTGGATGCAGAATTACCCCAAGCACAGCTGACATTTGACCTCCAAACTCTGGCAGGGATTCTTTGAGGCACTAAAACGGCACTGGGGTCAACCTCTGCTAGTTTCAGTGCAAAGCCATGAACTCTGAAGACCTTCATGGTCTATTTGTTTTTAATGATGGGACTACAATGGCCTTTCTCCACTCCCCCTCCCCACAAAAAAGTAAAGAGGAAGTAAGAAGCAAAGAGAGAGAAGCATACACGGGTAAATGCATTTGGAACACAGTGGAAAATTGGTTTCAGCAAGTGATCAGGTGTTCTGACAAAACAATAGCTAGAACTCTACAAATAAAAATAGCAAATGGTTTTAAACTTCGCATATAAAAGCTTATAAAAACACCATCTGAGCAAAACATAAGGAAATGTCCGGTTCATTCATTCCACTACCTGTAATCAATCACCAGACAACTCCGGTATTCCTAACAGATTCTGCTACCAACAAACATTGCAACAAACCAGAATTGCACTGTGAGTTAAAAAGGGTCATCATCACACAGAAAATGGCAGCTCCTACTGGCAGCCACAGCATGCTGGCGCTGGAACTGCCAGAATGGATTTTGAGGGAAATATAATGGATGCAATCTTGCTTGCTCAAGAGCAGAGCAAACAGACAATGATTTGATTCCTGTGCAAGATGTCACCAGCAGTGTGGTCCCTGGCATTTGCCTACCCATATTCTGTGGTGGTGTTGGGCCTACACTCTGTCCAATTTCAGAAGAAAAATAAAGGCGCAAGAGGAAGGCAGGAGAAGTTGCATTGAAAATTTCAGTATCCCATTATGGATTGCATACCTCCTAACAAAGCTCTCACTGTATAACACAAAACTAATTCTGCCAAAAGCCCCATGAGATCTAATCAGACTGTGTATTTGCAATTTATCACAATGAAAAATCTGGGAATGATTTCTATCAATCCACTGACAATGCAAGCTGGGCTGGTTCCATCCCTATCAGGACTGGTTTCAGTTTACTGAATTTCTGGAGCCTCTGGCAGGAGAGAAAAAAGCCAGGTTAGAGTGACTACAAACTACAGGCTCAAAAGATAATGAACTCTCAAACATAAGACAGCTTACACAGGGCAATCCTATATGTGTCTATTCAAAAGGAAGCACCATAGAATTCAATGAAGCTTACTCTCAGGTGACTAGGGGTAGTTTTTCAGTCTCCATTTGACCTGACCTGCTAGATAACTTCTAGAACCTCACAAACTAACTACAGATACTTCTGTACTTCTCTCTGCACAGGTTAAGGACAAAAAGGAAATCCTGCACAGTAGAAAAATGTCCTTGATGCTTGAACGGCCTGCATTGTGGCTGGGGCTCAAACACAGGAGAAACAAATAATTATTTTGCTCGAAATGCAGTGGAAGCCCTGCTGTGCTGATTCAAGGTTTAACAGATATCAAACAGTCATGGACTACAACTGTCATTGTTATTACTATGTAAGCACTGAATCAACACAGCACTTTATCTGCAAGGATGCTGTGTAACTCTTTCAAATGCCATTTTAGGGACTATGATAAAAATCAAGCAAACAGATTCAGTTGTACAGCACATATTGTTCTTCTACTAAGGCAGGAACAGTTATAAAACTTGGTGCTAAGAAAGCAGAATATTGAGTTCTGCTGCTATTTTCTTCACAGGGGCTCTTCTAAATGCTGAGGGAACATCTAATTCCTCTATTTATTAAACAAAGCAACAATTTGTTATTCTTTGTCCGAATGACAGCACGACTAGAAAAAAAATTATGAAAAAAATAATCAGATTCCTACATTTGGACAAGTCAACATGCTTTCAAAAGACAGGAGAAGACCAAAAGATTTGGCCTGCATCATACAAAGAGATGCTATTTGCATTCGAGGTCTGGAGACAGGTCATTTAAGCTTTTTTGCTGTTCACTGTTTAGGGGATCTGAAAGTTAGAAACTGGAAATTATTTGCTAATGCTTTCTGGGAGAAACCTGTCAAGAAATTTTAGGCCTGTGCCTAAATTTGTCCCAGTATTGGGTGAATGGTGAAATTTGGTCCAAGCAATTCATCCTACTCTTGGGTCCAAGAACAAGCAAAGAAGGACACTAACGCAAATTTTCCATAGTTTATCCAAAGCTGCATGTTATGTTTGGATGGAGTGGCTCTGCAAGATACCCACTGCAAGGTTTCTAGCTACTTCTACAACTGGTGGTGGTATCTTTTATTCTGGCTCTATGTTTTTGTACAGGACTAGCAAAGGTGGCATCCAAAGCTTTTAGCTCCTTTTTCATCTAAGGCATGCCCAGCTTGTGCAAGTCCATGCTACTTTCTACATTGTATTGTACATGAGTTACAAGTGGTTTTCAACTGTACTTTTCAGTGGAAGAGATCCAGAAAAAGAGAATGCCTTGTTCTAATTAAAATAAGCAGCACATTTGCTCTCTTTAGGCCTTACTTACCAAGTGTCAGAGAAAGCAGTTTTACATCCTAAAAATACAGATGAAATGTTCTGAGTTGAAGCCAATGCTGGCCATCTGCTTCCAGGATCAAAACCGTTGGCAAAGCAGATTTCCCCTCCCTTGCTGCCCCTTGTCCCACCCAAGCCTCCAAGATTTGCTCCAGAGGGTTGAGAAGTTCTCTTGCACTGGAAGAAATCCACTTGCACAGCGCTGGACCCAAAGGCCCGCAGGAACTGCCTTCTGAACCAAATGGCTTGAACTATGCCTACAGGAACTAATGGACAGCCAGTGGCGTGTCGTGGTTAAGGGCATGGGCCTGGGACTTAGGTGGTCTGGGTTCTAGTCCCTGCTCAGCCATGGAGCCAAGTGGGGGACTTTGGACCAGTCACACACTCTCAGCTCAAAGTGGTATATTGTAGCCTGCCTTTTTCTGCCATTTCTATTCTGTTCCCTGCTTCTGTTTCTCCTTCAGTAGAAGTACAGCATAAACTAAATTGTGTGCTCAAAACCCACCATTACTCCTTTTAAAAAATATAGTTTCCTCCAAAACACAAATGCAGGACTACTGTTTTCATATAGAGAAGAGGTATTTGTCCAGGGCTAAACAGTGAGGCCCTGCCAGAAAATCCTTCATAGACCCTCTCTCTCCCCTCTATTTCTCCTCACACCTTAGAACCATTGGGTCTAACCCCCTTCTCAGTACAAGAATCCAATTTAAAGCAACAATGAGCCAAAAACACATCCACAATATTTTCAAGCATTCTCATCCAATCCAACAGAAAGCAAATAGCTTTCAAAATGAAAATTTGCAGAACTTATCCTGGGCAGGATTCAGGGTTCTTGTGAAGTGGCAAAGGACCAATGGAGGCCCATCAGCGACCGAGGCTGTTGAACAATTACCCTGTCTTTCATTGTACACCTCTCTATATATACCCACAGTGGAGACATATTCCCAAACTGTCCTCAGAAATTTAACGTTCAGGAGAGCCTAAAGAATGGCACCATTTCTCAAAAGACTTTTCTCAGAAAAACCTTGAGATTTTTCTTTTCTTACCTCCTTAGAATAAAAGTTGATTTTGCAGGATTTCACCAACTTTCCCGCATTTTTGGATCAGCTTTGCACCCTGCTTCTTCCCACCTCCCACCAATGTCCCAGAAGAGTGCTCAGTATGAGGTATTGTGGATAATCCAGAAAGGAGGCCAGCACTGGGGCTGCTATTGCCACTTGTAGTGGCAGTAGAAAAAAACAGAGGAAGAGGAAAAATCTTTGGTGAAAAGAAAGAAGCTGTGTTAGCACCCTTGTCAGTAGTAAGCCTATCTGTGAGAAGTTGTTGGAGAAATTCTCCTGCTGGAGAATTCTCCTGAACTTGCTGCCCACCCATCATCCATATCTCTGTGGGAAATTTCAAGGCCATTTGCACACAGCTCTAGCTTTAGATGGCCATCCAGATTTAGCTTGAATATCTCCAGCAATGGAGAGTTCAGCTCCTCCCTAAGTCTTTGGTTTTATGTGGTTGGTTCATACATCACAACAAGCCAGAGTGGGAGTTGTCACAGTTGGTGGTAACTTACCATGTTTTCTTTGACAGAGGATCATACACCCTGGCCGGCTCCATTATTTTCTGCTCCCCCACTCCTGACATGCATCACAACAGCACCAGTAAACAAAGTCCATTCATTACTACTCTTGGGAGCTGGGTTCCTTCCTCATTTTCAAAGAACAGACAGGTTTTGGTAAAAGCTCTTTATTTCCAGTGTACATCCAGCAAGCTATTAGCCAACTATGGAAGAGTCTCTGAGCATACATGGAGTGGTTCATTGAACCCAAACTAGAAACTATTTCCAAGACTCCTCCTTTTTGGTAATCCTGGGCCCAACCCCAACCCTGGGCATGTACCTGTGAAGATGGGAAACCTTCTAGATCTACTCAGGTCCTCTAGTTGGCTCACCCGTCTCTCCTGACACTGCTTCATGGAGTCAAGAATTGGGCCTGGCTCTTCCAGCTTCTCTCTCTTGGCTCTTCCTGGCATTTCCAAATCCTATCAGTTCCCAGAGACTGCTGGAACACCTGGAGTCCGCAGCCTTAAGATCATCTCTTCCCCCTCCACCATCTCTATGTCAATAGACCTCCTTTCACAAGCATCCTCATCCAAAGAGTCCTGGAAAACATGCCAAAAACAACTGCCTCTTTCATTCCCAACAGCTACAGCTTTTGGTCTCAACTGCCTCAAGAGAGGCTTTGAAGCGGGTCCTTCTCTCCCCCTTCCTGATTGTGCTTCCATCTCCTTAACGCTCCCTAGCCAATCCAGCACACAAAAGGTGGGGGTTTATTACATTAAAATGAGCACTTTTGCTGCAATTCCCCCCTTCTGCCTCTGTGCAATTGCCTACCTTCTCTCTATTTCAGAAAGTAAACAGGGTGATGGGCACAGCACCCAACCAATAGGATCAAGGCAAGTTATGACATTTGTTTTGCTAGGAAGCTGTGAATAGTAAAGATCGAATGCCTAGGGCAGCCCCTTCTGTTGCTATTTCTGTTTAAAAAGGTTGCTCCTGGGTCCAGATGTCACAACAGACAATAAGTAGAAACATAGAAATGAGAGAGTCAGAAAGGGTCTCCCGGGCCATCTAGTCTGACCCCAAAGAAAATCCATACAACAGGGCATTGCATCTACATTAACATCTACATGAAACCGCTGGGAGAGGTCATCCAGAGGTGTGGGCTGCGGAACCATCAGTACGCTGATGATACCCAGCTCTACCTCTCTTTCTCAACCAATCCAGGTGAGGCAGTGGCTGTACTGAACCGGTGCCTGGCCGAGGTAATGGGCTGGATGAGGGACAATAAACTGAAGCTCAATCCAGACAAGACGGAGGTCCTGTTGGTGGGTGGCTCGGGCTCCAGGGTAGGTGACTTGGATCTTGTTCTGAACGGGGCTGCACTCCCTCTAGAGCACAGAGTCCGCAGCTTGGGAGTGCTCCTCAACCCAGAGCTTTCTTTGGAGGCTCAGGTGACTGCTGTGGTGAGGAGCGCTTTCCTTCAGCTTCAGCTAATCCATCAGCTCTGTCCCTACCTGGAGGACGACTGCCTAGCGACAGTGACACATGTGCTGGTAACTTCCCGATTGGACTACTGTAACGCGCTCTATGTGGGGCTGTCCTTGAAGACAGTCTGGATACTTCAGATGATGCAAAACAGAGCAGCCAGGTTGCTAATGGGGACTGGGCATTACTCTCACATAACCCCAGTCCTCTACCAGCTTCACTGGCTCCCCATTGAAGTCCGGGCTCAATTCAAGGTGCTGGTTGTCATCTACAAAGCCCTTAACGGCTTGGGACCTGGATACCTAAAGGAACACCTGCATCCATATTTGCCCTCCTGCCCCTTGAGATCGGCAGCAGAGGCCCTCCTCCGGGAGCCCTCCGGGAGACACATCAGGAGGCAAAGTACCCGGAGGAGGGCTTTCTCTGCGGTGGCGCCCCATCTGTGGAATGTGCTCCCCAGAGAGGTCTGCCTGGCGCCGTCATTATTTGTTTTTCGGCACCAGGCTAAGATCTTTTTATTTAAAAAATATTTTAAAAACGCTTAATATCTATAGGATTTAATTGTGCAGCCAGGGTGTTTCCAGATTTTAATTGTATTTTGTATCATGTTTGTTTATTTATGTGAGCCGTCCCGAGGCTATAAGCGATGGGACGGCATACAAAAACTCTAAATAAATAAATAAATAAATAAATAAATTCCTTGTCATCGTTTTTGGGCCCCAAAACAAGCTGTGGTGATATACCACAACAGTGTCTGGCTAACCCACGGTAGTAAAAAAACAAAACAAAACAAAACATGATTGCTTAGCATGGCGTGTGAACCCAGTAATTGACTGACAACTCTGACATATGTTTCTGATGTTCAGCTAAAATCTGTATTCCTGTAACTTAAGCCTGTTATTTCATGTCGTCTAGTCTTGGATGACAGAGAACACGTTGCAGCCCTCGTCTTTGTGACATCTCATTAGACACTTGAAAAATGTTATCATATCCCTTCTTAGTATTTATTTTTCAGTTCCTTCAATCTTTCTTTATGACTGTTTTCTAGTTCCTTTGCATCACACTATTAATTCCATTTATAGGTGGGAACTGAGATGATGACCAAGTGATTTGCCCGAGGCCAAACCATGACACCATGGCAGAAAATCCTTTAAACATATCCATTCACCAATATGATTGGTCATTTCAGATATTGCCATGGGCTGCAGAAAGTCAGGCAACTTGGAATAAGGCAAGGAGAAACGGGAAAATTAACACATTGCACACCAAAGCCCTGTTGTCCTGTGCAAGGAATAAAGAAGATGTCTTCACCAATAAATGCTACTCTCTCCAGCATTTATCATGTCTGTCCTCACATTCCCCCCCCCCCCCCGCCGAAATGTAGGCCACAGTATTATTACAAGTTACATATAGTGAACAGAGGTAGAGAGAAAATTCCTTGCAGGGCCAGATAAGGAGTCTGGGGCAGGAAATGCTTCATGAATAGGAATACACACACCCAGGGATGGCGAACACTAGAGCCACTCCTTCCTTTCCACAGTTTCTGGGCCACATGCTCACCAAGCAGAGATGCTTTCAAATAAATGAATGACTCAGAATAGCACTGAAGAGTAAATCCAAACAGCTGGAAAAGCCACAATGATGTGGATTAATAGACTAAAAGCAGAGATGTGTTTTGATTCTATACTTTACAAAAAAAGGGCAAGTGAAAAGGAGGGTTCCACTGCCTTCAAGCTTTCTCCCCCGCAAGCCTGGGTCTGACACTAGAAATGAATTGGACAGGGAGTTAATTGTTTAAAGGTGGCATACAAGCAGAACTCCAGTTTGTCCAAATTCTCCAAATTTCACGTTGGAGCTTGTTCTATCCTTGTGTTCCTGTCAGATTGTGAGTTTACTTTTTTCTTTTCACATAAAAACCTACGCATCATTTGTGCATATTTTTAAAATGTGTTCATCAAATGTATATATCATTGAAAGGTACACATTCTTTCCCCATTGCTTGAAGTATATTTGTGTGCATTTTACCCATATTTCTTTTTTTTTAATAAGTTTTATTATTATTTTCTACTAACTAACAGACCGAACAAACCTAATAGTCATCGAGAGCATCAGACCTACTGGGTCAGCCCCCCATATTTTTTCTTTTTATGTTAATCTATAAACATATTTAAATCTATGCATAATCCCATTTCTCCATTTTACCCATATTTCTGAATGCAAAAAATGAGGAAATATATACTTTTCCCAAAGTATGTAACTTTTCCACTTACTTTTGAGCACAGGAATTGCAAGGGATGGGATGTTGTTTGGATAAATAGAGATATGTAGCTTGTTATCCTAGAAAAGGAACTATGCACCTTTTCTAAAACCCGTTTCTTAAGAAAATTAAGGTCACGGTCCCATGTACACATTTATTTGGGAATGAGTGATCTTAAAATCCTAAAATCAATGAGACTTTCTTCTGAATAAACACACAAAGGATTAGTCTGTACCAACCAGTCTGTTGTGTTCTGGTAAAGCACTAAGTACTTCTTCGTTGAACCAAAAACTAAAAACTTCAAAGTATTTGGAATGTCAGGCTTTAGAATCTCTGTAGCAGCCTTCCACAACCTGGCGCCTTCCAGATTTTTATCACAACCGCCATCATCCCTGGCCAGTCATGGGATGGGGCTTAGAATCATAGAATCTTAGAAGAGTCGGAAGGGGCCATGAAGGCCATCGAGTCCAACCCCCTGCTGTTGCAGGACACCATGTTATACCATCCCACTCAGATGACTGCCCAGTTTCTTTTTGAATGTCTCTGTGTGGGAGAGCCCACCACCTCTCCAGGCAGCTGGTTCCACTGTCGTATTGCTCTGACTGTGAGGAAGCTTTTCCTGATGTCCAGCCTGAATCTGGGCTGTCGCAACTTGAACTGATTATTCCGTGTCCTACACTCTGTCATCAGCAAGAAGAGATCTTTACCTTCCTCTTTGTAGCCAAACACACCCAGAAGGTAACAACTTGGGAAAATCTACCCTGTACAGTTGAGGGCTCAGCGGCATTAAGCAAGTCCCTGTTATTTTTATCCTCAATTTCCCATTTTTCATAACAGTATGAGGCATGAGAGAAGAAATGTTATTTTACACCCTGAACTTTAGTGGGGAGGTACATAAAGCTGCAATGCCTACAAGCATAAATATATTTTAAACTAACTTAGCATGAACACTTGGGGTTGGATGCAGGATCTGCCTTTCTTGGAGAGGGGCTCTGTTTATGGCAGTTCCCTCCACCCAATTTTGGGGTTTGTTTCACACACACACACACACACACACACACACACACAGAGCACATCCCAGAGGGATTCCTTGTCTTTGTGCAGCACTTGCAGGGCACTGGAGGGGCTGACATTGGAAAGAGGGAATGGAGAATCCACTTTTACCAGTGCAGTGGATCCTGCAGGAATATGGGTATAATCCTTCCTCAGTATGTCAGAATTCCTAAATCTACAATAACCAGGAATCTTCCAGAAAAATGTATGTATTTCATTTTTTAAAACAATGTCTATACTGCCCAATAGCCCAAAGGGTATGAGAGAGAGGCTTGCAAATCCACACACACTTACGTTGGAAGAAGGACGGACTGATAACGCATGTGGGGCACACAGAAATAACCAACCTGGGCGGAATTCCATGAGGGCTGACATCCCAATTAAAGGGTTCCTTACTTGTGTGCTGTTCTTTCAGGATGCGTATACCAGTGGTGGATGGTCCACTCTGTCATGAGAATGTTGCCCCAAAGGGTAGGGCTTGGACCAAGAACCCTTGAACAGTGCAATCCTATATGTATCTACTCATAAGTAAGTCCTGCTGAGAGCAATTGGACTCACTCCCACATATGCAGGTATAGAATTGCAACCTAAATGCAGACCTAAGCAGGATGCCTGAAATCATGCTTGGGTAGAGAGCTTTTCATGCACTCTACATTTCAGATACCCTACTGAAGTCATCAGGAGGTTTTTTTTCAGTAGATTTGGTCTGAAATCAAGTCAGATAAGTCAATTAGGTCATGTCCAGGGTTCCTGCCATGTCACCCACAAGCAGCACAAACCTCCCTGAAAGTCAGTTTTGCGGGGGAGAGAGGAGGGGAATTCAGTCTGGAACTTTCTGAAATGAGCAGAATTAGAAGGATCATTAACTTGATGGATGCTTCTTGTTAACCACCTTTATATTGCTCACTCTGTACCACAAAGCCAGCCTCGTTGGCCAGTTTTAGCGTAATAAAAGTGCTGGAAGCGCCTCTCCAGGAAGAGAAAAGGCAAAAGGTTGGGAGACGAGGACCAGCTCAAAACAGCTTGGCCTTGTGGGGTTTGCTAGATGTCACTGCCTTGGCCTGATCCCTTTTCCTTAACTGTCTATTGTTTTGGTAGTTTCCTAGCTTTGGTGCAGTTTCCTTCTTGGTTTTTGTACATTTTTGTGTGGTTTTCTACAAGACTGGAATGTCTCTCCCAAAGCTTTCTTCCTGGTAGTAAGAGCGTTAAGCTAAAATCCACTGGTCATCTTGGCCTGTCCCTTTTTTCTTTGGACCCCTCTCTCCCCTCTGCCCCCAACTGGAATGCAGCCACCAAAATCTTCCCTGAGTTGGAATCAGGCTCTAGAGCTGTGCATTCTGGCACTGGAGATTTCACCAGCCTTGTAGTTTGCCATGCGCTGAGGACAGGTGAGGGGGAAAGGAAGTCATTTCCTCTGGAATTGGAGGTTAATAGGAGGCATTGCAGCAAGCAGTGTACAGCTAAGCTCCTGTAACTGGGAATGCCCTACTCTCTCCTGGCCCAGCTGACATATTGGCAGTATCAGCCACCTGCCTTTTACTGCTCGGATGCCATTTCCAATCTCCTCCTACTTCATACTGGTATCACAGGCAGGTGATCCAAACCCAGAAAGACTAACTGACATGAATGCACACTGCACTCCATTTGCCTGTACTGGCACATTACCTGTCCCTTCCTCAAGCCATTCAGTGCTGAAAAATGATCTCACAGGAGGAATTGGGATGCTTCCCACAGTGTTTTGAGAGGTGGCTGAAAAGGTTAGAAGTGATCCTGTCATGTGGATGCTCCTTTTACAGAAGGCAACACAATCACCCAAAGCCTGTGCAACATTCATGTAACAGGGCCAAACCAACAAGACAATTGATGAAACGAATGACAGTCAAAGATACAAATCAAGCAGGCCTCCAGCAAATAAAATCTAGAGAATATTTGTTGCTGTTGTTTTTTTAAAAAAATAATACTATAAAGCTGACTAGGAATTAAGCAATTTGCTTCTTATCTGTAAAACAGGCAGAATTCTTTTTGTCAAAAACAAAAACCCAACACTGAATCATGGCATCAAATGGACAGACAATTAAATGCTCCCTCTTCTTCTTCCTCTTCCTCCTCTTCTTCTTCTTCTTTTCTTCCTTCCTTCCTTTCTTTCTTGTACATTAAAATAACTGATGGAGTGTTTTTCAAGCCTCTTTCCATGGATGGGTCAGTTCTCTGCTTTGTCTTGTCAAAATATCCTTCACAAGCTGGAACTCATTTTACCAACATAAGATCTCACACTTGCTTTATTTGTAAGTCCTGAAAGAGGAGTAATTTTGCTAAGGGGAAACTTTGTTTTAAAGAGAGAGAGAGAGAGAGAGAGCAGGGGAGAGAGGGAAAAATGCCCCAAACCTTCACTTACATGAAAAAAAACAAGTTTTAAAAAATCCTGAAGTGAAAGCCTCAAGAGTCATTAACTGCGAAGTAGCCAGTGAGAGGAGGAAAAGAAGCAGGGCCTGGAAAGCTGCGTAATGCCCTCCCCAGAAACAGGTCTTTGTGGAAGGAGGAGAAGAATAATGAAGATCAGTTAAAATGATGAAAGAAATTTGCAGTCTCTTTTTGATTACATATGTGTGTGTGTGTTTTTACTCTTCTGTATCTGGAAAAAAGAAAGAGAGAGAGAGAGAGAGAAAGAGAAAGTGGTCAATGTTCCTCTCTACTATTGAAGAAGTGGGGGAAATGGAAGGGAAAAATGTTCTCTATAAATATCATGCCATCCTATATGCTAAAACATTCTCAGAGCACCTTATGGAGCCAAAGAGAAAGGTATGAGCAGGCTCAAGGGAACCCTAGCAGTTTGCAAAAGAACAAAAAATATCTTTAGAAAAGAAACTCTGGAGGGATGGAAAGCTTCCAAAATATCCAAATGAGGTCTATGCATACCCAGGGACCTTAGAATGGTTTGTACATTGGCAGTGAGGAACAGTTAACTGGGGGAACAGGAATGGAACAGAATATCCTGGCTGGCAGGACCTCTAAACAAGAGCACCACACTAGAATGTTTGGCTGGGCATCCCACTTCTCTCTCAGCTTCTATGCTATGTGGAAATTTTGCCAGTATTTCTTAAACAATGTTGTCTGCATTCAATGCTAATTTTAGACCACGAAGTGTATATGTGGGGCAACAAGCTTGAGGAAAGAAGTGTGTAGATATGGGCAGAGAAAAAAGGCCTTATATTGATTCAGAGGATCAGCCCATCCATCCCAGTATTGTCTGCACTGGCTGGCAGTAGCTCTCCAGGGTTTTTGCCTCCCTACCTGGAATTGTTGGGGACCAAATGTGGGACAACTTTTATGCCAAGCATGTGCTCAACCACTGAGCTACAGTCTCTTCTGAAAGGATCAGGTAAAAGAGCAAGTAGAAAGGACTATAAATTTCCTGTCCCCTAGTGCTATGCAGTGCTTTTAAGTGGACATTGAACCAGTGGAAGACCCAGTCACAGGTATCCCATATTCATCCATTTTAGCCCCAGAGTAGGATGGCCATTTAGAAATGTAGAAATTTAAAAATGCATGTACACTTTAAAGGGAAATCCAATGCCATAGTGGGGTGATTGGTGAGCCACTCAGGCTGCTGTCTAGCTGTTCACTGTTGCGGGGCAACTTCCAGGTTTCTGCTTTCACTTCTGGAGATTTGTTATCTTTAGACCAGATTTGGACTGGACGGGCCTTCAAACCGAGAACAGTCCTTTTTCAAATAGGAGACATGGTCACTTTGCACTCTGGGACCAAGGAACTGGCACATAAGTCAAAGGCCATTTCATGCCCTTCCTTCACAAAGAAGCACCTCACACTTTTGCCAAAGAAAGGAAGGCCCTCACAAACTACAACATGGGAAAAGATCCAGTAGTTACAGACGAATGTTTTAGTCACATGCATGAGATGTTCTGGATTCTGCCCAGCTTCTGTATTTAGGGAACAATACCTAATTTATTGTTCCTAAAAATTTCTTGCCTGGTTGAAAAAATACATAGGTCCTCACTCCCTAGAAAGAAATGTACAAAGAGTTGCCCCAAATTACACAACACATTGATGTGGTTGTCATGAAACAGCAACCCACCAGGGGCAGGGAACCACAGCTGGTGGTTGTGTCATTTGAATGCAGCCCAGTTCACCACAGTGGCTTGCTGTTTTTCCAAAAATGACTCTTGTAAGGACAGTTCTTCCCATGGCGGGCTTTTGTGTCATCCAAGCCAGGTGACCAGTTCACTGTCACTAAAGTCTAGTGTCTACCGACTTACATGGCAAGTGAACTAAAATCCCCTTCCCACTCTTCCTGAGGTTGTCCTGTCCACTTTTTGGTGTGGTTGGCACTGACTTACTGCTCTCCCCACCATAATCAAGAGGTCTTCCAGCTCCCTGAAGCCTTGTAGCACTTTAAGCCTCCCCCACTACAAACAGTGGGCTTTTCCAATCCCCATTTTGACAGCCACTGACAGCCCCTTGAGTGTAGGCATTATTTTATATTTACATTTTTAGTCACATTTGCAGAACTGCACAGGCCTGCATGGGGGATACATACTGACAAAGTACAACAGGAAGCACCCCTAGCCATTGCCCCAAATTAGCTCCAAACAGATTATTTTTCGCCTTTGCTGTCAAGAGAAAACAAATCTACAAGTCTTTGCTTGCAAAAATTCTGTAGAAGGAGTTACATCCCCTTCTCAACAAGATTCTCCAGTTTTCTTTTCTCACCCTGCCATTCCTTAGGGTGATACATAGTTTACACTTTTTCTCAAAGCAGCTTTGGAAAGTGCAAAAGTGCTTCCCACCCTCTTTTCTGTTAGAAGGGAGTTTTGACAAGGCAATGGAGGGCTTTGGACTGAGACATGCGGTTGGTTACATCCCAGTCAAAAAACCACCCAGTTTTGAGAGAAGGAATACCACTGGAAAAGGTTAGTTTGAAATGCAGAAAGGCCATGGGGAGCCAAGAGCAGCTCTTGAGCATGTCAGGGAGGGAGAGAGTATTTAGTCCTGCTGAGGCTTCCTGTGGAAGAGGACCCAGAAAATTGAGGGGGAAAGTTGAGGAGGGAGGGAGCAAGTAACCCACAGTAAGCTGTTGCATGTGCCATGTGTTGTCCACAAAACAACCAACCCACCATGGCTCGTTGTTACAGTTAGCTGCTCTGATGTGCGAACTCGCCTATTGTAAAATGAATAAAGAGGGGTCTTCTACCAAATGTTCTCAAATAGATTTGGCTCAAATCAGACTTGGGTGGTGGGGTGAACCTTGCTGCCCCATATCATCACAACGGTTCAACCAAATTAGTTGCCTGTAAAGATGGTGGTGAATTTTTAAAGAGGAAACACCAAGCACTAAGGAAAAGTTCAGGCAATATAGAACTTCTCATAACTGGATATTACAATATAATGCTCACCAGGTCAACCAAGTTTTGCAGACATATCCTGTCCAAGCACCACACTGAAAGACACTGTCCAAGTGCCACTCAAAGCACTCATACAATCAATTTAGAGTTTATAGATGCAGTCATTTCAGAAAAACACTAATGTAACTTTTGGCCTCCAAATGGGATCCAAGGCAGATTGCAGAATGAACATAACTAAACAAAATAAACTTACATAAGCACTGGGTGATTCAATTTCTTTTTCTTTTTTCACTTACAGTGTAATCTTATAACCAGTAGTAAATCCCACTGAATTCAGTGGGGAAATATGCTTGGCCTGCAGTTTTATGTACATGTTCAGTTGACCTAACTATGCTTACTAATGTAAGCAAGTTCCAGGATGGTACTTCAATCAGAATGACAGTAGGTATTCAAAAGGCATTGGTATTCAGGAAATGCTATAAAATGCTTGA
This sequence comes from Varanus komodoensis, assembly GCF_004798865.1. Taxonomy (NCBI): domain Eukaryota; kingdom Metazoa; phylum Chordata; class Lepidosauria; order Squamata; family Varanidae; genus Varanus; species Varanus komodoensis. Next base: position 16,519,113 of record NW_025335269.1, on the reverse strand, counting down.
TTAATATTAGCTGCTACAAATGTCATACTCAGCATAGAAAGGGGGGCTTTGAATTGTTTTCCACTAAAAATCTGCAATGGTCATCCATTTCACTCCTTCTCCATAACTACTGGACATGAAGAGATATTTCTTACAGTTAGAAACCAGTTTGCTGCATAACACATAGAAGAAATGCAACAGTTTATTCTCCTTCCCTATGGAAGCATGCCCCAGTTTTTTACATATTTTAGCATGATTTAAAATATGCTTATTTAATAGAAAGAACATCCCACCGTGAGCCAGCAAATAAAGTGCTGCACCTGGATAGGTGGCCTGATTCCAATATTGACCTAGATATAACTAAGGAGCCATTAGCCAGATCATCCATCCTTCAATCTCATGTAAATATTATTATTAATTATTATTATTTTCATTAGCAGATTAGGAGCAACAGTGACACATCACATATGAGTAACATATCAAAACATTCTAGTGAGCCCAGTGAAAATTAGAATCTTAAAGCATCTTCAAGAGTCTAAAAGTGCTAAACACACAGTAAAAATGATGGGATCCATATAATTCCCTAGGGTTTTTGTTTGTTTTCACTATATCAATTCACACTCAAAGAGAAAGAGGCAATGTTCAAGCAGACACTATCCATTCATGTATCACTTGCATTCAGGACACAGAAAATTTCTAACATTCCAGTACTGTCAAAGACCTTTCTTTGGTGAGGGGGAAGTTGGTCTGAAGCTCTTCCCACCGATGGCACCAACCTGCCCCTGGGTCTTTCATGCTGATGGTTTTTAAACCTCTGATCAGCTATAACGTTCACTGAAATTCCGTAGCCCATCATCCAATCTAGTAGAGGGAAATGTGCTCATTTCAATAAGCTGAAGCTGCAACTCTTACAGCCAAGAAGTGCAGAATTTTTTTAAAAAACTGAATTTGCTTATGTAGCTCTTTCTTACTTCAAGTGCAAGTGGATATAGTCAGAAAATGCATTTTAGATTATTACTCCTTATTTGGAGGAGGGACAGGGGAACCAAGTCCTGCTGTTTTTGATGGTAGTCCTATATTTGCCACAGAAGTGGAGAAATACTTTCATGTTAATCAATCAGCTTTCATTTTAAGGCCAGCCTAGACAGAATATTAAGAACAAGACTGCTCCTTGTTTCTGTATCATCATCATCATCATCATCATCATCACCATCATCACCATCATCATGTAAATAAGAGATACAGCAGCAGGGTTGAATGTGTGGAATTTGGGTTGGGATGTAGCATGAGGGCTTTAAGCCTCTGCCCTGCTGTAGTCTCAGTCCAGCTGGCATTTGCACCCAGGACTAACAAAGCTCCCAGTGGTGTCAGCCTGTGGCTGGCGCATTGTGTAATGATGTGTCTCCTGCTGGGATGGAGAAAGCCCTTTCTCCCTTCATTCTTTCCTGCTGTAGAAGCAACAGCAGTACTGTGTAGGCAAAAGTCAGGAAGGTGATTTATAGGACTGTAGGTAGGTATTTGGAGGGGCAGGGAGAGGAAATCAGTAGGATACATCTCTGCTTGGATTAAAATCTGTATTTGGCTGATCTTGTATTTGAGGCAAGCATTCCAAGCCCCTGAGACTCAGATTTCCTGCCTTGGAAATGAAGCATTGCCAAGGTTTCTGTAATTAATAAACTGATTCTAAAGCAAGCTGAAGGGAATTTTCCTACCCCTAATTCTCTTCTGTATTCCAAGCATTCGTTCATTCAGCAGGGATCTCTCACCTGCTGAAGAGGTGTCAAGGTGCAGCTAGTGACTTCCATGTTAGTCGGCCTCCTTAACGATATCAGCTTTTAATCTGAGTTTTATTAGACTATATCCATGGTACTCCAAGGCACTAGCCTCCCCTGGATGTGTCTATGTGCCAACATGCACTGTAGCACAGCAAGTTCTTTATTGTTCCAATTTCCTAACAGCAAGGACATTTTTAAGTGATTAATCATATCCACGTCAACAAACAGCTTGTTTTTAAACAGATGTACAGTCTCTGGCAAACCCAGAAATCTTTAGGAGTTTAATTGCAAGAAAAAATCTGAGGCCAGTGCTGAACTAATGAAAGCAAAACATTTTTTTCCCTCCAGACAGTAGTAAAGGGTTAGGATTGATGAACATAGCCATTTCTTGGGTGAAATAAATTTTGCTGTCTGAAGTAGAAAATCCATAGTAAAAATATAATGCTTCATCTGCAACTTGCTACCTTTAATGGTGTCCCAAATCTGTATCAGGAAGCAGCTGTTTCAGTCAAGCTTTCATGCAATAAATATAAAGAGACCCTCCTCACTCCATGTGATCAAATGACAAATTATCAAGCCCTGACAATCATTTGCATGCTAGCTGTGATCTGGATATGCTATTGATGAGACGGTCCCATGTGAAGATGGGCTACAGGCACTTCCATGAGTTTAAGGGCTACAAAAATAGTTTAGCTACAAGAACAGTTGTGTGACTTGTTCCTGCATTTAGGATTTGCTAGGAAGGAAGACAATACTTGTAAATTCATCACAATTAATCCCTATTATGTTAAAGGCATGCCTTGGTTTGCTCACTTTGCAATCCCAAATGTATGTATGAAAGAAAATGCATTGGAATGCACTGCTGCTCATATTGGTGAGCCCAGTGTCAAAGTGAATGTTTCCTTTTGAAACAATGTGCGCCAAATTATTTGATGCAATATCCCAAAGGTCATGCAGCACTTATGTCACTGATGTAATAGTCACAGTTGGTGATAGAAATGACTGGATTCTTATTCAAACACCATTTGCAAAACTGGGTGTGGGTTCTTCTATTCAGGGATAGAATTACTGGTCCCAAAGTGGACAGACTGCCATTGATATAGAATTCTCCATTAGCATCTGAACTATATTGCAACAGCAATACCTGGAAAAAGCTCTTGAGAAATAATTTGGGCAGGTAAAAATGAGCTATTTTTACATGTTTGATAGCCAGTGATGGGAAGTTAAGCAGTGACTCAAAGGCAGTGTGTACCCTTTTCCAGATACTAGCTCCACTTCTAAGAAAAGCTAAGAAAATGACAGGGATGGGTCCTCTTCAAATACAGCTTCCACAATGAAGCATCAAGTCTAGGCCACTAGATGGGAGCATTGCTTAGGACATGCAAAGATTCTAATTGGTGTCTCTTGTCGCTTTCAGATTTTCTCAGCTAACAGAAGAGATGCATATAAAGAACATGACTTGGTCCCAATCCTGACACTGAGGATTAGAAAGTGAGTAAGGAAATTGACTGCTGGTCTGACAAACAACTGTGCTTTCACTCCAATGTTAGTGGAACTAACACTGAAATGACAGTTCTGAATAAATGAACAGTGACAGTTCTATATGCATCAAAAGAAACCTTTGACAGGATCTTTCCTTCTGAACTTCCTTTCTTGCTTTTCTTATTTACTATTTCCAGTTATTTACTATTTACTTATTTACTATTTCTAGCTTTCCTCTGTGATTTAATTTCATATCAGATTCTTATACTGGTTCTTATATAGGAACTCTTCTTTCATGCTAGTTCTCACCACTTGTTCAAACATTTTGTGTGGGGTTAAGCCCCACAGAGTATGGAGACAGAAGTGTAGGTAGGTCTGAACTGTATTCAACTGAATTACAAGTCATATGAATGAATGGATCAATCAGTTTCTGGTCCATGTCAGTTTCTCATGTGTTCAGTCATAAATCTGTCCTGTCCCATTTGCTCTGATTTTTCTTTTAAAAAATTACCTGATGTGTCAGTGTGATATAGTCTGATAAGCTGGTGAGATTGTTCGAATGGGTCTGGAGAGACCTGGTTTCAAGCCCCCATGGTCATGAAGATCAATGGATAACTCTGGACCAGACCCTGACTCTCATCCTAACCTACCTCACAGGGTTGTTGCCGTGAGAAAAAAATGAGGAGAAGAACCAAGTATGCTGCCTTAGATTTCTTGGAGGAAAAGGTGTGATAAAAATGAAATAAACGAACTTCTACATTGACATTGTTTGTATATATCCCCAAACTGTACACACTTCACATGTCTTTTCCCTAAAATACACATTTCTGTATGCATTGTTTCAGCTGAGAGTTGCATCCGAACAATCAGAGAAGTGCTCAGTATGAAGGAAAACTGTGTTCTCCTCTGTGTATTCACCCAGGAAGTGTGGTTTTGGTTGGTTCCCTCCAAAAAGTAGACCAAATAAAATTGTACCTCTCCAGCAAGTCCACATGCCAACTTCTTGGTGATTCTGCACATATGGCAGTTATTCATCCATTATTAACAGGCTGGATGAGTAACATTCCCCCTGTGGGTATTTGTTTGGCTTTTCATTCTGGCTGCCCACGACATGAGTCTGTTAGGGTCCCCTGTTACTGATCCTGTTTCCTGACCAATGACTTCACAAGGCAGTAAGAACAACTAGCTCTGAGTGATGAGAAAAAAAATTGGAGGAGGGCAGGGGATTGCATTGGTGTGACTCAGACCAAATTTTCTATTCATGTGCTACATCAGGGAAGATATTTCACAATATCCCTGTTAGAAGCAGAAAAGTATTCTGTTTAAATGAACTCAGTTCAAATAAAGTGCACACATTTAGTATTTCAACATAGACCTTGCCTTTTTACATAAAGAACCCAAGCATCAACTTCAAGAAATATATCAGAAACAACTTCCCAGCTATAAATAATTCTGTATTTTCCCCTCCTGTACATTTCAGGAGCAATCAGACTTCCCATACCTACTTGAAGCATGAGGAACAGGTGAATATCTTGGAGTTACTTTAAAGAGCTAGGTAAATAATGCCCTGGATAAGACACCGCACTTGATCAACTATTCTACCTTTTATAATTACAGGAAGATATAATTAGAGTTGCACAATGTCTCCTTGCTTTGACTCAGGGCTTCAGAAAATGTTCTGCCATTGCTTAGATTGACTTGGTCTGCTTGGACTCAGTATCAAACCCAAGCGAAGGTCTGGAAAACACAGGTTTTGTGCTCCTTGTTGATTAGCATGAGACATTTTTTAAAACCTAGGACTGTGACTGGCTATGGTGCTAAGAGACATCAACATAAGAGAAAACCCCTGCTGTTTCTACCGACATTCACACTGGATGAATGTTATCTTCATCACCAGATCAGTGATATTCATTACAAACAATTGATTGGTGTAATGCAATTCTGTCCTCAAGCAGTGAGAGAGGAAATAGTTCAGGTGGCCATGTGGGCTTCTCCCTTCATGCTCACGTGCCACTGTAAAACTGACAACTCTGCTCCAACCAAAGCATCATTTGGGCCCTGGGTCCTGCAGCAAGTCCTGAGGTATATGCAAACTTCCCATCCATTAAAGGATGCTGCTTTGGGACAACTTCATGCCTGCCCCACTCCTTCACTGACCAAGAATGGAAATTTGAACCTACCATGTAGTGGTATTCTGGTTTGCAAGGAATGGAGTGGGCAGTTCCACCTGGGACTGTTCTGCTCACAGGGATTGCTGGTTGCATTGGTTACAAGGGGTGTGATGCATGTTTTCATCATGTCTCTTATTTTTCACTTTCTCAAAGTTCTTGGCTAAGTTGCTCAGTTAGAATTGTGCCAGATGTTTGTTTGTTTCTGTCTCGTAAGTGGGCAAACCTGACAGTGGAGTTGCTTCCCTTCTGATTGTCTCTGTCAGCCACAGAAGGAAGAGATAACTTTTCCTATCTGCCCCTTCCCTTGCTCACCAGAACACCTCTTTCTGGCAAGTCTAGCTTTCCACTCTGCTATGGATGTAGAGCAGAGATGTGCATTGTGTTTAGATGAAAGAATCAGGCTGTTTCAATCCAGTTTTGTGCGATACAATCTCAAAATCAGTTTCCTTTACTGACTGAGAATACAAACAAGTTGATATCAAACATACAGCCCTTTATAGTAATAGGAAAATCTGGGACCGATGTTTCTCTTAGCTTATCGCTCTAGGATGGCTACTATCACTGTTTTAATTCTAGCATTCCAGTCTTAATTTGCAAAGAAGTTCTGGTGAAACGTTCCAGCCAACCAAACTAATACACTTGAGAATCATAACCTAGAGTAGAAAGGAGAGAGAAAATGTCTTTCTGTCACCATTGTGAGTAGCAGTTTGGAGACACCTTGGGGTTAAAATTTATCATTCAATATTTTGAGCGGCAAAACACAGACCATTAGTGTTCAGCAGTAAATTCTCATCCCATCCAACCTGAATAGATCATTCTGAACTATCAGTTATGGTTCTAAAACAATGAGATATCCAAAAAGGTTTACAAGGTAACAGCAGCATGCAGCTAGGAAATCTCTGTTTTAAATGGCCCACATTGCTTTGGAGTAATCTTCCATTGAGGCATTGTGAGTAACTACAAGGCTGGCCTCTCAAAACCTCCCATGGCATGTGACAACACTGCTTCTGCATACCATGTTAACTGAGCAATTACTTCATATGAACAAGTTATCTTTCATGCATAAGCTCAGAAGAGTCTTGTACATGCGCACAAGAGGAAGAAACTTCTCATGAGAACCAGAGCATCGATGAAGAGTTATTTCTGGTTTCAGCAGAACAAACTTTACTCCCCACTTTCACAGACACAGAGAGTAAGAATGGGTCAGATAAGGAGGTGCAGAGAGAAGACCAAACAGGGGCACGAGGAGAGGGCGATTTGGGAATAAACATGAAAACAGACTCTCAGTCTTCTGATATACAGTGTGAGAACCAAATAGATAAGGGACTAGGGGGATTTGAGGATGCTCACTCTCACAGGTGCACATGCAGAGTGGGACAGCTGGAATCCAGACTGACTGAACGGTGCCAAGAGAGGGGTCACAGCACTCCGCCCTTGGGGTGGGCAGCCACGGAGGGTTCATAAATCAAGCATGGGTTGAACTTTGTTAGAACAAGAGATGAACTTTCTATCCTGTTGTGATTCTACATGTAAAGCTGCTTAGAATAAAGACATTTGTAGTATCTGCTGGAGCAATTGCTTTTGTTGGGAAGGAGTGCCAGCCTCATGACATTATCAACCCATTTCCAGTGATCCAGCTACTAATTCAGAAGCAGCAAGAAATACTTTAAGGGTGCAATCCTATTCAAATTTAGACCAAAAAAAGTCCTACGATTTCTAGAATTTCCCAGTCAACCATGGGCATGCTGGGAATTATAGGACTTTTTCCTGCTTAAGCAGGACTGTGTCCCTGTTCTATGCAGAACACACTTAAGTAGTGTAGTGAGGCCTATGAATCAGTCATGCTTAACATCCATTTATGTTTGGAACTAAAGGATACTAAATGGCTTACAGCTGCTGTATATGCAGTGATGATTCATTCAGATGCCCAGTCAATAGCCTTAACTAAATAACATGCTAGCTGGTTCACAACTGGATAGTGTAGCCTACTGTTTTGCTTAAGGCAGAGAAGGCCTCTTAGAGACCCTTTTCGGGTTTTGAACTTTGAGGCTACCAAAAGTCAGTTAACGTGGCCTCAAAATTCTGCCTTGCAGCAGCAACCCCAGTTAATGCACAAGGATGGCGCTCCAAATTTATCCAGACGTGGTTTCAGTCCCTTTTCCCATCATGCCCAAACATGTCTACATCCTGCAGATGATTCAGAAGTAGCACCCAAAATAAGTCCACTTTCACAATCATGGTTTATTTTCACCCAGTATTGTCCCAGAGATATGATACGGCATTCTTCTACTAGTAAAGGTCACCAGCATCTATAGAACTGAACTATAGACATGAAAACACTCATGAAAACACTCATTTTACTCTTGTAAAATGCCTCTCAGATTTGGTAAACTGGAATACTTTTGAGACAATATTCTGGGCACCCTCAAAACATGGATGCAAAGGAGGGCATCACAGCCGGTAACAAAATAGTGATTTTCAAGAAGGCAGTGCCATGAGGCTGAAGCAAGAGTAACTTGCCCAAGAATCTGAGTGCAAGGCAGAGGTGGAGCCATGCTCCAACACACTCAGATGTTCTTCTGATCCCAATTTCTGCTGCAACCCGCATCTCACAGAGGACAAACCGACAAGACCATCATTAAGAAACTGAGTTTAACCATATGCAGGTACTGAATGACAACTATCAAATCACATATTCGCCTCCATGAGCAATAACTATTTCAAGGGAAACAAACTACTGGTGCTCACATGATATACAGTATAAACACTCAGAGCATACAAACCCCCAGGAAAAATACACGAGGACTAAGCACATGAACCTCCTCCCACCTGCAAGGAAAGCACATGCAGAACACTTTCCACACACTTCCCATCACCCCCTGCGCCAGCTTAACTTTTTCTCTTGCCTGGCACTACTACCCACACCCCTAGCTTCTAAGAATGCCCCTGCAGTCCAAGTGGGACCCAAAGGCATTCTTGGAAATCAAGATTATGCTGGAAGCCAGCACTTCACATTGCAGCACATCAGCCTCCCATGTATTTATTGTTTGGACTTAGGGAAAAAAATAAAAAGACAGGACTATAAGGGTTTGGCTGGCACCAAGCGAGATGTCTGCAGGGACATTTGTGTGCCCAGCACCATGTTAGAAACTCCAGACCTGGAGCATTCTAAGAAGCTGTTTCTATTTTTGCCTTTGGGGATGTTCAAGTTTTGTCCATATACATTACTTGTTGTTTAGAGTTTAACTCTCTCCATGGGGCCTCTAGCAGTTAAATGTCTGAGTGGAGATTAGTTGCCTCTTTACCCTTTGCAACATGGGCTACAGTCCCTAAGACCCAATGCAGTGCTTTGCTAACTGTTGCACACACTGCAACAACTGACTAGCAGTCTGAATTATTCTTCCAGCATTGAAAGACAGATTAGTGGTTAGTTATACCTCTTGAATGGACAAAAACTTTAGCTAGTAAAACAGGCCTACAGTACATAGATTAGAGCACTTAACTGCTCTCACATTTAGCGTCATCCAAGCTATCTGAAAGAAGGTAAGGGTGTTTAAAACCACTACAAAATGTTACATGAACAGCCAGGATTGTACATACAGTACCATAATATCCAGGCCCAAACATAAAGCACCAATCCTGGTCCACTTGTATTGGCTGCCTATGTTTCTTATCCTGGTTTTAACGTATGTTGGGGAAATCCAAATAAATCTGTATAAGAGAAAGTTTGCTTGTATGTGCCTTTGTGATATAAAATCAAACCCGCAGTGTCCCTGCTTAGAAAGAACCAGAATTCTCAGCCAGGCTTCTTTTCCCTAAAGCATTATTAATCATTTCTCCCTTTAAGAGACTGAGATTCTCTGCTCACCTGAAGCTGCTGCTACATTTAGTTGCAAAGTTAAACTTGTTACATTGTTAGCATGTTGCTGCATTAAGGCTTTGTATCCTGTTACCTGCTGAACTGCAGCAAACAGCCCTGACTAGACTTTCCTGTTCTTATGAAATCACCTGCTCTTGCATGTCAACACCCACACCCAAACCCTGGTATGATTCATGTGCCTTTCTCTTTGTCAAATCAAAGAGAAAGGCACTGTTATCACTGATATTTACTGTAACATTATGTCATAGCCCCTCTGCAGTTAACTCATATTATTCTGTTTATGGATGTGTTATATTTTGAAATGTTCCTTTTCTTCCCTCATCATCAACCCTGCTCCTGTGCACGTGACTCGATGCCTATAAAACACTCTGTGTATGTTCTGGAACTTCATGAAGGGTTGTCTCTGCAGAGGGGTTTCCTGAGTGTTCTCACCAATAAAATTGCTGTGGTTCATAACATAAAGGTCTCCCTGTGGATCCAAGCATACATTCTCACAGACTGCTAAACTGGGATTCCCTGACACCTATAAAGTGCTACACAGCTTGGGACTCACATACTTGGTTGTAGTGAAATGTTTATGATGCTTTTTTGTTATTGTATTTTATATTCTAATTTTATTGTACTTTGTGAGTGGCTGTAAACTGCCTGGACAGCTTCTGCTATTGGATGGAAGAGAAATAAAATAATAATGATGATCCTCATAGATGACATGTGTAAATATAGAGGCCCTATGCTGGTGTTTGTTGTCTGAATCGATGCTTCAGAAGTCACATCAGCAGGATAGTCAAATGAATGGTATTTGCCACCAGTTGCCAAATGAATGTGGCAGCTGGTGGCAAATACCAGAGAGCATGCTTCTGCTTTCTGGTAGGGTCAATAAGTTTTCTTCCATGTCCTCATTCCCAAATTAATGTCCAAACTGCGCCCTCTCCCATGTATGCACTTTTGTGGCCTGTGACTGGGTCTGAAAGGTATGGCAGATGAAGGAGAGACCTGCCATTGAATGCTGTTATCAGTTGGTGGCCTTGACATGTGAACTCACGCATGGAAGGGTTTTTACCATGGCTGACAACCACAATAAGAACCCATGGTGTACTATAGGGTTTGTCTGACCCACAAAGACTTACCATGTCATCTGAACCTGGACAGCATGATCCTTTGTGGGACAAGCCTGACAACAGGTGTGCTGCTTGGCCAGAGTCACAAAGTCCTGTAATAATCTTGCCATGTAGCTAGCCAGTAAGCAAAAATGGCCGCTCCCCGCAAAGTGGAGACAGAAGAGAAAGAAAGAAAGGAACAGACCAGGTCCCTAAAAGTGCCCAACTGGCTGTTGGAGGCAGATACCAGAGGCTTTCCCCATTGGCTACAGCAGGGATAACCTCAATGCTGCTGCTGCTGCAAGCAGGAAGGTTGCACACTGGCAGGGGAGATTAGCTTGGTCAACCAGCCCGCTCACAGCTCCGCTGCCCCACGCCACTGAAGCAAACCCCTGGCTGCAGTGGCCCTCCCCCCCACCTCATGCTTCAGGGAATGGCCCTTACTTGCACTTCAGAAACAAATAAGAATGAAATATGGTTTTTCTTTTTTCAAATTCGTATTTGTCCCTGTTAACCCAGTTTCATGTACCTAAATCTGGAACCAGCTCATCTGTCCAACTTTCCCATCTTCCCCCGTTGCAGAAGTAGGGGAGATGATACAGTACTGTCAGAGCGGCAACCCTTTCTTTGGTCTGATATACATTAACCATTCTAGTTGCACCCCAAGTACTGGAGGAAAAGATACAACCTCAAAAAATGTACGTACTACACCCTCTGGTTCTTCTTTCAGTGCTTGGAAGATTGCAGGTTAAGGTCACTAATCTGAACTGGCTGCCTTTCCCAGAGTAGAATAGAATGAGTCTCTGCATGGTTAGTATCATAATTAAGATCAACTAAAATTTGATTCAGCTTCAATTTAAAAGGCAATCACAAGTGTCAGTAATAACAGAATGCCCTGTAAATGTGCATGTAGATTAAAATCTTCAGAAAAGACTAGTGAATTTGTACATTGGCCAGTATATATATATTAGCCAATGTTCCACTTCACTAATATATGGTATATTTTGCTAAAAATTAATGATAATCCACTATAGAAACAAGAGTTGAGCAGAAAGGATGGATGCTCTGAATAACATCTTTTGGTAGAGGCAGAACAGTGCCTTCCATTCAGCAGTTTTCAGAGTATTGCTGAAACATGGCAAGAAGGTTGTGTCTTCTCTTTTTGTTCTCCCTTTCAGAAAGAGAGTAATGTGGATCCAAGCATTACTATCCTCCCTCTGAGTTGGGTACACGCCATTGCCAGTTTGCGTGGCTATCTTTCTATCTTGGCTATCTTCATGTGTATTAGGCAACCTGACAAAGTTCTCTGAGGGTTTTCTTAAGAATTCCCCTGAGGAAGGCTGTTAATGATCTATTGGGATGAAACACTTAAAGAATAAGACTTTTTTTTCAGCAACTTGAGCCTAGCTCCCTCTTGCTGGATCTATTTTGGATGCTTTCCAGTTCTCTCATAGCTTCCATGCTATTACTGCCCAGAACATGGCAATCCTAAAACAACAGTCATAAAATAGAAGAGGGGGGGATGCAGCAAAAAAAATGAAAGCGCAAGAAATTTGCCTTCTCAGCCATTCCCTGGAAAAAATCTTGTTTCTTCCAAAAGCACAACTAAGAGGTAGATTGGAGAAATGTGCTGCATAGTCTTTGTGGCAATGATAGTATTCAGACTATCATTAAAGTTGGAGCCTGGTAGTGTGAAAGTGTCAAATTCGCATCTTTCCACATGGAATGACATTTAAAGACTCAAGCTTAAAACTTGAAATTGCATCCATTTGTGCTCAAGTCTTGAAATGACTTTGGAGAGGGGGAAAGGACCATGCTGAGATTATAGTACCATACTTTAAAGAGCAAATAGTCCCCAGGCTTCAATGAAGATCAACTTGCAAATCTGATAATTTACCAACTCTGGCTCAGCATTTCCTTAATGGTTTTTGCTAATTAGAAGCACAAACATTAATGAAACTTTAATATTTTCCTTCACCAACAGAAGGCAATATACTGCAAGAGGTCAAGGATCATGAAGGATTCTAAATTCACATTGGATCTCCATTGAAAAGTTTTTGCTAAAACAGACTTCAGACTGAGACAAGGAGGCAATTCTTGTCTGAACTTTCCCAGAATGAATATCCTTCTTAATGAATAGGCTGACTTTAGGGACTTATAATAGCTGTTCTTCCTTTTTGCTGGCTGTGTGCTAGAAATATGAGCATAATGAACTCTGGAAATAAATGATGAACCTATCCCCAGATAGCAGAAGTCCAAAAAAAGGAAAGTATGATGGATCCAAGGAGATTAATGTTGTGTATCACCATATTAAAACTCCCTGTTTCTAAAACCATACAGGCCACTAAATTGGTGTCCAAGTGAATGAGGCAGCAGAAGAGAACAATCACTGGCAGCAAAATGCACTTAATCCCAATATTTGTAAAGTGCTTTTAATTTAACACAAATATTCATCTGAAGATGGTTTCTCATTGCAGTCTACAATTATTTAATTTATACTGAGAGCCATTAACATTTGCAATTGCAACAGAGAAAAAATGGAATAAAAAACACAACAGTTCTTACTGTAGGGCACTTTTACCCAACTTGGGCCATGTCAGCTGCTTTGATCTACAACACCCAGCATTCCTGTTCACTGGCCATGTGGGATGGCTGATGGGAGTTGAAGACCAGAACATCTGGAGGGCACCTAGATGGGGAAGGCTACCTGTATTTATTCCTTTCAGGGTGTCATTTGTGTGTGTTGGAGAGCTAGCATAAGATAAGTGGTTAGATATAAACACCTGATCTATGAAACACCCATCAGCACCAAATATATCAAAGGAACATATGAGCTTAGCCGTAAATTTACCTTTCTGTGAGCCCGTACAAGGACTTACCGTTCTGTACATGCTGCTTCTGGTCTCCTGCTGCTGGACTGAACTCTGTCTCCTTTTCCACCTGAGTTATGTTTTTCCCTGGAGAAGCATCATGCTTGCTACCACCAGTTTGACGAGTCCCATTGAGTTTACTCTTACTGGCTTCTGTGCTCTTAGTCTCCCCTGAATTCCCTTCTTTACTCTTCTCTGACTTGCTGGCAGTGGTTTCCTCCATTGGCTTTTTCCCTTCTTTTTCATCTATTTTCTTGTCTTCAGTAGCCTGTTGAGAATTCTCCTCTGCTTCTTTCTTCACTTTTTCTTCTGCATCCTCAGCAAAAGCAAGAACAAAATAGCAGGAGAGATGAAGAAAATCATTTAGCAGATTTACTGAAAAGGCATCTCTCATTTCATTTTTAGTGTCAGGATGGAAGTCCCACCCTTGGGCCTTTAAAAGATATTTAAAAGTGTCACACACAGGTACTCTGATCCTCACTTGCCCAGAATTAGAGGGCCCATGAGGATCATGTATGCAGGTGATTTGGATATATGCAATTCATGAGGATACCTATGAATGGCAATTGCTCCTAATAGTTAAGTGGAAGCTCCATAGTCAAATGCTGAATTCCAGAAGCTGGGAACATGTGCTGAGCAGACCTGTTGCCATCCTGACCTACTAATGTAATTCCCAAAAGCATCTGGCTGGGCTGTTCCGGATGCTGGGTCATCCATGAACCCTCAATCTGATCCAGCAGGATTCTTCTTATGGTCAGAGTTGTCTCAAGGTATGTGAACTCTTGAATTCTTGTAGGATCATCACAAGCATCCATTAAAAAGGTGGGCAACTGTGGAGGGTTGGAACAGCCACCTCAGAACCCCCAGAATTCCCTGGGGGTTGTGCCCCTCTGTCACTCTCGCTACAACTGAAAGTGCTGCTGCTCTGCAACTGGAAGTGAGCTGCACTCCCAGTTACTCTGCTGGGAAACAAGGTGCATGGGAGTGCATGCCTTGTTTTCCAGAAGAATCATAGAAAAGTGGAGTTGGAAGGGGCCAAGAAGATCGTCAGGTCCAATTGCCCAAGCAATTGTCTTGACCTTTACTCCTACTTCTAGTTCATATATAATGGCCATTTATGGGTTATTTAATCTACAGGATCCCAAAATTTAGCGGGAGTATGTAACTGCACTGCTGCCAACATAGTCATTGTCTCTCCTTTCTGTTAACAACCCATGGTCACGCCAGTCTTAAGTTATTAGCATCATAACAGAACCTGGATGTTCTGGGTTATTTAGGGATTAAACAATCCAAAAGTAACCCAACAAGGAATTGTGAATTAATCCTGGTTTGTTTAATCCCTGAAGATTCCTGAGCATCCAGCTTCAGCTATCACATTAATCTCTTATGAATGAAATTTGATGTTAACTGAAAGAGGAAAGGTGTTCATTGAAAGCAGAACTGATGAGCACCCCAGAGACAGTGCACTCAATTGCTCCCCCTTTCTTGTGTGACTTGCGGGACCTGGATCCTAACACTCACTCGAAGCCATGAAGCTCTCTGGCTGACCCGCCACCAGCCTAATGCACCTCACAGGATTTTGGTGAGTATAAAATTGAGGGGAAGAAGATTAGGTAAGTCACCCTGGATTCCTCCCAGGAAAAAAGCAGAGTGTAAATAAATACATTTATTTATGGACTTCTTCAGTGCGGTATAAATATCTCTGAGTGTAAAGTCCATAGAAAATATGCTTTGAACCCTTCTGGGCCTTTGAACAACACCCACACACACACACACACAGAGCATCTATCAGAAAGATGGGCATTTGAGTTGTTATTATTACTGAACCCAGCAGTTCTTACCTTTGGTTGCTTGTGCTTTCCACTTTTCTCGGTTTTGTTGCACCACCTCGGTCCAAGTGTTCTTAAAACATTTGAAGTCCACAGTGAGTATGGAACAGTTGAGAGAGGCACTTCCTTCTGATCCAGTGCTCTTGACACTCGATCTTTTAACTTCTGAGGGGCTGATGCTATTCAGACTAGGATTGCACAACATAAGAGGAGGTCATTTTTTTAAAACTGTTAGAGCCAGATGTAGATGGTAGAAGTATTAAATGAACAAATGCTCCATTTCTTCCCCACTCTAGCTTGGCCTTTCTGACCTCTTGACTTTTGAGCAGCATTATCCATCTTCTCTCTCTGGGCTGGATTCCAGCCATGCTTGATTTAAGCCTGCCTGTTCTCAGCTGAGAAAACGCCTGACTTTTCATGCAAATCCCACAGTCTTTGGAGCATCAGATCAGCCTGAGTTCTGAGGCTGTTCTATGGTGCCAGGCAATTTTCAGGTAAGAACCAGGCTGAATCTGATGCAACACATGGACTTGTCATTAATGATGCATGTACTGAAGAGGTGGTAAGACCACTATTTCATCTTGAGCAATAGCAATCTGGATTACTCCAATCAACGATGTGACACTCTAGCAAGAATTTCTGAATCTGTCATTATTCTAAATCCAGTGTCTGGTTTACAAGTCCAACCATATTGAATGCAGAGGACCTGCATATCTAAAGTGGATAATATGTATATTGGGTGGCAAATTGCCCAGATGAATTGATCAAAATTGGTCTAAGGTATTGCTCTACTATCTAATATTATCCAGCTATTATTATGTAAATATGTTTAGGACATTACCACCTTATAATAATGCTGACTCCATTTCATGGCCTACTGCTACATTACCTCCCCCAAGACCAGAAAGAGAATAAGAAATAGATTGCTAACCATATTAACTGTAAATGCAAAGGTTCTGTGGAATTCAGTGTGTGTAAGGCAGGGGCAGGCAACTTTGGTGGGTTTGGGTGTCAATGCCAGCCTCTGGAACACCTTCCAGGAGCTACAGCCATGTTACCAGTGAAATCTGGCAGGACCACACTGCCCAAAACAGCAGTGTTTCACTGCTAAAATTGGTGGCAAACCACAACAAATGCTGACAAGGATACACGAATTCTTCTCTAGCTAAATTGGTTCCCTTCCAGACTCTGACATGATTCACCACTTATTTTTCATTTCCTTTATTTTGCTGCTGCCACATTTCATTGATACAACAACAGAGGAAAAGGGCTGCTGTGGAGGCCATGGGAACCATGCTGCATACAGCCCACCCCTGAGGCAAGGGCTTCCCTGTCTTGTATGAAGAGGATAGCTTTGGGTTGTGGCACGGACATTCTGCCTTCTTCCTGCCCTTCCCATTGGTGAGAACTTCCAGACTTCCAAATGACTGCCCATGAGTACAAATCAGAGAATTCAGTTTAAACACGGAATGGAGCTCCCGTTGCAAAGTTAAGATCCCTACTGACCTGGAGCGTCTAAACCCTGTCAGGCCAGAGTGGGATGCTTCCTCAATGAGAGGCGTTACAATCTTCTCCGTCATGTCAGTCAGCACAGTGAAAGTGGGCTCCACAATGAAATCAATAAAACCTGGAAAAGGCACATCACAGAACGAAATGCAAGAGGGTCACTCACACTGAGAGGTCAATCTACGTAGCAAGATGGATAAGCAGACAAAGGTCGTGGTGCCGCGCAATAGCAGGGGGTTGGACTCAATGGCCTTCCAACTCAACTATTCTATGATTCTATGAAATACCTGCAGCACACACAGAGAAAGGTCAAGCAGGACGTGCATCCTGGGAGCAGGCATTATCATCTCACTGCAATTCCTACAAGGATGAAAATAAAGAGTTGCAAGCCACCAGCATAAGGCAGGTGGGACTAATCTGGTTTTGTGTGGGTTCTGTGGGAATCTGAGCCAATTTCTTGGTTTAGCTGGTTATGACCCAACTTGGAGGTTGAAATCTATGGAAGAACTGCAATAATAAAGCTATAATAAGAGTACATAGTTGTGGATGTTCAAAGAGACGTGGCACATAGATTCCCTTGCATTCCCTCATTCTAAACATTGCATTGGATCTGCCAGGCAATTATCAGATGTAATTTCATGACTTTTCTGTAAATGCAATTTGATGTTCGGTTATTAGGTTGCTTTGGGTGAATAATATAATGGCAAAAAGTAACTCCAAAGAAATTCTCATTACTAAAAGTACCTTGTTGTATACAGTGCATATTTCAGAGCAGTAAAACTGGAAACCCAATTTGTAGCGCAAATTAAACAAATTGGGTACTACATTACAGAAAGGTCTAGAGAAGCTCTATTGGTAAAAATATGGCCACCAATGTCAAATGTAATTACAATTTCACATTATCCCTTTTATTTAATTGGGTTTGCGTGGGACAGTTCCAGTCACCTAGAATTCATTATAAACTTGCCCTTCTATGAGGAAATGAGACCAAGCAGTGGTTCCTAAGTGATGTTCCATAGATTGCTGATCATTCATGTGTGCTGGCAGTCCCATTTTCCCCATTCTGCCCTGCATTTCACAGATAGTCTTAAAGGACGGTCACACATCTGATGGTGCACTCACCTAGCAGGCACTAAGGGATGTTTCACATATTACATGTTTAGATATTCAGCTATGCTTTTTATAGCAGCCATTTAAAAATGTAATATGTGACTAATATAACCACATGATTGAGTATGTGTGTAAACCCAAATGCATTCTTAGGATTTTAAAAAGGAGAATGAACAATGTCAGAGCTCATCTGGGTTCTCTGTATTCCACCTTGATGCTCATCTCACCTCACTTTTGTTGCCAAACCCTTTTTGTTCCTGCACTTTTATGATAAAAGTACCCCTTTACAAGCCTGCACCCAAAATGTACATTTTCCTCAGAAAGCAAAGCACAGTCATGCAACAGAAGGGAAGTGCAAGTACACATTTTCAAACATAGACACAAGCTTGAGAAGCTATGAATATTCCCAAAAATTATGCTTCTGGTTACACTTCTTTACAACTGGAATTATGCTCCTGTTTACAAATGGAATATGGCTGCATGATCTGAGAACAAGAGCAACATTCTCATATATCTCTGCTCATGATAAAAAAGTCAGAGCATCTTGCCAACAGATGGGAAGCCCAGGTTTCCTGCTACATATTATGTAGAACTGACCATAAATCCCCTTGAGCATAATACAACTTCCTTCTGTGCAAACATGTCAGGGATTGTACTACACAAGACACAAAGAGTATTTTTAATAGGATTTTAATGCACAGGGCAATGAGTAGGGATAAGGGGAAGCTTAACTCCCGATGTGGCAGCTGTAATAGGATTATAGGGCTACCTTCCATTCAGAAGAGGAGGAGGAGGAGGAGGAGGAGGCAGGGTGGAGGGTGAGGAACTTTCTGCCCAACATTCAACAAGAATAACATGGCCTGTTATTAAATGCACAACAAGTTCAGCCACTGTCATCTGATTGTCAATGTTTGCCCAATATGTTATGAAACTGAGTTTGTTCCTTGCCAGGCAAAGGGCAAAAATGAAAGAATGTTACTACACTAATCAGCAGAAAGAGGCACTGATGACAAGAAGGAAAGTCTCCAATCAAACCAACCTCCTACAGCTCCAGACAGAAGGAGAAGCTTTTACAACTTCTAAGCCTCCTGTTGAGCAACAGAAATTTCTTGACTTGGCATTGTATTGCATTTTAGCCTGAATGATGAGAAAGCCAACTGAATTTCTGCTATCAGCACTTGGCTCATGGCAAAATTCTGTGAAATGAACCTGGCCTTTAGAAACAGGCCTCAGGCATTTTAGCTGGGTCATTTCATTAATGCAACACACCAAGGAATTATTGCTCTCCTTTACTGAAAACTTTTTAATCATTAAAAAGGAGGCCAAATGCCAGTACCAGGATCTCTGCAGTCACTGTTTTAAATGTTATAATAATGTTTAAAGTACAGCAAAATATCCCTGAGTCTTAAATCCTTGAAGATGTTTCTCAGCACAAAGCATATAGCTTGGGAGTTATTAGAGAGAGCTAATGAAAGACAGGAAAGAATATGTACCACTCCAGCAAGCCAAGCAAAATGTAAACCAAAATTTACTTTTGTGAATTCAAAACTGAATCTTCGTGAGTCCAGGAAGATTTTATTTTGGCTTAGTTTCCAAGCCACCCCAATCTGTGCACCCTTCGCCCTGATTTTCACGTCACATTTTGCTCTGTGAAATGTGCCATTATGCATTCCATAAACACTCGGCTGGCTCTCCTTCATTTAGGGCACAATCCTATGCAGGTTTAGAAGGATTTTCTTTTTGAAACTCCCATTATGTTCCAGCCAGGATAATGGGAGTTGTAAGTCTTTCTTCTGTCTAAACAGGCATAGGACTGTACCCTTAGTTTTCTCCACCTGAGACTCTGTGAGATCATTTTCTGCCAGAAAGTTGGTCACAAGAGCATAATATACATAATTTGGAATAACTCTAACAGACTAAGAATTGCAAGTGAAGTGTGTGGAGGTATTTTGTGTCATTCTGATACCGTCAGTGGCTGTAACAGCATCATTATCCCACTCACTTCCAACCCCCTGGTACTTTTGCTTGTCACTTATACTTATTTCATTGCTGTAGATAACCCTCAGCCCACGATTTATGACTATAGGGTAGCTCTTGTAAGAAATGAATCAACTCTACTTCACTAGAAAATTGCTATCAATCATATAATGAAATATTCTCCAATTGTCTTCTGACAGCATCATTGAGCCAAACCTTACATCTCTGCATAGAAAAGGGAAATAAATATATGATAGTTCTTGATTTAATCACAGAATCACTATATAGAGACATTAAGTAATTACCCACTGAGCGGCAAGCCGAGAAATGAAAACTTCAGAATATTAAGCAGATGAGATTTACAAAGATGTAAATTATTGACAGCAGTGAGATGCAGTAAATTTTCCCAAATTAAATAAAATGCTAAAACAGGCAAGAACTGTATAAATCAGTCATTAGTACTGACTGAGTGCTTGATTTGTTTACTATACTTATTTTTGCTAACAGTCTAATTCACCATTAATTCCCCCATGATTTGTGCAATGAATAAGGACCTTTGTACTAAAGGCCAAATGCTGTCTGAAGCTCTGTCCAGAAAAACAAAACTAAGGGTACATTTCCATCCTTCAGGCCAACAGGGTCTGCCTTATAACCAGACCCTAACAAACTTGTGCTGTTTGCTCTGCTTAGCAGCCATTCCCGACAGTCTCAAGGCATGACAATTATTTAACTCAGGGCTGAGCAGCATTGCTCATGCCTCTCCTTGGCCTTTCGGTGCTACCAACTGCTGCTGCTGACATTGCAAGGCCCAGCAGCGAGAGTGGGCTACCTTTGTTTAAAACAAGGTGTGCAGAGAGCATCCTCTTTGCAAACCCAACTGCGCTCCTGTAACCCCCCAAGTCTAGGATTTTGCCTGCAAATAATGTGCATGCTGCCCATTGCACCTTCTTGCAAAGAAAAATTGCCGCTTGAAAGTGCCACGTCATCTCTTTTTGGCAGTAACATCAGTCACACTATGGTGGCAATGTCAGTGGTGGGACAGAATGCAGCCCCAGGTGGGTGTGGCAGGTGGGAAATAGTCCCTAATTTAACTAGCAATGGAAACATTATTTATTTAATTTCTATACTGCCCAACCCAGCTTTGCGGGTGATGTACAACAGTGAATAAAAGCAGTACAATAACATACAATAAAAGTATTATAAATTCTTGGCAAAAGAAACTTTAAAAATTAAAAATGGCTAAACACAAACAGGGAAGAATGACCAGAATACCTGGGTTGGGTAATACCCTCAAACCCCTGGATGACCAAGCACATATTTAAAAGTCTTGGCATAAAGGACTATCTTAACATGGTGCTGAAAAGTTGGCACCAGGTGGGTCTCCATGGGGAGCTCATTCCATAGATGGGGCCACCACAGAGAAAACCCTTCCCCTTCTTGCCACCCTCTGAGCCTCGTTCAGGATTGGCACTTGGAAGAAGGCCCCAGAGGTTGAGCATAGAGTCTGAGTAGATGGCTCTAGGGAGAGGCACTCATCTCCATGCTACAGGTGACCTGTGACCTAATCCAAAATACAATCTGGTTTCTCTTAAAAATCCCTTGGATGGTTCTTCCAAGCAGGAACATTCAGCTTTGCCTCAAAAGTGGGCTTCAGACAACATGCAGAGATAACCCTAGGCATCAGCCTTTTCCTGCCTTCTAACTTCCCCTCCTGGATATCACTTTGTTTCTATGTACTTGCTGTCCAACCATATCGTTGTACTGTAAGCTTGCTCAGAAATCTCAGAAGATGTGAGATCAATTTGAGAGCAGTGTCCATCATCTGATTCCTGCCCCCAAAAGGCATGGGGAATTTTAGGCCCTGCAAATGCCTTCCCAGATTACAGAATTGAGAGGAAAACACTGCACAGTCCACAGGATGGTATCTTATTTAATAATTTTGCTCATACATAATTAGCTTCCAACTTCTGGAAATTGCATTTGTTTAGTGGGAAGTTTTATGCTAGGTGCTGAAAATTCAGGTACTAGAATTCTGAATAATTTGTGTGTGTGTTTCAGGTGTAATTTTGAAATGAAATGTCTTGATCTTCTTTAGCATTCTGGTTTTTCTGCAAAGTTAGTTCAGCCATATTCTCCTGCCTGATCTCTTCATGCAAAATTATGTGTTGTTCCTGTGCTACCAAATTTTAAAAAATGCCCTTTGGAGGGAAGAATATACACAATGCCCCCACATCTTCTCCGGCGACTGTCTTCTTGGAAGGCAGAAAGGGCATGTCAGATAGACTTTTCTGTTCAACAAAAATAGAACAAGAGCAGGAAGTTCCTGGTTCCACTCAGACACAACAAAGTCCAGTGTCATCTCATGACTAACCAGCAAACTAAATCCATGCAAAACAACTTGAGAAAAAGGTAGGCCACTGGAAGAAGTCAGGATGCAGGGGAACAGAAGTAAATAAGAGCTGGGCAACTTCAGACAGTCCATGGGCTAGCTGTTCCCTTGGACATGCCACTGGCCACCAACGAAAAGATAAAAGGAAGTGGGAGAAACAAGCTAAATATGTAAATTATAACCCCCTTAGTAATTACAGTGGCTTAGAATAGACACATTTTGCAAGAAAGCAAGGTAAATTTGTTCATCCTGATGCTCTGTAGCACTTTCCTGCTGAATTTCCATGCTAAGCCAGGATATTTTCTTCCTTTTCTTAAAAAAAAGAAAAAGAAAAAGCCGGTGGCACCTGGGGCCACCTGTGGGCACATCAAGGACATGCCATGAGTTGTGTATCTCTGCACTAGGTAAACAAAACAGAGTCATGGGTAACAATTGGCCTTGCAATAGCCTTGTATAGCTCCACCTTATTTATTTATTTAAAACATTTCTATGCCGCCCCATTCGCCGAAGCCTCAGGGCGGCTCACAACATAAAATTAAAATATAATACATAACAAATTAACAATATAAAACCTTGGGCAAAGAGGATTGGCGCAGCGATCCGGTGCTGCCATGTGCTGCCCAACTATGTGCTGAAGGGCCTGTGTGGCTCCCCTCTGCCACAAAAGCTTTTCCTGGCGAGAGAGATGGCAACAGAGAGTGGCAAAGTCACAAGAGGCCTTCACTGTGGTCCTTCTTCCTTAATGATGCAGTGAGACAAAGAGCAAGGAGCTCAGAAAAGCTTTTCTGAAAAGATGTGTGGGAACAACTTGGCGCACAATATCAAATTCTGCTTTGTGCATAATATGCAATGCTTCTGTGGCACGGGGCTACATTGTCCGTTATACATAAGATGCTTACTCATCTGAGCAAAGTAACTATCACTGAGCTATTATTCCTCTACTTTTGGGTTCTACAAAATAAGACCTCTTGGGCAGTGGCTTTCCTGCCAAGAATCACTCTCCCACCCCACTCCTCCTGCTTTGAAAATCTGCTGGCTGTGCCTACCTATCTGAGACTGAGGAACCATGGTGGATTTACGATCACACAAAGGGGAGAAAGGAAGACCAAGTTCCGCTTCTTTGTCGCCCTGAGAAATAGAGAGAAAGAGCAAAAGGTAAGTTAGAATACATCAAGGACTAAAGGGCATAAGCCATCTTCTCATGCACTTTCCATTTGTATGACTGAGACTTACACAGGATTAATTTGTGATGTATTTTAATCTTAGCATTGGGGGGGGGGTGCATGTGTGCGTGCATGTGAGAGAGAGAGAGAGAGAGAGAGAGAGAGAGAGAGAGAGAGAGAGAGAGATTGGCTGTGAATTTCTTAGCTCTGTTCCAGTAGGCCATAATGGAGAAAAATTTAGACACACTCTGTGACTCTTCCCCCTTAAGATCTGCCATCTCTCATTCCAGCAGAGAAGAGACCATAGTGACAACTGACCAGGAAAAATAACTCCTTGGACTGGCCAGTATCTAGCTTCACTTATTCATATTCATATTCATTGGTGTATATAAGCCAAAATGCTTGACTGGTGGCAAGAAATTCTGAGGAGCTGTCAGCTGCGTAAAATTACTATACATACAAGGATTGCATAACTACTTATGGGGACTAAGGAGCCAGAGTCTTGAGCTCTGTCCTAGGTTATCATTTCATATCACATGCTGCTATGACAGTCAGGATTGCCAATAGACTAGGAAAACAGAGCCAGCAACCTGTCCGCTGTTTGCATTAGCTCTTGGGAAGGTCACAGATCTGAAGGGTCACTTCTCCATTCACAGAGCAGCATAGAAGGAGAGGGGGAAAAGCCCCTGCAGCATCATGGCATAACAAGGAAAATTTGAACTTGACCTATTGAGTGCTACGTACTGGTAGCATTAAATTAGCTAATGCTCATGTATACATGCTTGCAAAAGCATCTCAGAGATCCATTACTCCAGCCCCACTGTCTAAAATGAAACATGGTAGCTGGCTTAAATCATCCATCTGCTAAAATAATGCATTAAAATCTGTAATTAAAGAGCTACAGCTCATACTGCCAGCATTTTCCATAGATGTGGGACCTTGTTATGCTGCTGGAAAGTCATACTGTCAACTTAATGCTATTAAGCCAAAGTAGACCCATTACATATAATATCTGCCTGACAGCTGATGATCAGTCAGGCTGTATACAAATGATCTGCCGTACGGGTACGCATAATTGAATGGATAGTTTCCTCTCAATGAATGGCCTCTTCAGTCCTGAAGAAGAAAGCTAGAAGGGCTGCTGCAGAGTACTAATTCCCTTTTCGGTATGCTTGGGTCAGCTAAAGTGCCTTGTTTATCTAATTGAATTTCAGACACTCTTATCCTTCCTGCACAGATGGGGCTTTCTTTAATGTCTCCACTACATCGTCTTGCAGACTAGCTCACATTGCCCCATTTGTCCATGGTCCTGTGAAGGGCATGGACCCAGCCACGGCTGAACTGGGATTATTACTTTGTTGGGGTTACTTTTGGAAGGTGGCTCTGAAGCAGCAGGTAGAGCAAAACAAAGTAGGCCACTTACTGACAGGGCTAGGTGTATAGAACATAATACTCTACATTGGCCCACTTGTTCTGTCTGCTATCAGGCCCTGTTGAAAATGTTAGCTATGACAAGACTTAAACAGCATTGGCCCAGCACCTCTGAAGGAATGTGTCTTCTGTAGGAACCTCCTTTTTTGAAAACAGCTATCAGGGAGACCTTTATTCTCCTCAGGAAACCTACCTGAGCTTTGCAGTATTGTGGAAATTTGGAGTCAGTTTCTCAGGGTGACCTTTCAGCCATTTCCTTCATAACATGCAAGCATAAGGTGAACACTTCTGTATTTCCCTGTGCTTTTTTTATCTAAGCAGCGGTTTTCAGGCTTCTGTTTTTTGTGGGGGGGGGGTGGTTTACTGTGTAATGTTTTGGCACACTGTAATCAACATGTTTTAGAAATAAATAGCAAAAGAAATAGAGACATCACCCTTCACTTGAGATAACTTCTACACACGGCTTATCAAGGGATGATAGGAATGATTCAAAGGCCAACTTCACTTCACTTCAGCGTTGAAATACCTCATAAGCAATGAGGTCAGTATGAGTCCAACTCTTGTAAGCCCAGAATAACTAGGATAAACAGCCCCTTAGGTGAATACAACAAGTGTTGATGGGTCTTTCAAACAAGCTAGGAACTTGTTTGAAAACATCCCAAGTTGATTCATACTTATCGTATTAGTAGTTGATAGAAAAGTATCCACTTATAGTTCAATCCTTTATGTCAGAGGTACGTCCCACTGGGTTCAGTACAGCTTGTTTAAAAACATTTTTAAATGTTTCATTTGTTGATTATCTGATCCATCATTCAGAAAAATCCAAGACTATATGTGCTAAGAAAAGTCTTCTCCCCATGTCATTCTAAAAGGGAGCAGACAGCACCCCAAAAATCACCAATTCAATGAAGACAGTAATCAAGGAATCAGATTCCACTATGTGCAAATATAAAAGTGGGTTTGTTGTTGTTAGTCACGAAGTCGTGTCCGACCCATCGCGACCCCATGGACAACATTCCTCCAGGCCTTCCTGTCCTCCACCATCCCCTGCAGTCCACTTAAGCTCACACCAACTGCTTCAGTGACTCCATCTAGTCACCTCGTTCTCTGCCGTCCCCTCCTTCTTTTGCTGTCAGTTGTTCCCAGCATTAGGCTCTTCTCCAGTGAGCCCTTCCTTCTCATGAGGTGGCCAAAGTATTTGAGTTTCCTCTTCAGTATCTGGCCTTCTAAAGAGCAGTCAGGGTTGATCTCCTCTGACTGGTTTGTTCGCTTTCCAGTCCAAGTGACTCACAGGAGTCTTCACCAGCACCACAATTCAAAGGCCTCAATTCTTTGGTGCTCAAAAGTGGGTTATTGTCCAATAATGAAATATGCGTGCACAAGCATCCACAGAAGTTACAGCCCAAAACCACTTTATTTTTGCCCCTAGGGTTGGTCTTCTTTCTACAAAGAAGAATTTGAAGATACTCTGAAGCAGCCCATTATTTCTGGGCCTTCATCCCTACCTTCCTTGTTCAACTTCTTTCACTAAACATCCAAAATAAGATTCCTTCTTCAAGTTACCTGTCTGAAAAACTCTTCAAGCAGTGACATGGTCCAGCGATGATGGAGGTCCCATGCCTTGGCAGGATGACTGATGTCAGCTGTATGCAACATCAGCGATAAGGCTTTTGGTTTGTCGATTCTGCAAACCCAACCAGTGGTACAATTGAATTGTCTGCATCATTAGACAAGAGGCAGCTAAGTAAGGAAATGAACCTTCAGATTATTGATTGACTTTGTTTACAATATTTAACAGTATGTAGTTCCCACAGACAAGGCTTCAGGAGCTAGACCTGTTCTAAATTATTAAGAGATTAATGAGGTAAAATCACTCCTAATATCTGTAGCCGAGTGTATATGGTGCTTTGAGCTGGGGTACAAGGTTCAGTCTTTTAGAGCAAACCCACAGTCCCTGAGAAAATAGTACTTGCTGTTCATCTTATCTGGGGCACTGCATGAGCCAGAACCATAACCCCTCTACCTTTCCTTGTAATGTAAAGAACTAGTAGTTGTTATTTGCGTTATTACAGGAATAATATTATGCAAATCACATAGTTGTTATAGTGGAACTAAAGGTATAATATGACAGGAATGAGTGGAGATAGCGGGTTGATATAGTTCTTTGCCAGTCATTAATCATCAAGTGCTTTGGCATCCTTACTATGATTTTATATCTTCTGTCACAAGACAATAGGAAGCTGCCTAATAGTGGGGGAGAACAATGGTCCATCTAGCCCACTACTGTCAGCACTGACTGGCAGCTGCTTTCCTGGGTTTCAAGCAGGATCCTGTCCTAGCCATTGCAGGAAGTACCAGAGACCTTTGGCATGTAAACCACTGAGCAATGACTCAGGTAATCCCTCCAGTGCTTTTCACTCGGGTGGCTGGAATATAAATCCTGCATCAAAAATACACTGTTCCCCAACAGCTAAAATCTACTTCGGAGATCTTGGCATAGCTGCACTGTCTCTTTAAAAGGGGGAGCATAATTGCAATAAAGCTCATTCCCAAGAACAGTCTGAAACCATTAAGAGGAAGAAAGGAGTAGATGCATTGCTGGAAGGCAATACAAAAAGCCTTCTCTTCCACCCAGAAGCACTTAGAAACCACAGCCAAGGGCAACATTTCAGCACTGGGAAGGAAGGCATATGATGCTTTTAGTGCCTCCTCTCCACCATCTCCTCCAATGGGAAAAGAACCAAAAGTAAGTAGTTGTCACAAGGTGGAAGGGATGTTTTTCCTGCCTCTGCTGTCCCTCTAGTTGAGCAGCAGTAACACGCTTTGATACAGTAAGGACACCGCAAAGACATGCTTTTCTTTCATCCCAGCTCCACTTTAATCCTTGCTTTACAGGAGTGCATGTGCAACTGTGTGTGTGTGTGTGTGTGTGTGTGTTCAATTCCTGTAAAAAGAAATAGGTGCAGACTTCAAAGGAAGTTTGGTTCCCCCAAAGAGACGTTTCTGAAGCTTGTTTAATGAAGTGGCAAAGTGCCAGTTATAGTACAGCCATTCCCTCTGCGCAGTCAGGAGGTGACTTACCCTTCTGGCTGCTGCAGTGCGTTCTTCATGGCTTTGATTTGCTGGAAGTGACAGGACATATCTGTAGCCAGCACCATCTCTATCACCAGGGTCCTGAATTCCCTTTTGGGTAGATAGCCAATCAAGGAGGAAGGGGGGAGAAAGAGAGAATGAGAGAGATGTAACAACCCCCTTTTTGTTTCTCTGTCTACAAATAATTTATGACATTCTCACTCTGTGCTCCCATGTGCGTCACTGAACACTTTACATTATCTTTTTTTCTGCAGCATAAGGGCAAGGAGGAATAGCTGTTGGAAATACCAGATCTGGAGTGAGCAATTGAGTCAGATGATGTGGCCTTGCCTGCTAAGTGATAACACCGTGCTTTTCAGAAACTGACATCAGGGCACTCACTTTTCTACGAAATGAGAATCACCAGGTCCTTAACATATAGTGCTAAACCTCTTTTCTTTTGCGATGCAGAAGATACGAACAATTTCCCCAGTTTTAAACATTCTAGAAGTTCAATGCATTGTTTCTTAATATGTGTTTCTTGTAGACAAATTATGTCTAACTTTCGTTTTTGAAGTTGAGCAAAAAACCTTCTTCTCTTAGATGGTCCATTTAGTCCATTAGCATTTAAGGAGAACAATTTTCCCTTCCTTTTTAAGAGCCATATTTAATAAAATTATTTACTTATTCTTTGCCTTTACAGTTCTACCTTTTTTTTTCTCCTTTGAGTCCAAAGTCTGTACTTCTTGTTGTGAATCAACCCTCAGTATTTCTCCTTCTTAAGAATGGTACGCTGTTGTTTCCATTGCTTCAGCACCTTTTTCTCCTTCTTTAGAGACGACAGGGTCCTCCTTTTCCAACATGGCTCTAAATTTTTCATAGAACTCTTGTGCTTTAAGAACTGAATCCAATTTATATCTTACAGAGTTCCATGTGAAAAATATTCCTTCTGGTATTAGCCACTTAAAGATAATCTCTTTCTTGCTCAATTTTGTAGTAAGGAATAGATATTTCTTTCGTCCCTCTCTAATCCTCCATGGTATCTGTTTCAGGACCGTCACCTCCTGACGATCATCTCTCTTTAACGGCTTCTCCTGTACGGCCTTCAAAACATTGTCTCTTATAGACCTTAGAGCAAATTTGACATGAACTTCTCTCAGAAGTTTATTTTTTCTGGTATAAGAGGAATTGACCCTAAAAACAAGGTCAATTCCCATACCCAACTCCTCATTTTGGAGTTGTTGGATTGGGCCCTTTTCTAATAAGGAGAGAATGGGTGGACTGTAACAGAAACCAGTGGTGGCTGCTGGGGTGGAGGAGGTCATTGGGAGCACTGTGCCAGCTCATGATCTCTGTACAGAGGATCACTTTCAATGGTATCTGTAGCCAGAGACTTCCCACTCCTATTCTACTTCAGCACTTCCCACCATCTCCTCCTGCTTGCCATTTCCCCTCCTTATCATCAGCTGACATATGCAGTGTATTTTCTCAAGTGAAACGGCTTAGTGGCTGCCCATGAAACAAAACCAGTATGGGGAATGTCACCAGCCACTAGATGGTTATATGAGTTTTATCTCTGTGGCCAGAAGCCCATGTGTGTGTTTTGTTCTTGTCTAGTTTCCTGACTGGTGTGTTCTCAAGCCTACCCTTACACACTACTTGTACTTCTTGAGAGAGCATGTCATCTGGTTCTTTTTTTCCTTAGTTCCTGTCAGCATTTCCTGTGCACAGGTGAGAGGAGCCAACAAGATATAGAAGGGAGGGATAAGCATAAAAATAAAATAATCTGAGAACCGAGGGCTAAGCTACACATTACACTGAAGACATGGTATGTAGCTGGCCTTCCACTTTTTAGCCACTCACAGACAAGGGAGGCTGCTGACACCAATGCCAGTGGTGTCATTCTGATTTCAGTGCATCCCCAAAATAGGTTCAGCTCCTTTAAAGTTCAGATAGAAGCCCAGAGTAGGTACACCTCCCCACTGAAACTGGATCAACTAAATGCTGCAAGTGTGGGCCACTGATCCAGATCTATACCACCATTCATGGAGTGATAAAAGTCTGAATTTCCCCATCCAATTTTCTTCCAATAACATCATCCCTGTTTAGGGGTATAAAAAAGAAAGTCTCTTTTGGTGTCAATGCATTTTTTTAAACAACCATGTGAGTGGTAACAATTGGGAGGGCAGCAGGTGGGAAGGTAACTAAAATGAAGAAGGACACCTGCCTTTAATGTAACATTTAATTTGGCTCTGAGAGGCCCCAGAATGCACATCTGTAACTGAAGAGGCCTCCGATCTCCAGTGTGCATTAGTGATCCTGGGACAGACAATGGCACCTAAAAAGCATGACTCACTAATGCCTAAAATTAATATATAATATCTTGCCATGTCTAGCAAATGTATAAACCATAAACAATGTGACACCAAGAAGCTAAAAGTTACCACTTGATCCTCAGTGTTTTGAAACAGACAGTGTTTTGTGGAGGGGAATGAGGAAAATTGGACTTTGGACTCCATGCAGAACCGGCTTTGCATGCTCATGAGAACCTTGGTCACCATGTGCATGAAGTTGGTCCACCAGTGACCAACAGCCCCAGCAAATGGTGTACTAGCATGCTAACTAGAGATGCATGAGAACTTCATTTCTGAATGTTTTTGATCAGGATTTACAAAGCCAACACCTTCAGGACCAAATGGACTCAAATGAAATCTATGATTGAAGCTTGCACATGTGCAGACTTGTGATGCATGGACTGAAGAAACTGAGTTTGCCAGCATAGATTCATGTGAAAAATGCACATGAAAAATGCACAGTTTTGGGAAAAAAATTAGCACAAATACACTTTAGTCACGGGGAGATAAATGTCTACATTTCAGAGATGTGCACAGTGATGTGTTTGGGAAAAGGTACATAAAAATACTCAGGGATTTTCATATGAAGAGAAAAACAAAACTCTCCATCTCTTAAAGACTTGATTCATAGCAAGCTTCCGGAACTTCAGCAAACTCAAATTTTGCTAGTTTGCTAACACTACAGCCTAGTTAAAATGTGGAGTCAGTTCTATGAAACAGCACACAGAGCCTGATAGTGCCATGATTAAATCAAACTGAAGGATGCTAATTAGAACATCTCAGAGTGGTGGAAACATGGGTGGAGCCTGATGGAAGCCCTTAAAAACCTTACGGTTGTATTATTCCAGGAGAAACAGCAAACCAAACAGTTCATTGACTTCACTTCTAATGAAACTATCATGAAACTAGATCCATCAAATAAAACTTAAGAACTCAACATTTCTTATATGCCATATCAAGGTTCTATTTGCTGGGAAGGGCTTGCGCTGCAGTTTCAGCTAACTGCATGGAGTGAAATAACTGGAATGACAGACTATTCCAGGGGAAAGCATCATGCATCTTGCAGGCACCCGTTACTTGCTTTTCGGGCTTCAGAGTGGTCCTTTCTCATTAACTTGGCCAGTCCTTGTTCAATGTGATCTATGTGTTCCGATCCATCACTTTTGAGTTAACTGAAAAAGCTGATTTCTTGAAAAGAAAGGAAAAGTCCATTGTTTCTTTCTGACCCAGACTACTTCCCCTGGTCAAACTATTCTCCTTTATGGATACAGCTTCTTACGAACCTGGTTGCTAACTGTGATTAGAGTTTGAATTGCTTTAAAATGGAAAGCAAAAGAAATTTAATTGTTGAAGTCTGGAATAATAAGTCAGTTGATTATGTAGCAATGGTAAGACTGTGTAGAAAGACAACCAGCCAAAGAAAATGATAAGTGGAAATTGTATTACACACAACCTTTTTAAATGAGGATAATAACAGTGTAAAATATAGGTAAAATGGATTAGAACCTTTGATAAATTGTATGAGATTAGAAGAATCTAATGAAATTTAATTATGTGCAAAACAATGTGATTGTGTAGAAAGGATAGTAATTGTTGACTTGGGTGATTTTTCTTAAATATTTGATACACTAGTTAATATTTGCTCAAGAATGTTAGAATCCTTGGGGTTTTTTTTTTTTTTAAATGTGCATTCTTATTTTTTTCTTTTGCTTCTTTTATCCTCTCTTCTTTTCAAATTTTATTGTTATTAAAATAGCATTGTAAAAAACCTATTCTCCTTTACATATTCATATACTTGGCAAAAGAAAGACACTTAGGAGTTTGCAATTTTCATCCTGAAAGGCCCTTTCATAATTAAAGCTCCAAAACTGTATTGCATTCCTCTATCTTTAAACTTTTTATTTAGAATATTATTGATCCTTTAATGAGAAGTTCTGTGTTTAGTGGAATCTCGATTTAAGTAACTCATCTGAACTTCAACTCAGCCACAAATCAATGGAACTGAAATAAACTAGTTAAATCTCCAGTACTACAGTGATATTAGTGTGGCTTTTATTAGTATACTTGTATATAGTACAATTATATTATTATGGTTATATTTTGAAGAACTATATTGAATGTTATCTGGCATCCCTTATTGTGTGATGTAGGTGAGTCTCCCAAATTTATCAGTCACTATCCAACAAGTAAGTTCTGAAATGCAATATACTGAAGAAATTGATTTAGAGAGCTTTGAAAATAAAAACATTTCTGAGGTTCGCAGTCATTTACTACCACAGCTTGCAAAGGACCCACTTCCTCCACCAATCATGTGCTGAATCAAAAATCTACTTCCTGTGTATCTTTGGGCATAACTTTTGCATTGCTTCGTCAATAGACTGGAATGAGCCAAGAGAAAAGGCTGCACAGCCCCATCCTCAAAACCTGGACTCTGTCATAAAAATGGCAACCCCTATGCTGGATGGCATCTGAATTATTCTGTCTTTGAGGTGCTCATCAAGCCTGACATGTAAGCCATTCTTGTTTCAGTTCCATCTATCTCTGTCCCAGAATTGAGGTCTGCCACTGCTGTGTTTTGTTCTCAGCAAGGTGAGCAAATGGTCAGACAGCGCAAATGTTCAGGCAATGGGAAATTCTTCTCCCATCCTTGCATGCAAATGCACCAGAGCAGCAAAGGACAATTGTGTCTGAGCACTCTAGATCAAGGGAGGGCAACCACAACTGGGTGGTGGTCAGATGACCCCACACCTAGCCCCCTGCATGCCAAATCAAGTCAATGGGCCTCAGATGGAATTTGGTCCCCAATGGGGCAGCAGATGAATGACCTTCCTGATCAGGGACAGATTTCACTCTCACGGCCGTTCTCAGCCCAGGGCAATCTGTATCCTACCACTACTCCTGTGATCCCTGTTCTGTAAGGATTCCACTGTGCAGTGCTTGGTGTGTCATCTCCACTCATAGGTCATCAAGAACAGCAGTGATGACAGCAGCCAAGTCCTACCCACTGGAGGAAACCTCATGCAGATACACAAACTCCACAGCCTGAAGATTCCCCATACCAGGTCTGGGTTTACTGCCCTATTGATTAGACATAAAACTGTTGATCCACAAAACAATTGCTTGGTTCCAGGTGAAGTAAGTTCAATTCATATCCCACTGTGAAGACCAACTGAAGTGTGCCCCCATTGATTTCAGTGGGATCTGTGTAAAGGCAACCTAGTTTGGATTTAAGATAATAGCTATAACAATTCATAAACTTCTAACAAATAATTCCAGTGAATTCACCTCATCAAACAACACTTGTAAATGAATTCATAAATGAAATTGCTAAATGCAATCTGACTCATGTCTTCTTCAGCATCCATAAGTTGTTAAACTGGTTGCTTTGGGCAAGAAATAAATAAAATCTTTTACTGATGCCTGTATCACAAATCAGAGCTTTACATTTCTTTCAGAACTGAAAGCAATCAATGTGCAGAACATGGTGATGCTTGCCCATGTAGAGTGTGCAGGCACAGAGAAAATAAGGAAAGCAATAATTTCAATTTGAATTATGGAAATATTAAAGTTTGTAAGATTGACACTCTGGATCACTGCATCTTCAAGAATTATGGACCTAAGATATTTCATATATAAAACAACTGGTTAACTAGTTTTGCCAGCATCTCTATACAACTCCATACTGAAAATTGTATTTTGCACCAATATTAGACATACAATTATATGAAGTGGCCCGATGAATCAGACCAATCAGTTAATCTAGTGTAGCTTCCTGTTTTCAGCTGTGGTCAACCAAATGCTTCCAAGACACCTACAACTAGGGCAGGTAGAACAGAAGCAGGGGTTTATGATATAGATATCCAGATCTGAATGCATCAAAAAGCTCATACACCTTTGCAGATATTAGCAGTATGAACTTATCACCCAGCTATATGATGATGAAAAAAAGCAAGATGGTCACCAAAGTGCCCTTATATAAAGGATTGGCACTCATGATTCCAGTGTAAACAGAAAGGTTTTATATGGCTTTACAATATACTGAAGGAACATAAATTTTCAATTTTGACTTGTGTTGCTTTTTAACGATAGCCACTGCAGAAGACATTACTTGAAATGCATTAGAGAGAGGGGGAGATATATAGATTATATATATATAGAAATATTCATGAATATGTTTGAATGAATTTTGAGAACCAACATATTGTTCAAGTGAACCGAGCACTGGTACACTTTTTCACCCATTCTACTTGATTGTTTTTCCACCATTTGTTAGGTGCAATAGACAACACTCTCTGTATGTAGCAACAGCAGTAAAGAAAAACCTGACAACCAATATTATGTCCACTTCATATGGCCTCATGGACTCTGGCATAAATGGAGTGCTGCCGCTTTTCTCATCATCTGCTACAGGACTGTATTCTCTGCCGATCATCCATGAACTGAGATTCTCAGAGTAGATTTGCAGAATGCACCTTGAGCAATCACACTGAAAACCAGCAAGGTCATTCTTACCTCCAATCATCCTTGGAGAGGTTAGACAAAATGTTCATCTCCTCATCATCTTGCAGAAGGCGAAATGCTGCACTAAGGTGATGGTTTTCGAGCACAGACCGGTCATTGTAAAGAATGGCTGTATCTGACCTATGAAACAAAAGACTTTGCATCTATAAACATAGACTGGGGTTTGTTTCCCCTTAAGCAGTAAATATTTTTGCTTCACACTATAACATCAATTCATTTCCAACTTCTGTATTTGAGCTGTGTATTCATTTCAGAACAAATGAAAGACTGAACTGAATAAAGCCCATTTTTTCCATTTTCATTGGTTCCAAAATGAATGTATAAAGCACCAAAATAAATGGGTCACCAACCCATGCCCAGTAGCACCATTAAGAGCTGAAAGAGCTTCAGCTGTGGCAGTGGCGATCAGTTCCTTGACTATTTCTGTTGGCAACAGTTTTTAACCAGAATGCCTCACATATGTTGTCCTGACTATTTCAGAAAAAGAAAATGAGGCCTGCTATTTTCCCCTCAGAATCTCATGGAAGGGCACAATATCTGGGGCCTTCTGGGAAAATAAAATATCGGCTATCTGCAGAAGCCAAAGAAAAGAGTTCTGCTGTGACTACCAGAACAAGTAGCAGTGTGAGCGTGCACACAATGGGTAACAGTGCCAGTTCATACACAGCTACTCAGAAGTAAGTCCAATAAATTCAGTACATTTACTCCCAAATC
This sequence comes from Varanus komodoensis, assembly GCF_004798865.1. Lineage (NCBI taxonomy): Eukaryota > Metazoa > Chordata > Lepidosauria > Squamata > Varanidae > Varanus > Varanus komodoensis. Next base: position 16,483,793 of record NW_025335269.1, on the reverse strand, counting down.
AGTGGATATAAGACAGCAGTCTAAAGAAAGTTGGGAGGGGGCAATAATAGCATGAAGAATGAATGAATGAACAAACAAATGAACAAGAATAAAGAAATTAAAGTGAATACAAGAAAGTGTTTATGAAATGAATGCAATTTTAACAAATCAGTAAGAAAACAACAGGGATGAATAACAGAAATGGAAGAGTAGCTTTTTTAAAATGAAGCAAGAAAAATCCTGCACACCTCACTGTATAATTTCATGTTTTGTTATCCTAATGCACACTGGGTTAATCTGTGTGACACTGGCTCTTCCCAAAGCCAGTCAGTTTCATTCCTGAACGGGGCTTTCAACTTCATGTTCCTACTCCCAAGAACAAAACTGAAGCTGCTCCAGTAATGGGCATGCTCTACATCTTTCTTGCTATATGAGGAGGTTTCAATACATGCCTTAAACTTGCAGAAGTGTATAGTTTTTCTCCTGCTGTTCGTTAAAAAGCTCCCATAGTGCTCACTCCTTAGATTTTTTTCCTATTTTTCTCAAACGTCATCAAAAGCTTCAGAAATGTGTGGATTGTAGTGGCAACTTGCTCCAGGTCATATAGGTTGTGTTTGGGAAGCATTAATTTGGTAAGTTAATGCTTAGGCTTAGGACCTGGCTACCTGAAGGACTGCCTTCTCCTGTATATGCCTACCCAACCATTATGATTTGGGCAAGAATGAGTCATCCCTCAAGGAGGTGAGAAGGGTGGTAAATAGAAGAAAGGCCTTTTTGTGGCTGTCCCCCATCTGTGAAACAGGCTTCCCCAGAGAAGTTCACCTGGGGCCAACTCTTTCATTTCAGCACCAGGCAAAAACATCTCTCTTCTCCACCTATTTTAACAATTTTAATAATTGACTTTAATAATGGATTTTAGATGCTTATTAATTTTATCATAATTCAATTTGGTTGCTCATCTCACTTGGATATGTTTTTGAATGATCTTAGTTGAATTATCATCATCATCATCATCATCATCAATTTTTATTCATATTTTTGATGGTTTTAATGTTGTTCAGTTGAAATCTTGCTGTTGTACATCACCTAGAGAGTCTAGCTGAACTACTTGGTGGCTTATGAATATAGAAATAAAGAAATAAAAAGGTTTACATTGAAATGTGAACTACAAAAGTTTCTCACACATCCCTGATGGAGGCACCTAAAATTGACATCCACCTGAGAGGGAAGGTTTAACCTGGGGTCCTGCTCTGAGCAGGGACTTGGGCCTGATGGCCCTCTTGGCTCCTTCCAACTCTAATATTTTATGATGTCATTCCAATCACATGAGACCAAAAGATGTCTTGGCTTCTACATGAACAAGATCATGCCTGAACGGGTCACGGAACACCCTCTAACTTACCTGCACTTTTGCCTAACTGGAATACACTCATTTTAATCCCTTTTTCAGTTCTGTCTAGTATTTACAGAATTTGACTAGCCAAGAAATATTTTGTCTTCCTCCTTCTCCCCTCCCATCCTGCATTTATTGCCATTAGTGTCCTTTTTTTTGTTTCCTCCTATGGTAGCTGCAAACAATTTTTCTGCAGCTTCTTCTGTGCTCCTTGGGTCCATCTGGGGCTGCAATAGCCCTCAGCAGCTTAGTCTGTTTCTGCATCTCTTGCATTAGTTGCAGGATCAGAGAGTTCTAGTATCTTATAAGTCTTGTCAAGAGACAGAGGTGCCAGAGGAGCAATAGCAGCTGAAATAGTGCGGAGAAGTGGAATAGAACAGGGCAACAGGACTGGAAAAAATATGCATCGTTTTAGAGAGCAGAGAACTACACACCACAGATTGTATTTTCTGCTCTTAACACTTTCCACTAAAAAGAAGTGCATGACATATATTTCCTGCAGTAAATATTTACAGCCCCATCTTCCAGTAATTAATAAGTGGAAACAATTTGTATACGCACTTATCTGAAAGACATAATCTTTTTTCTTTTCAATATATTAAAGAATCATTTAACTTCAAATAGTATATTGTGTTGTCATTACTGATTTATTTTTAAAAGATCATTATATATATTTTTAAAAAGAGTTAATAGATTCTACCAAGGAAATCCAAATATGAAGCTTCACTTAAGCAGCAGTTGTAATATATGAGGGTGGTAACTTCTCTACAAATACTAATTAGGGTGAAATCATTACACAGCTCTTAATCGGTTCACTCTACTTACCGAAATACTCAAACTCTTGAGCAAGGATAGAAGATTGACTTTCCTTATTATTATCTCCAAATTCCATCAAATTAGCCTTCTTTCTATAGTATCTCTGAATAGTGAAACCTTCTTTAAAAAGATATCTCAATCATATGCAGCTTTCCACATTCTGGAGGGACTCCAGCTTTTAATTCACAACATACTATACCTAACCCAGATATTCAACTTTTGTGAATTCCTATTTAGCAACAACTCAATACTGCCCTCTCAAGACTTCCTCAAGCCTTCCTCAACCTAGTGCCCTCCAGACAGTTTTGACTTTAAGCCCCATCAGTCAGCATGACCAGTTGTCAGGAATGATGGGAATTGCAATATAAACCAGCTGGGGGTAACCAGTTTGGGCAAGGCTGCTCTGCAGGCATTTTTCTCAAGGTGACATCCAAGAAATGGCAAACATTAAATGAGAGGATAGTGAATCACTGAAGGTCTCCTAGGCCAGCTAGTACACCTCCTCTTCCAGAATTAGAACATCTCAACAGATGGCTCTTCAACCTCTGCTTGAAGACCTCCAGCAAAGGAGGTAGTTTGTTACAGGGTCAACCCATTCTCATAGTTCTTATGTACATGTGGCTGCCATCAAAAGCAGAAGAACCAAGTCATGTTCTGCATTTCCCTTCCATAACACCTAGTAAAAATTGCTTGGATCCTGACATCACAGTATTCTACATTTCTCTGTCTGGGTTCCTAGGGATGCTTCTGAAATTTGCCTCATCAACATTTCTCCTTGGATTTTTGTAGCTCTTGGTCTTGTTTCTGAGTAAGAACTGAATAGGGTTTCTGTATTACTCCATGTATTTATTCTGAATTTGCATACCACTTCACATACACTGGCAAAACACTTCACAAGCATGATTATGTGATTGCATAAGGGCTAATTTTGTATAGTCTTTTGCAAATATGGGTGTATATGCTGATAAGAAAACTGGAAAAATGAGCAAATATTACATTATTGTACCTATGTTTTTGATAAAAAAAACAATTCTGCAAGCTTTAACCACACTGATGAAGTGCATGTGTATTAGTAAAACACTGCAAAAGAATTATACATACAATCATAAGAGAAAATTATAGATATGGTCACATCATGCCTTTTTACGTGGTTGTTGGTGTTTATAGAAAGGCATGTATATTCTTTAGTAAAGTAGAACGGAGGTTATTCAAATTAACCAAAGGAACTCCTGAAAACTGAGTTTCCTCTAATCCTAGATTACATTTTATAAATTTTCCTAAGTGGACTGTAAGGTGATTAAGTAGTTTGGGCATAAAATTATTTTAGCAATACTTAGGGTCCTATGGTAAAAGTAATTCTATAGTTCTATTATTGGAAAGACTGAGTCATACTTAATCAATATGGGAATATGGCTGGAAGTACATTTGGAGTGCTTGGATATTAGTGGCAAAATATTGAAAGAACTTCCATCATTGTTTGAAAGAATGAACTCATATAGTTTTTATAAATGTACTTTATTTTTAAAAGGTTGGGAAGGTTGTTCATTAAATGAGTTCTTTGATTGCTGATTTGTTATTGGAACCAACAAATAAGTATCAGAGTTCTGAAAAATTCAGTTTTGTATATATCCTGGACTGACAAGTGTTTCCTTTATTAGAATCATAGAATAGCGAAGTTGGAAGGGGCTTATAAGACCATTGATTCCAACTCCCTGCTAAGTGAAGGACCACAAGTTAAAGCATCCCTGACAGATGGTTGATCATTAGATCAAGCTAAAACTTTCCCTGAAAGCAAAAGTGATGAAACTGAGACTTTCACATTTTGGGCAGATCATAAAGAGACAAGACTCACAGGAGAAGACAATAATGCTAGGGAAAGTTGAAGACAGGAGAAGCTGAAGAAGACCAAGTACAATCCAAATATAACAACTAAAACCTGAATGTTGAATATAAGAGCTATAACGGAAGAGCTAAAATTCATAGGGTTGCCATATAAAATCAGAAACAAAGTGAGCACACATAACAATGATAACAAAGATGTTATAAAGTGTACATACTGTAACTGTAAAGTAACATTGCATACCATATATTAAGTAATCTTTCTTTCTGTGGGGTGGGCATTATTGTAAGTGCATTGTTTATGTTGCCAGCATATGAGTAATTTATATGATAATACTAATATTTCATGAAAATTAACTTTTAAATATCAAAACTCAGGAGGAGTGAAAGACAGAGCAGAAAGAAAAGAAACCAGAAGAAAAACTGAATGAGGAAAATCTTTAATTGTCAAGAATAATATTCAATGTGACTAAGTTCTGAATTAGTAACATCTTGTTACTAATCCTGAATTATTAAATACCTGGCAGGAAGAAATCTAAGTTCACCTGAATTGAAAAGGAATCTCATCTTTAAAGTCCCCAAAGAACAACATTGAGATTTTAAAATAAAGTTGAAATTTGATTTTGATGGCTATATTTAAGTTGTGAGGAGCAAAACTCTAGATTCTTGGGTGAATTTTGGGCTCATCATTTAATAACACATAATATCTATAGCTGATTTGGGTCTTACAGATATTATTTTTTCAAGATACATGAGTTTGCAAATTTGAATTCATTTTTTCTAGTTGTGCTTAACCAAAAAACAACTAAGGTAGAATCCTATACATGTTTAGGCAGAAAAAGGCATTTCCTTAGGCAGAAAGGAGAGCCAGTGTGGTGTAGTGGTTAAGAGCATGGGACTGGAACTCAGACGATCTGGGTTCTAGTCCCCGCTCAGCCATGGAGCCAACTGGGTGACTTTGGGCCAGTCACAGACTCTCAGCCCAACCTACCTCACTGGGCTGTTGTTGTGGGGATAAGATGGAGGAGGAGATGTAAGCTGCCTTGAGCCCTTTGTAGGAAAAAGGCAGGATATAAATAAAAATAAATAAATAAAAACTAAATAAAAAAGGTCCTATAAAAGACCTGCATGTTGGCCAATAAATCTGGGGAGTTGTAGGGCTTTTTTTCTATCTAAAAGTGCACAACGTTGCACCCTGAAGTGCTTTGTTTTCCACTGTTACTGTTTCTACAGGTTCCTTTTTCCATAGCTTTTGCTCCTCACCTTGTCTGGATATGAAAGTTGTTGGTGGTTCCAGTGTGTTCATAGTCATGGATGGCAGCTGCAAAGATCATAGCAAAAATTTCCAGCTCTGTCAACCAGTGCTGAAAAAAAGGTTTAAGAGAAGTCAGATTACATGTAGCTTTGTCACACTTTAAAAGACATTTTGTTTTGTAAGAAGGGTAGTTCATAGCCAGGAATCGATACTGGGGTGCTTTTTCACTGAAGGCTACCTTGATTCCAATTCAAATACAAATACAAAACTAAAGAAACCACTAGCCCAGTTAGCTTAGTACTGCCTAATCGCTTCTCCAACATGGCGCCTCTCAAATGGCGCATCTCCCATAAGATCCCAGACAGTTATCTTTTTCCCCACCCACCCTCAGCTGTTGGACAAGTCTTCCTGCTCCTCCACATGATAATATTGGCAAAATTCCATTTTGCCATCTACAAATCTGGTAGAGAATTTGGGTGTTTTGTTTTTGCTCCATTTTGAATAGCAATCACTCTTCAGAATCTCAGAGAAAAGGCTTTAGTAAGCATGCTACTTAACATAATTTACTTGAAGATACTGGATGGGTCACACTGAGATCTTTGGACGACAAAACATGTTCTTTAGCTCCCACCGGAGCACTAAAAACACTTCTTTGTGGTTATGCATTCCAGGGGAAGACTTATCCTGTATTTTATGTTATGTCAGCTGTTCCCAACCTGATGCTTTCCAATTGTGTTGCATTATAGCTCTTCTCATCCCGAAACAATGGAGAACACCAAGTTAGGGAAGGCTGGTTTAAGTTAATCACCATTACTGAATTTCTCCTGGAGGAACTTTCAAAAATCTCCAATAACTCCAGGGACCCTGAAATACAATTTGAAAACCACTCACCTAGAAGACCACAAGGAAAATATGAATTATCTGTGTTTTACTGAACAGCTACGATAATAAATCAATTATAAGATACAAGGAGGGGGAGATAAAGTTACAATCTTTCATAAATGTTTCATATATATGGGGAATTAGTTATGAAGCAAGGCATTTTTGCATTGAAACAAAAGATTCACTTTTGTACAGAGAAGAACTAGATGACTAAGAGATCTGCACACTGTAAACTAAATTAATGTTATTTCAAGATGGCAAAGAACAGAAAAAGCAATCATTTCCCATTTCTCCCCATGATGGTATCAATTTTCAACTGCCTATAATGAAGACGATCTGCTCATTAACTGTAAAACAAGGCACATTTTTCAATTTAGTACAAAAGCAAATCGCACAGAGAATCCCAGTGCTTCTGCAATTACAGATTTTCTCGTTTAAAAAGAATGTGTTTTATTATTATTTTGGGCCTTGATCGTGCTGCAGGCCTTCTATCAGTATGGCGCAGAACCCAGTTCGGTTGTAGTCTTAACTTTTAATCTGAAGCCTAGCCCATGTTAACAACACTTCAAGAGGGTTAACCTTTTCAATTGTACCATTTTCCACAACTGAAATCGCCCCAAAGATGGTGTGAATAGCCTCACCAGGGCAGTGGTGGGGAAAGGAGGCAGAGTACTTCATTGGGAAAAGGACACAGAAGAATGGTTAAAGATCCCATCTCCCGCCAACACTGACAGAGTGGCCGGATGCAAAAGACAGTTGTAATAGTTTGGCTCTCCATATCTGTCCCATGCTTTTTTGCATTTGGCCACCCTAAAGCACTGATCTGAAGCAATTCCCTGATCTTGCTCATTGAAGATGGAGGGCTTGTAAATGGGTGGTTCCAAGGAAGCTCCTCCAGCGGTTAGATGCACGTGTCTCTGTTCTCCTAACACAACTAAGTGGCTAAATCACAGCTTATCTTATAGGGCTATTCATGTTCAGGGCTACTCGGGAACAGGACGTTTGGAGGGCATTTATTCATTGGTCACCATAAGTCAGGCACAACTTGACAGCAAGTAACAAAGACAACAACAACTCATGTGTATAGTTTTATTGGGAGATGGATTTTTAGGGAGAAAGGCACTCATAAATTAGAAACATAGAAACTGAGCGAGTCAGAAGGGGCCTTCCGGGCCATCTAGTCTGACCCCCAGCTGCAGCCAGCTCTGCTCACGACATGCCTACCATGTGCATGCCCAGCCTATCCTTGAACATCCTCACCTCTGGGGCCTCAACCACCTCCCATGGAAGCCCATTCCACACCCTAGAGGGTCCATTTAAGAGGACCTTCTCTCTGTGACACCTAATTTGTGGAACATCCTTTCCAGGGATCCTCATCTAGGGATCTCGCATCTAGGGATGCCAGGGAAATCTGCAATGGAATCAAATGAGCTCAGATTTCAAAAATCTGACCTGGGAATTCTGCTGCAGACTAGCTTTTCCCAAGTTGCATGGATTCTATGAAAGTTAGGCCATTTGAAAAAATATTCCCATAATGTTAGGCAAATTTAGCCATAGAAGAATATTAAAAAAACAAATATGTGCATTTTCCTAATATGCTAAAACATGTAAAATTTTGGGAGGATGTTGATATTTGGGGAGAATAGGCACATTTCTTGGAGTGGGAAATTGAGTAAGTGCATGAAAATGTATGAAAACTTTTGTGCAAAATCTGATTCTGTCAACAAGTGAACAACAGAACAAAAGGAGTCTGACCAACTGCAAGTAGTTAATGGAACAGATTTTACAATATACATACCTCCCTAAGTGCAGCATCTGCATATGTTTTCCTTCAGCTAGAAGCAAAGTTTATTTATTGCAGTCATAATATTACATGCTTTGCACTCATCACTTGCTGCTATATTATTCTATGGTTCATGCTTTTGTGTGAGTTTTATGAAATAATTACATTGGATTCAGCCCTGACTAAATTCATGTTACTTTCAGTGCATCCCTATACATGTCTATATTGAAGTAAGTCCCATTAAATTCAGTGGGACTTTCTCCCAGACAGAGGATTGCAGAGTTAGTTCCCATTGTAATCATGGGAACTAAGTGCACCTAGCATTGTCTAGGTCAAACTATTGTATTTTTAGGTTTGCAGTTATGTATTCTTAATGTTCCCTGTCTCCTTAAGCAAACAGTGGAACCATGATTGATTGCTTTTAATAAATTAATATGAAAATATAGTCTGAATTTTAGAAAACCTTTGGCCAAATACTTTGTATGCATCTTAGGAAACATTCATTCTGATAGCTGTGCTGTGTTGTTTTTGTATGATTTTACGTATGAGGATTCTTGCCATTTTTTACTTGAATATTGTTTTGTATGATATACGTTATTTCTCCATGTGGGCTATGGTATGGATGATATTATTATGATGTACATAAATTGCTACTGGGAAGTTGCAACAATAACAGGAAAATATCCCAGGGACAAGTGTTATTGGGTTGCTAGTCCTGTTGAAATGAAATAGATTTTTGTTGTTGTTGTGAAGGGTTCATACAAGTGAAAAGATATTGAAAGCTCTCTTGCCCTTCTCCCAAAATCCTCATTAAAGGAGCAAGATTTGTCTGCTTTGCCACAATAGATCTTGCATCAAGCTCTGTGTGGCACTCATAATGTCTTTTTTGGATGGCCTTCAGGAAACTACAGAGCCTTCATTACATTGCCTGATGCTGAGACTTCTGTAATCATGACTACACAGGGTCTTATACAGCACTGCCCTCAAGGCAGTGGAGTTAATGCATTAACAAAGTTTCTGTTTGCAGGAAAAAAAATGCTAGGAATAGAGGAAAGAAAGACTCATTGATTTTATGCTCCATTGTGTTCTGCACATGAATCATATTTGGTTTTCCTATTAACTAAACTTGTGAATTTTGTCCTAGCAAGTCCACAGATGCTACAAATGACATTTCTCCATGGCAACACCGAGGAGACAATCCTATTCACACTTCGTAGGGAGGGAGTCCCACTGAGCTTAATCCTGGGTAAACATGTATTGAATGGGGCTAAATGGATGTAACTAGATATAGGAAAGGACAGTAATCCACCAATATTCCGTTTCTTCTTCTCTTTGGACTAACTTCTAACTGTACACAATATGTTACACGTTGCCATCACACTAATTCATTTTTCACCCCCTTCCTCAGATAGCTGGCCAGTGGCAGCCGATAGAGGGAACCAAATGGTACAGTGATAATACTGTAATACATTAATACTATTAATGCTGTATAAAATTAGAAATTAGCAGCAATAGAGAGAAAAAGATACAGGTGGTCTTCATGCCTGCATTCAGTTAACCACAATTTAGCAACACATCTGGACTGTGGTTGATCAGAACTATGGTTTATTGAAACAAACCCACTTTATAAAGCATAGTCTGACACTGTCCTGCTTCAGAAAATCATAGTTAAGACTAATCACAGTTAGAGACAGAATTTAGAATTTAGAGACAAATTTGCAGCTGGGGAATGGAACTATCAGCCACTCATATTGGCCAGCCAGCATCTGATAATGAACATTACTTGTTTTAGCACTGACCGACCAGTTCAAGCTGGCTCACCTGTATATGGGTGCCGGGGAACTATTCTCATGAGTAGTTGCAGTCATTTATGAGGAGGCCAGCTTGAACTGGCAGTTTTGCGTGAGCACAAAGTTCATAACCAGACAACATGTGGCAGGGATGCCACAAGTGCTCAGGTTGTTGCAGTCTGTGCATCACCGGTAGAAGGGCTTGCAGGTCCTGTTTGGAATAGGTCCAGGCCCGCCTTCTTGTCTTACCTGTCCTATGGTGCAATGCTGCCTGCTTAATGATTGAGTAGCATAGAGGTAAAAGCACACTGAAATTCAGAATATATTCTGTAAGAAGAACTAGAGTGGATCTAATATATACTTTAGCCTTGATTTATGACCCTGTTGCCAAAAATGCTGGTCACCGATGTTTTAGTGAATACTGTTCCCTCATATGATTAGACATTTGGGCTAGTTACAGAATCCCACAGCCTGAAAGTAAACATTATTTTCTGAATGCAAGGGAACAAAAAAAGTCAAATGCCAAGCACATTTATGCACCAGGCAGTAATCTAAAGGGTCTAAACTTGATGGGGAAAGTATATGGAAGAGGGGCCCACTTCAGTGCTCCTTAACCTTGGAGTTTGTCATAAATCCTATGAAATCCTGGCATGAGACATAAAGAGTGTAGCTGCTCATAAAGCTCTCTTGAAAAATGTGATTCATCTACTTACCGCTACACCCGTCTTAAAAAGGAGGTAATGAACAGTCTGCGTGACATCTGCTGCATGCATTAGGTTGTGATATGGATTTTTATGCTTGCTGTAGCCGACTTCCAGGGCTTCCACAAAGGAGACAAGAGCAGAAATTGGAATCTACACATAAACATAGGAAGGAAAAATGCATTCAGGAGAAAGGACAATTGTATTTTGTTTAACCTTCTGGATAGTAGCCAGGTTTACCCATTCACTGCTAGTTATTTTCTTTAGCATGTTAGGAAATGAGTTCATAAGGATGATCCACCGGGCTGCTCTGATCCAGAAGGTAGCATTTCTGTTTGTTTCCTGAGTTACCTTTTTGCTCTCCGGTTTTTGTTGCTCAAGCAGTGAATCCTATGGGCACAAAAGCTTGGGCAGGAGCGCAGCAGCAGTATGGGGATAGTCTGATGTGCTTTCAGACAGATGCTAGCACCCCATCTGTGCATTTAATGATACAAATACAGTATCGAAAGAAATAAAATTGAGAAATAAATAAAATGAAGCTATGTGAAGATGCCCCTGCCCTTGTGGGGCAGAATATGGAAATATAAAGCAGGATACAAATAACCTTACTTTTTAAAACTGCACAGAGATTGATATTTGTTTGGGGTTTTTGTTTGTGCAATGCTTTGTTTTAAATCTGGGGTACAGTTTTTTCCTCTTTCCTCTCCAAAACATGGCCTATACTCAGTTCTAACATTATTCTTGCACTGCTTCCGCTATAGTATCATTCTATTTCTTGCCCATGCGACTGTCCCATGGTTCATTCATTCCATCCTGTTTCCACATACATCTCTGAATCTTTTTTTTAATTCCACATGAAAAGCCACATTGAAATACATATTTTAAAATGTGCATTTCTAAATGAATTAGGAATATGCATTTCTAATTTCAGAATATGCATCCTGAGAATATGCATTTCTAAATATATTGTCTCTCAAAGTATTTATATTACATTAAATCTTATATATTTTAATGTTGATTTTGGCTTTGATTTTAGCAGAGAACCACACAAGCACATTCATCAGGAATAAAAGCCACTGGGTAATTTAAGTTGTAATCTGCACTTTGGTTTGGGAGAAACAGATCCTGTAAATTGGTACCAAAATTTGCATAGAAAATTGCATTCCTAGCTTTCACCGAGTCAGATCCCACATCAGGCTTGAAATGGGGAGACCTATGGGGTAGGCAGATGAGATGACTACTTTACATGGCTGTCTTGCACACCCATGGAACTAAATCCATGACATGGAACATAGACCCAAGGCCTATCTAGGTCAGCATTCCTGCTTCCCATCATGAGCAATTGTATGCCTTTGGGAAGCAGGAATGCAGATATGAGAGGAATGGCTCTCTCCTGCTGTTACTCTCCAATACCTGATATTCAGAGTCATTTATGCATCCTTGAAAAGCATGGTTTGCTTTTTCATCTGCTTCCAGGATAGCAGAGGAAATGATCATGCAGAAGTGGGGAACATTCTGCAAAGACCACATAAGTCTTGGTCTGTATTGTATTACAGATTTTCTCTTTAAAAAAATAGCTCTTTGCTTCTCTCTCCACATTTGTGATCTGTGTCGAGCATCTGTCAGTTCCAAAGAGGTCATTGACTTGGTTCCACAAGAACAACAAAGGGTGAAGGAAAGGCAACAGGCTCACCAAACCCAGTATCCTTTCAATGTTTCGGTCTGACTCCCATGAAACCCAGCCAGCCTGGCTAGTGGTCAGCAATGGTGGGGTTGTACTGGAGGCTGCTGACTTGGGGAAAGCTGGGCAGAATGCTAGAGAGTCAGGGAGTCAGGGAACTGGAGAAAAGACGAGCGATTCTAAGCAATCTGCTGTTGTGAGGGCAGCTTCTGCCTTTCCATGCTGGGGAAGCCACGCAGGCTCTTTTTGGGCCAAGCCAGTGGTGCAAAGTCAGGGAGCAAGTGGTTCTTGTGCCTCCTCCTTCCCCACCCAATATCATAATTGCATCCAAAACAATGCTAAATTAAAAAAAAAAATCATTAGAATTGGGGTAAAGCTCAGAGACTTGGAGGGAAAAGACTCAGTCACAGGTCCAAACAAGCCATTGCAGGCTTGCTGTAAAGAAATAGGGGATGAGAAATAATTGATCATATTGAGAGTCGGCGGACCACAAGGCCAGAATGGGTCATAACACCTGGGATGCTTGTAGTGGGAACACTGCTGAATAGCTCTGCACTCTTCCTTTGGTGAAATCAATACACATTTCTCCACTTCAGCCCAAAACCTTCTAATAACATCATGTGGCAAGTGCATTATGGTCAGGCTGCCCAACATACAAGTAACTGAGAGCGTGGGTGGAAACAGAGCCACAAAGTTAGTTATAGTCCTCCATTCAGTAAAGTGCAGGCAAGCAGAGAGGGAAAGGCACTACGGAAAGACTGACCTTGAAGCGGCTGATCAAATCATAGCGCGTGAGCAATTCGTAGAAAATGAATTTCAGTGCATGATCCCCACTAGCATCATTTAGTGCAAATACATCAAAGGACCACTTGTCTACATTCTGGAAGGGAAACAACAGTATTAGTATGTGTCTGTTTCATCTGCTGCAAGAAGAAAGCATCATTCTATGAAAGATTAAGTGGAATGTTTATCATTCAGTTTCAAAATGCTTTCATATGATGTAGCCAGTGCACCTTCTCAGGAATGTGAGACATCATAGGAATGTGACACATCAGAATGCAGTTGAGTTTTAAGCAGTCGAGCTACACAGAATTCTTTTCTTTTTTTGAGGTTTTCACATTTATTTAATGTACATCTATTCAGAAGTATGTCCCATAGAATTCAGTGAGATTTAATCCCAGGTAAGTATGTAGAGGTCTGCAGGAATCAATCTTAAGAAATACATTTTTGATTTTGAAGCACACAACAGACATCTGTTTTGGTTGTAAGATTCGCTGCTTGGAAAGATGTACATGTTAAACTTGCTTTCTATACCATATTATATTATCCTGTCTTTATTTGATCATGGAACAAAAGGTACGGTACAGGATTGCTAGCTGGTCTCCTATCCAAACACTCAGACCTTGCTGTATCACATGCCTTTAAAATTATGCCCCAGCACTTATTTTGAGAACAGGAAAAATGAAAAATGCATGATAAACAACACATGCTTATGATTTCTTGCTGCTGTTATTACTCTATGACATAGCCTCTGTAAGATCCTTCCACAATTTCTCATGAAAACAAACTACTTAATAAAACTGTTTGCATAGAGATACTGCAGAAGTTTGCCCCAGCTTGTTGGATTCTTAATTGGACACAGCAAGAGACCTCTAAACCTTTTCTTTGTTGGATCAATACACAGACAGAAAAAGGTTCCTGACTTCTCTTCCTTACATAGAGAAATTTAAAATGGTTCAATTCAAACCATGCACTCATTCTCTTCCTTGACAAATTGTTAATTGTGCAAAAGTAATTAATAGTACTCAGTGGCCATTCAGTATATTGTTTACCTAACTGTAACATGCCAACTTCAGTGGGAAATTTGTGGTTTTTAATCAACATAAATTCCGGTCAACAGTGGCTGAAAAAGAGTACCTAATCATGCAGCAAATAAGACTTACAAAGCAATTTCATTTAACACAACACATACATTATATATTTGATTATGAAATGAATATCTGAAATGCAATTTGGCTGCAATTTCCTCAGTGTGTTTTCATTTGAACTACACAATGGAAAGAACACGCACTAACATCAGGACTGCCTGATGTGAAAATAATATTTTGAAAACATGAATATCTATTTTCAATGTACTTCGACATTTAATTGTATATTTCCACCAAGTTGCAATTGACTTTTATTTTGTCACACAGATGGAAAAAGGTAGGAAAAAAGCATCACACTGTTTTGAGATACAACTTTTGAATCTCTGTGATGCTTACACTGGTAAATGGGATTGCTCCCCAAATGAAAGAAAACAAAATGACTTAGACCTTTCTTAATCCATGTTCAAATCAGACTTCCCATCTGATCCCTTGGCAGCATTTAGGCTGCAATCTCCCAAGCATTGCTACTATAGTAATTGCCTGCAATTTACTATAAGTTTATATACAGGGATGGCTCAGTTTGAGAGGCCCTTTGCAAAATGCTCCCTGGTGAAACCTCTTCTACATCGCCAGGCATCTGGGATCAGCAGTCTCAGGCAGCCATTTAAACGTCCCATGGTGCCTGAGGAATACTACATGGCCTCAGTGGGGGCATTGCAAGGGCCTCGGGTTCAGACCAGCACTAGTGGTGGGTCTTCCTGGCTTGTAGGAAACCAACAGCTGCCCAAAAGTGCTGGGCTCTGAGACCAGGCTTGCTAATCAAATGAATGATCCTTTGGGCCCTTATGCCAGAATTACTGCTACTTCTGTTCAAGGCTACGTGGTACGATCTGGTATGCAGTGAGGACCATGCAATGAGTGGGCCAGGCACTCACTTTTCTTGACCTTTCCAAGAGCCTGTGTTATCAGATGCTGAAGGGAAATCAGAGGAGGAGGGGATGGGAAGGCAGGGGGATCAGAGGGGGCAGAAGTCTTTGAAGTCCTATCAAGGTTGCTGCCTGCAATTTCCCAGGCTGACTGTGAGAGCAGATATGTTTTGGAAGAGATGGGAGGGGTCTTGAGAGAGGAGGGAGATGGCTT
Source organism: Varanus komodoensis (assembly GCF_004798865.1). Taxonomy (NCBI): domain Eukaryota; kingdom Metazoa; phylum Chordata; class Lepidosauria; order Squamata; family Varanidae; genus Varanus; species Varanus komodoensis. The sequence goes on along the minus strand of NW_025335269.1, from coordinate 16,468,666 downwards.
GCCCAATCTCTGACCCAAAGCTGTCTGGGCAGTTTATAACAACATATAAAATACAGTATACAGTACTGTAGCCTATACAAATTAAATCGTAAGACATTCATGAGCAGCTGACATGATGCCCAATATAATACTAAAACTAAGTATATGCCCTGCCAGAGATGACAATCTTAACCTGGCTCTGCAAAGGTATTAGAGTTGGTGCCAGGGGGCCCTTAGTGGGGAGCATGTTCCAAAACTGGGGATCACCACTAAGAAAGCCCTTCTCCTTGTTGCCACACACTGAGCCCTTGGAAATGGCAATTGGGGGCAGGCCCCAGATCTTGAGCAGAGTCCCTGGTACATTGCAGTTGGATGGGCAGGCCACCAGGTGCTGTGGTGCCAAGCCATGAAAGGTAAGCCAGTACCTTGAATTGGGCTCAGAAGCATAGAGACAGTCAGTGCAAGTAGATCAGAATTGATTTCATATGTTCATCCCTTCTGATTCCAGTTATTTATCTGGCTGCTGCATTTTGCACAAGCTGCAGCTTCTCAACAGTCTTCAAGGGCTGCCCCACGCAGAGCACATTGCAGTAATTTAGTCAGAGACTCCCAGACTGCAGAAACCAGGTCCAGATATGAGTTTAGCTGGCCAACCAGCTAAGGCTGACAGAAGGCACTCCATGCCACTGAGGCCACTTGGCCTTCCAGTGGCAAAGATGACTCGAGAACCCAACCGACTCCTTCAAGGCAAGTTTGACCCCATCCAAAACAGGTTGAATTCCCCCATCTGGTCAGAAGAACCTCCCACTAATAGTATCTTAATCTTCTCTAGACTGAGCTTTAGTTAGTCAGCCCTTCTCCAGTCCATCATTGCAGCCAAGCCCCAGTTTAGCAACTCTGCAGGAGATGAAAAGCAGAAATAGGAGCTAGCCATGGTGCTGAACTCAATCCCCTGGAGAGGTTTGCCACCTTGCAGCACCATGGACAGTTCCCACAAAGTTCAAAATAAAGTTGCGACAGTTACGGAGCCTCACAGACATAAGAGTCACCACCCTCTTTACGCACCTGGCCATGGGAGCTGCTTTACACACATAGATTCAGATTGCAAATGCGAGATTGAATGTTTGAATGCTCATTCATGGGAAAAACAACCCTAGGCTGGAAAGGAACCCTGTCAGGCAGAAGTCCTGGCTTGGGTTCTTCCCCCTAATATATAAGGAAAGGTAATGTGAGAGCACATGTGTACTTATATTTATTGCATTTTTTTAAATCTTGCTTTTCCTCCCAGGAGTCAGGCAACATATATGGCTCTCCCCACATGCCATTGCATGTCCTGTAATGTAGGTTAAGCTGCAAGAAAAGGCCCTACCCACCATCCTTTCTATATTAAATATTTTTATTTTTTAAAGCCCCTGCTAAATAAGTGAACACAAGTTTAAAAAATGGTTTAAAAATATTGAATAAGGCAAAGCAATCTTGAAATGTGGACTGTGGTTTCCCCTCATCTTCTAGGCAGGCAAGAAGACAAGATACATGTTAGCAGAAATTCATTGGAAATTATCTGCAACTCTTTCGGCCTTTGCCAATTATTTGGCACAAGCGAGACATTTCCTCAATCATGCATGGGCGATTTAAATCTTTAAATTGGAGGTTTTCTGCCATGTTCAGCCTCTGTTGTAGATTAGTTCCAAATTCCCTAAGGCATTCTAATTGGAAAAGCAAGATGACTGAATTTCATATGTGCACACATACGGCTGATTTGGCTCCAGCTGTGAGAGGAAAAATAAAAGCAATTCTACACAGGTCATTTGTAAACAATAAAATCTACTTAGGCTAAAATTTAATGAGACTGATCTGACAGGCACTTGACACGAGAATGGAAGGCTGGGAATACACATGCACACGCAAGCCTTGTGGGCTCCAGTTGTTAACCGCTATCAGAACCTCATGGTCCAAGCCCACATCACACGCCAAAGGGAGCAGGGTGTGCAGCAACAGCTTCTGTGCTTGGGAGGCATTATCAGGGCTGGCGTGAAGAAGAATACGCAGAATCAGGTGCCTGCCAAGAGCCTGTGCCCTGGCTGGGACCCATGGGAAGAGTCCCTTGGATTTGCTGTTCCTCTCCACCACTGCAGCCTGCTTGTACACCTGCCTCTCACTCTGGGCCAGGAAATGGTGGCGGTGAGATGGTGGCTGACATCACAGCCTGCTTACATGTTCAACAGGCAGGCAGCAGCACTGATGATGATGAAGATGAGAAGGAGGAGGAGAAGGAAGAGCAAGAGGAGCAGGAGGCGGCAGGAATAGCAGTGAGAAGGCAGACTCACCCGAGAAGGGGGAATCATTGAAAGTGTCTTGCCAAGGAGTCCCCAAACCTGCAGCCGGCACTAGGTAAAATGAAGCTTCCAGATGAGCAACGAGTGCAGATTCTCCACATGCATTCCCAAGTGATATTTTATTTTACATATCTGTGATATTTCTCAATGTTCAGTTCTAACAGAACCAAATGAGGAAATGATGGAATGATGCGGTGTGAATCATGAACAAGGGACTGAATTGAATCTCCATCCTCTGACAGAAGATGCTTTCTCCAATGGAAAGTGGTCCTTCTGCAGAGGAAGGAAACTTTTGCATCAAGCCAATGGGAATCAAGTATTAGTAATGATTAAACATATGCAGTGGCAAGTGTATTTACTTTGTGCGCCAAGTGGAAGTCATCTGCAGATGTGACTGCACCCATGCGTGATTTTTAGCAGCTACCACACTAACCTTGTAATGCTGGGCCAAGGTGAATGAATGAATGAATGAATGAATGAATGAATGAATGAATGAATGAATGAATACACACACACACACACACACACACACATGACTCATCCATCCAATAACCAACTGGTTTGAAAGGTCTGTTCATGGATTTCCTCCTGTACCTCATCAGCTCTCCCATCACACAAGCACAACTCCTTTCAGATGTTTAATCAAAGTAGCACTTTTCTGATCAGCACTAAATAGGTGCTATATTAAATTTCCCAGAAAGCCTCTAGAATGACACATCAGGCATTCTGGGAAATTTAAAATCATTATCTGTAAATGCCCACTGCCAAGGGTCCAGAACAGGGAAGGTGCCATGGGCACCTTGGCAATTGTGTATCAATTGCCTCTCAGTACCTGACTTAGACAAAAAAATGTACTGAAATTAGAAAGTCTCAGGCTGGGATCCTATTTCCCAGCAGCAACAGAAGAAGTAGGTGAAGAAGTAGGAATTGATCGCCTCCAACATCCACCCAGAGTGATGTACAATATCTATGTGCAGGTGTCTACGTGCGCATACATGCCATGTGAGCTTGATTTGTGGAGGGGGAATCATTCAAATGTGGTAAGAGTGGAGGGGTACTTGCCCCACTCTTCCACTAACAAAACCTGTTACCTCTGGTAAATGTCTGAACCAGGGCTGGCACTCTATATATATGCAGAGAAATGAATGATTAAAATGACAACATGGTTGCACAACATGCATTTTAGGCTAGGATTCTTTGAATGTGCTCCTTTAAAAACCCTTGCAGATATTGTTCCATTCCATTAGCCACAGACACCTTACTTTCCTGATGGCTGTTAAACCTAGACAAGAGCTAAAGGTCACTGGGCCACTCCTGAACTATGACCATCTCCAATTTATGCCCCCACGCATCACACGCTCCATACTACTTAGAGCAATGCTGTATGGCTGTTGATAACCCCGCAAACTCACAGGATTGTGAGTATCTTACGGAGGCAGGGAGAAGCACGAAGCTGACAGATGCCCTGACCTTCTTCTGTCCCCCAAGACTCTTAGCCAATTTTAGCTGCCTCAGGGTGTGCCTAGAAGCACAAAGATAGGAGGTTGAGGTAACACTAGCTGGAGGACCCTGTCTTTTCCCCTGCCTGCTCCCTCCAGGGATGTCCAGAACACTCCATCTCCTAGGTCACCGTTGCAACCTCAGGGGGGCAGCTGGTGCAGTTCTTTCCAGACCAGCTGGGAGAGCAGGGGAAGGGGGCACTGCATTCAGACTCCCAGCTCCAACCTGGAAGTGGGTTTCTGAGTTTGGAGCTGGGACTCTGAACTCTCCAATATCTTCTAGACGGTATCTAGCAGCCAAAGGATTGCACCCTTAATTATGAGTATCTGTGTTAAATTAAACTCCAGAGAAAGAAAGGTAGTGTGCCCAGACCTCAGCGTAAGATCGCAATGCCTTGCAGCAATTCCTAAACAAGAGCCACTAGCCATCATTACCTTTAGCACTCCAATTACAGCCGGTGGGTAGCTAAGTCCAACCATATTGGATGTTCGCCTGTACATTCTGTCGGGATAAAATAATGTAATGAGTCTATAGAATAAAAAAAAAGCAGGACAGAGTTCTGTCTATATGCACACAATTTAGCTAAACAAAATTATTATCATCTCCTCCTTTATCCACCACCACTCCCTCCATCCACCGTGCATTGATTTCCACAGCACAGTCTCCCATTCAGGCAAAGAGTTCAACCCAGAGATCCCAACATGCAAGTGGCATTGCATATAATCATGGCCACATGTGGTTTGATATCCATTCACTTAAGATGCATGTAGCCAGTGCAGGGGGACAGAAGCCTATCACTGCTGTAGCTACTTCATGGCCTGCTACGTCGGTTTGATGTTGCAGGATCAAGCTGTTGATCAAGATGGGATTCCTTTGTTCTGGGTATGCAGAAGGCTCTGGAATGGCTCTGGTCTTGTTTTCTGCATAGATAATGCAATCCCACAGCTGCTGCACCTGTGAAACATCCCAGTCCATTGAGTAAGTAGATCACTGGATCAGGGGAAAGGGAGGCTTACTCGGATGAGCTGCTATCAGCTTCACTTGTTTTTAAGTGAATGTGTGGTGGCAGGCTTGGAAAAAAAGGTCATTTTGGCAATTAACACTTTAATGCAAAAAACACAACTGCAAAAGCAGTTTTCTGCAAAGTATAATTATGAAAAGGACTATTTAGTGTCACTCAAAGAGCAGCCCTGGCCTTAGCGATGAGAACATAAAAAGCAGCCTCCTTCTGCACAACATTTTGCTTTGTCTCCAGCTTGGTTAACCTGGAAGAGAATCCATTTTGATTTGAAGTCAAAAGCTAATGCTTAAATCTGTTGACTGAAATAATTCAGAGTGGCTCTGGTGACACTGGTGTGGAACATTTCTCAGTTAAGATGTTCCAAAGCACTCTGCACTGATGGAAATCCCTGAAGAGAGAAAATGGATTTTCTCGGCCAACACCAGATGCAACCCTGACCTGTGTGCATTGGACTGCCTTGTTAAATCACTCCTTTCTGCAGCACAATTGTTTGTTGAATATAAATACAATTAACAAGCACACAAACAAATACTGTATCTAAAGTTGAGCTATTCCTTCAGTATTTAGACACTGATTAATTATAAGCACTTGTTTATGACACAGCACAACTTTGTTTCAGTGTTAAAGTATTGTGTTGTTGTTTTTCAACCCATTGAAGATTATCATATATTTCTTTAGTTATTTAGAATACTAATATAAGCATTCTCTGAATCAAGGGTTCTTGAGGGTGTTGTTTTCACAGTTTGTATACAGTTTATTCTAGGGCCATACCTAAAGCCCACTCTGTGCATTATGTTATTTATTCAAGCATTCATATACTCATACATATGTCCAGAAGTGGCACTTATACTGCCATTCATGAATTATGAAATGTTTTTCATGTGAATGTAGGAACTGATGAAGTTTAGATTATTACTGATCTCGAGCAATGCCAGAGAGTCGATAATAATTGATACCTAGCAAAAACTGCATAAAAGCATTTTATTGCAAATAGCATTGCAGAGGTAAAAACATTCACTTTTGTGTAAATTACCTGGATACCATAATAAAAATAATAATGATGAACCAACACATTGATGCAACAATTCCATGTTTTAACTTCAGAAACGGCCATGTCCAATTGCAGGTGTGAAGTTCCTCTTAAGCATGTAGTTTTTGGAGATTCTCTAAATACACTCCTGACCAACATAAGAGATGCAGATGCTTTTCTCCTTTGGAACCAGTGGCTGTCTAAGCCCTCTGGCTGAAAGTTTCACGGGGAAAGAAACATAAGGAAATCAAACACAACAATGGATCCACAATCATGTTGGAATGTGAAATATGAAAATGAGAGATGAACTGGTTTTTGCAAATGAGTTCTCAAGTCATAGAACCTATTTTATAGCCACAAAAAAGGAAAATATCTTGCTTCATCTCCACAAATATAGGAAGATCCACGTATATGACAAACACCAGACATGTTTCAACCATGAATTGGCATTATTTAGAGTGTAGTGAGGCAACAGCAGTAGAACAGTTGGTGGCACCACACTGGATACAATTCAATGAAAACTGGACATTATCTGAGGGCCTACAAGATTATTTGGTGACCCATCCCCCTCGCAGCGCACATGGAATGAATTACACCAGCGGCATCTCCAAGGTTGGATACTGGCCTTGGAGTAGATGAAAACATGCATGCCAGGGGTGGAAGGGGAGGAGGCTGGGGCCAATGGCTTATGCTGTATCCAGACAGTACCCCAGCCTGCCTTCCTCCCCATTCTTCTTTCAACTTTTTTGCGGGGGGGGGGGGGCAAGGAGACCTCTGTGTCACAAAGGATGCAACTTCCAATTAACGAAAGTTGGCTTGGATTTCTGAATCTTTCTTTATAACATCAGGCCTACTTGTTGCCAGTTGCAATTGTGGTCTTTTCTGCTTAAATCAGATTTTCTCCCTTGGTCAGTTTTGGAATCATCTTGTCTGGGTCCTGTCTCTAAATGTGTGGCATTAGTTTTCTCAGCATATTAAAATGGATAGGGCTTCTCTCACAGTTATGGCTATTAGAGATGTCTGACCTCTAATGTTACATCAACTCACTTTTGATCCATTTTCTCAAGTGAAATTGACTAAGCTGGAAACCCAGATTTAAAATTTGGTAAGAAAATGATTTGCGGCAGACTTTGATGGTTAAATTGATATTTATCTTGGATCAGCTAGTAGGTGCTAAGGGCGAGTTTCTGTCATGCTTGACGTTGAGTGCCACAGCTGAATGGCAGAACTTGGAAGTGCAACATTGTTAGAATCCAGATATAATCCTGCTGCTTTTAAAGGTTCAGAGTATTCTTTGCTGTCTGACGCATTTATTGAAGCTGATCCATTATATCAACCCTTGATCCAGGTGCATAAATACTTATTATTGCTGAATAAATATTATAAACAGGCTTTTAAGCAGGAATGGAATAGGGAACTGGATTGTCTCATTTTGCCTAATCAATGGGTTGCTGCTTTAGCATCAGTATCTGAAATATTTATGGAACTCAAATTAAATCTTATTCAGCAAGAACCCTCGTACTATTCCTACTGGATGGCAAAATATATCTTTAATAAGGGTTATTCTAAGTCCACTAATTGCTAGAGGTATAGCACAACTAATACTTTTTTTAATGATATGTTGTGGCAATGACCAATGATTGCATATTTTTTGGAAGGAGGTTATTATATATGGAGAAACTGCATACTGGAACACTTTAAAAATATTTACTTGTATATACATGTCCTTTTACACTATGTGCCTGCTTCCTGGAAGTTAATGCACAGTCAGAACAAATTGATTATCTGTTTCCTTTTCACAGCTAAATGACTGATAATACAAAAGTGGAAGGATAAAAGGTTACCTCCTATAAAGCAATGGATTAAAAATCTTACAATGTTTTCAACATCTGAATGTGTACCGTATAGATGCCACCCATGAATGGATACTTATATGGATATTTAGATACTTTTGTTGAAATTATATATTAACCTATATATAGGTTAATATGGCTTCCTAACCTATATATAGGTTAGGAAGCCATATCACATACAGGTATACATGTCATTTGCCTGTACTGAAATTGATAAATTCAAATTTTGGGGACATGCTATTAGGCTATTGCTATTTGACTTTACTGCAAGATTGGAATGAGGGGCAGGATGCTATTTTTCATGTTTTTAATGAGAAATTGTGATTGTTGTAACTTAGGATTTTTGAGAATCTGATAAGGGTGTGAAAATTCAATTAATTTTCACAACTTGGCCTTATGGATTTCAGTTTGTTTGTCCTGTTCTGTTAGTCAGCTTGCACATGGACTTCCTTGCTTCTCTAAGATGTAACCATGTTTTGCACATGTAAATACACACACACAAAGGAAATTTACACAAATCTCATGATTTGCACATATCAGAAGCAGAAAAATACACCATTCTATGAAGAACTACACAAATATTGCTGGAATGATGAAGTTTTTTGCTTCTGAATTATCTCTAGAGAGATAATTCCCGGTTGTGGATAATTCCTGGTTGTGGAATTATCTGCCTAGATAAGCTCACCTCTTCACCTGGCACTGAGAAGATGATCGTCATGGCAACGATACATTCTTTTCAGTGCCCAGTGAAGACCTTTTTAATTTTCCCCAGGATTTTTGACCTTCAGTTTTAAACATTGCATTAGTGCATTTTTAGATCTTTGTGCCATTGCTGGCTTTAATCTTGGGTACTACTTTGGTTGTATTCGGTTTTAAAGTTTTGTTTTAAATTTTATATTATGTTTTACTATGTTGTTGCATTTTATGTTTAAGCTTTGACTTTGCTTGACCACTCTTTGGTGCAAAACAATGCAATCCTCCTTTACCTCTCCACGAATATCCCGGCTTGAACTGCATGGACAATGCTTCTGAACCTTGGCTTCTCCTCAGTCCTTTTAAGCATCATCCCCATCTGCCGTGTGAAGGTGGAAGCCAACCAGTCCCGTACCTCTGAGGGCACGGAATCTGACTGGATGTCACTGAGCTCATCTTCTGTATCCAGCAGACGCCTGTGGGAGAAGAGGTGGAGAAGTGGTAAATCAAGGTTTCCTAAGAGACGGCTTTTCTCTTGCTATTGTGCTTACAATTGTCGCACATGCAAAACCCCAAAATCTGTTGGTTGGTTGTTGTGTGTGTTGTTGATATTTTGTAAAAGTAATAAAATACATTGCTGACAGTCAGTTCTTTCTACGGACAAGAGCAGCATGTTCATGCTGCAAAGGAGCTTACTTTTAGACAGTCAGAACAATTATTTTTCCAGAATCATTCCACAGGTTCAGTTTTGCATGCCTAAATACTTGGCATGTTTTCAGGACATAATCTGATACTTACAAGATTTTGTATATGGTTATTTTCTAAGGACAGTTTCCCCCGATTAGGTTAAATAGATAGCCAATTTAAGTGGGTAAACTGGTGCCCATCCCATAGATGTGCTTAGCTCAAAGGTTCAGGATAAGCAATGACCAACTGAAATATTTCCACAGATTGGGAGGGAAAGGAAGGAAGGGAAGAGCCTGTAACAGCATAATAAACAGATATTAAAAACGTTTGCATCACACTTGCCCTTGCACTACTCATTCCAGTCCTCTGGTTTTTCCAGGTTTTTCTACAGGAAGCACAAGCTTACATCTTATACTTGATGTGGCTAAGCCACCAGGGACTGGGCAGACCTTTCCAGTAACTCTGGAATAAATTCCACCTCTCTGCCAAAGAAAACTATGGAAGAAATTCCAGTTACCTAGCCAGGTTGTAATGTGGATGAGGCCCAGCAGATGAGCTTCAGAGGAATACTTTACAACAGGCACACTTTAGGCTTGGGGGATCTATTTTGTTTTTCACTGCAACTCAGAGGCTCTCGCACTGGGGCTAGGTGAAAAAGAGTGGGGACTAGAAAAAAAAAGAGTGGAAGCTAGAATCCACTCAGAAAGGAAGACTTCAAATAGCAGAAGTGGTGCATCTGAGCACAAGCTCAGTCCAGAACTGGAGCGTACTTGCACAAATCCTTTCACAAATAAATGCTTGCTAGTTCTTCCCTATGGGATTTCAGCAGCTCCATTAAAGAGGATATGTTATTTCCTGTTTCTGTTGCTAAACCATCAAGGGCGAAACCCCCTGACTCACCTGCTGCAACCCATCCAGAAATCTACCAGTCAGTGCTGACTGCCCTTCTGCTCACCCCAGGTTGCAATATTATATTATTTGGAGATTGCTTTTATCATGAAATAAAAGCAACATGTGGACTGAAGGGAAGTTGGGATAGGTGTAGCTCACTTGGATGGGAGGAAGTGTCTGGGAACTTGGCATAATGTCATGGAAATAATGGTTGATTCATTACATTTCCATCCCATCTTTGTTTCTCTTGAAAGCGACCAGGGCAGCTTTTATAATCTTCCTCCCCTCCCTTTTATTCTCACAACTCGTAGGCAAACAGAGTATGACTGGCTGAAAATTACCCAGTGATTTTCATGGTTGAATGTGGACTACAGCCTGCATCTCCCAAGTCCCCCTCCACACCTTAACCATTTAGGCAAATTTAACTTTCATTCTTTAACATGCATCTGCTTATTATTATGAAATTGCTAGAAACATTTCTTTGTCTCTGTTTCTTATTTAAAGTAATATTGGAAAGACATATGTGACACATCAAGGGCAGTATCCAATGTTATTGATGCATCAACAGGACCTACCATTAGCACACTTTGAATTTAGCATGTTGTATACAAACTGGAAATGAGAGGATATGCTCATTTTTGGAAAGGGACAGTCAGAAAAGCTTGCATAAAAGACTTTTACCAAGCTACACTGATCGGGAAATTAGCATTTCTGCTCATTTCAGAGCTTGCTTTATGAAGTATTAAAGCTATCTTGCACAGGCAATGTTGCTGCCAGAAAAATGGAGAAGAATACTGTTGGATACTACCCATGAATCTAAAAAAGTGAGGTATAAATTGGAAAAGGAAAAGGTAAGCAGCAATGTACTAAAACAGTGGTCTTACCTGGTTTCGTCAATGTACACAGATTCAAGTACTGTAGCTGCATATTCCAAATTCTTTTTTAAGTCAACAACAGAAGCCTCTCCTCTCTCTAGCTGCTTTACCAAAGATCGCAACCTATGAGAAGAAAAAAAGAATTTGATTTGCACAGATTCATCAAAGGAGTTCTGATTAATATCTCGCACAAAGAGCTTGATTTCCTGGTGAGAAACAGTCATATTCACATCATATGGAGACTAAGATATTGTATTTATCAATGGTCATAATCCATAATATAAGCTACATGGGCAACAATATCATACACACAGACACCTAGTAATCTTTGAATTCATCTACAACCTTACTCAAGCAGCTTCTCTGGCCCCCTGGTAGAAGATTATCTTTTTAAAAAGCATATCCACTCTTTCTGGATGGCTTTCTTACAGGTCTATCTAAAATTAGTGAGCAATGAGAGCATTCTGTGTCCTGTAAGTTAGAGGTGGAGAACTTGTGGCCTTCCAAATGTTGTTGGGCTCAGCTAGCATGGTCAATGGTCAGGGATGATGGAAGTTGTAGTCCATCCACATCAATTTATAATCTGTAATTAACTGTGAACAGTCAAAATTGAAATAGCACACTCCAATCAGACCCAGATCTGGAAGGTTTCCCACCTTTTATACCACCAAGGTTAAAATACCAAAAGAATGAAAAACAAGGTATTAGCTTAGCCAACTGAGACTCATGGCCATATTACTCGTATAATAGCAAAGCATTGATTTAGTAGCTTTGAGTTTACCATCTGGACAGAATAAGGAACAAAAATACAACAAGTCACCATCTTTGTTTCGTTGGTAAATGTCCTGAGGAAAGAGGCAGCATCACCTTTTCCATACATCACTACCTTAACATATCCTAGCAAATAAAACTAGGTGTGCTGATGATAAGAAGTGGACACAGTGGAGATCCTGCCCCATTCACTCACTCTTTGCTCCATTCATTTTCTCTTCCATTTCAGAGAGATGGAAACTAATCAAATCTGCTTTCCCCGTCCTGCCCTGAGGCATGTTTTCTCCTGTATCAGAAGCCAAAAAGGAACAAGATGGCTCCCAAACAGTTGGAACCAAGAGGTACAAAAAGATTAGTTAACAAATTGGTTACCATCAGCATTGTATTACAGTCATATGACCCACAGAAGTTGAACACAAATAAGAGAAAACACGAAATTCTCCCATGTAGCTAATACAGTCAGTCAGTGGAACGCTTATATGTATAGGAAAGAGAAAAGGTTAGTAATCCATTCTGCACATTTGAAACTTTCTCTCATACACAGTGCCAATCTTTTATCTGGATGCTCTGGTAAACTAATCAGAAGTCGGTAAATTAGATGATTTCTCAAATCAATGAAGAAATGACAATATAAAAGCACGTGTAACAGAGTTTTGGGGATTCCTGCCCCACATGGGCACACTCTACTTTAGAATGGAATTTTCAGAAATGAATTACTACCATTGATAGAGCATTACATCTTGCAAGTATAAGTGTACTATGAGCTTGTATATATTCATGATAAGTCATCTAAGAAGGTGAAGCACCATAATTTGGTGGAATCCCATGGACCAGGAGGAACAAGTTCTATTAACCAAGGAGTATAGATTTTTGAATTTCAGTATCATCTTGAATCCAAATTTTAAAAGTTGCTGCTGCTCCACAAATTGGTTATCAGATTTCTCAAGGTGTTTTCAACCTCTGTGCCTCTTCTTCAGAGGAAATGACTCAGTAATTAAATCAATAACAGAACAGTTGGAATTTACATGTCAAAGGAATATAGTATGCTGCTTTATACTGAGCCAGGAGTTTAGACAAGCGAGCCCCAGTGCTGCCAACACTGCCATTGGGTCCCAGCATTTGCTAGCTGTGCCTGGAGATGCTGGGCTTGAACTTGAAGCTCGCTCCCTGCACAGCAAATGCTCTTCCACTGAAATATGGCTGCTGTCCCTCTGCTCAGCTTTGGCCACTCTCCAGTCCTACTTCCTTATGTTCCAGCAAAGTTTCTGTCATCCAAAATTGTCCAAAAGCAGCTGCTCTCTCCAAATGAGGTGTGAGCCATTTCTTTTTGCTATTAGACATCTCCACCCTGCCTTGGGTGTGATTCTTGGGAGCAGAAGTTGTGGAGATCATGAAGGATGAAAGGGGAAAGCGGGCCTTGGAAGCCTCGATCTGTAGAAGTCCATTCTCATGTACGTTGGTGCTCCAGGCAGCAACACTCACTTTCTTCCACTTCTTCTTCCCCTGCCTTGGCAGCCACTCTCTTCTTTTGTTACCCACTACCCCCACTTTCCCCTGCCCCTCTTCTGCTCCCTCTGCCCCAGCTGCAGCCACCCTCCTTCACTTTACCCCACCTTCCCCTCAATGCCCCTCTTCGAGGCTTCCTTCCTCTCAGTGGTGACGGAGTTTGCCTTCTAGGTTGCCACGACATGTCTGAACTCCAAGCCTCCCTTACCCAGAATTCTCTGCTCAGTTTGAGGCAGGCCCTATTAAAGTAAAGTTTTGGAGTCTGGCAAGCTCTGTGGAGATACCAGCCAGTTTCCTCCACTGGCATTTGCTGCTGCAGTCAGTAGGACTTCCTGGAGAGAGAGAGAGAGAGAGAGAGAGAGAGAGAGAGAGAGAGAGAGAGAGAGAGAGAGAGAGGAGCAGGAGGTGTGTTGCCACTGCTTTAAGAAGGTCTTCTTGTGCCCAATATTTGGCAGCTGCCATCTTTGCAGACAAACATATATGCTCACATATCCTGAGTCAGCCCTGGATGTGTCTGTGAAGCCTCCATTGATAGCTCTGGGTATCATGCCCCACACTGATTTTATTTAATAATGAAAACACTAAATATAGCCATCATTAAAAATAGCACAGGAGAACTGAAACAAACACTGAGATTATTAGTAGTCGTAGCATTAACAATTATATGCTGCCTTGTCTGCATCACAGACCATCAAGCTAGTGTGTGACAATGTGAAACACAATTCAAAGATATAAAAGACAAAACGTTTACATGCTATCAAAAGAAATAGTGCTGGTCAACCAAGGAAGGCCTTCTGAGATAAAGGTGTCTTCAGGAGATGCCAGAAACAACCTCGTGTCGGTGTCTGTCTGAGGTAGGGAGTTCCACATAACTGGATCCACCTCACTGGATGCATAGGATGGGACCATCCATTCATGTGGGCCCACCAGGGTCAGGCCTTCTGATGACCTCAGTGACTGGGTGAGAGAAGGGAGAAGGCCTTCTACCCTACTCCCAAGTTGTTGTAGGGTTTTGCAACACTAGTGCTCAAACCTTGAACCCGGCCCAGTTGCAAACAGGCAGCCAGAAACCCCTGTTTGTGCTTCAGTTTATGTAATTGGCTAAGTGGGAGTCTGCAGCTTTCTTCTGTTCGACATTCATACACAACCCAGGCAAAATGAATGTGTCCAACACTGCGGCACTAGCATCTATCACACCAGATGAGAAGTGGCTCAGATGCATCAGTCATTGGACAAAAGCGGAGGGCCTTTGAAACTGAACAGTGTGTTTTGCATGCACAAAAAATGAAGTTGCCTTTTCTTACCATTTGTTATCTGTAACTGCCTTTAAGATTTATCTGGGAGATGCACCATCAGCACCCATGCGTCTTCAGTGGAAGTGAGTCTGATAAATGCTTTTAAAGCATGAGTAAAGCTGTTTAGAATAAAATGGATTTTTCATGACATCAGGTTTCTCAAATTGCTCCAAGTCTCTACTGCATTTCTGGGATAAGCTCGTGGCTGGGAATGATGGGAGTTGTAGTCCACCCCATCTGAAGGGAATTTAGTTGGCGAAGGCTGCATTGCAATGCACACCCCGACATGTTTAGACAGAAGGAAAGTCCTGTAATCCCAGCATTACCCGAGCCAGTCAGGGAATTAGCAGCTGGGTTTCAGAGCAACACTATGGCTCTTGGACACCTTCTTGAAAGCCAGTGGCTATAGAGGAGATCCAAACAAGAATCTCACCCCAGGGAAATCTTGCAAGCAGCTTCTATTCTGGACGGACATCAGCAGGGGACACAAAGGGGAATCAGGCCTTGCTGACAGGACTTTGCATAGATGGAGTGGAGTGGTAATCCTTTGTGACATTTAATTGCTCAATGATTGCACATATGTAATTTTTAAATCTGTCTTCCTTATTTTTATCCAAATTGTTAGAGATAGAAAGCCACACTGCTGTACTTAAAGGTTCCTCAGAGTATCATAGTTGGGGGAAGTTGGAAAAATAGGATGAAGCAATAGACTCATAAGAAATAATAGCTATTCTTCCCCAGGATAGTTCATTCCTTGATTCCTTTTATGTATTTTTGTTCATCTGTTTATTTCATCTCATGCCAAAAATGAATGAAGGATACAAACGACATGATGGGTCAGTAGGACAAGCTCCAGCTTTCCGGGGGCCTTGGACAGGCTGAATGAGGTGGGGGCTGCTGTTGTCTTTGGCCCCATGCTTGCCACCCCTTGGACCCACTTCCTCATGCAGGGCTGGCTGCCAGCAGCCCCATCGTCCTAAGCAGCAAGTGCGCTTGACCTTGCAAAAGCAGGAGCACTGCTTCCAAGTCAACCCAGTGGTGATCCCTGGGAGTCTGACTTCCCCTTTGTGTGGCTCCCAAGCCAGTTTTCCCCAGACACTGCAGTGAGCCTCCTCTAATGGCTATCCAGAATGTCTCTCATCCATCTTCCATCCTTTTCCAAAAGAGTACAGCTCCTTTGAGTGCAAGAGAAGCTGAATGCAGAAGCCAAGCAAGTCCACTTATTTTTGATTACTGCAACATCCTTACATTTTGTGCAAACAGTGAGCTGCAAGATGCAAGCAATGAACGGGCTCTGGAGCTCATTACTGTAAATAAGAACATATGCTAACTCAGAAGACTAGATTTATCCTGAAAGGGGCACATGGACTAAGCTTTCCAATTTGTTTTTTGTTTTTTTAATTTTACAGAATGACTTTGCTGCTGTCTCTCTTGGGTTTCCAAATGCTGGCCTTGTGTGCTAACAGTAAAACTCAGGCATTTGGCAGGTCTGTTATGAATTCTGCAGTCCAGCTGGAAACTAGCCAGATTGCGTTTCCATTCCTTTTCCCTTACTGAGCAAATTTAGTGAGAAAAGTGAGGGAGAAAAGACTAGTGAGAACTGGGCTCAGTGGGAAAGTCTAGGTGGGATTACTCAATTCTGGTAGGGATATTGAAAAGGATTTAATAGTTTCCTGTAAGATTTACCCACAGAAAAACAAAACCATATTGTGTTTCTTACTGATAGCAATTCTTTCTGAACATGCAACTCTACAAAATTAATTAAGCATACACAGATTGTATGCAACTTTCTGTCCTCTTTTGTCATATGTTTGGTCATGTGTTTCTTCCATTTTGGGGATTTATAAGTGGCCACCCTAGAGAAATTTCACTAGAAAAAAGATTAAATAGGAAAGAATATATGATTGTTTCAAGATTGTCTGCAACTTTCTGTCCTCTTTTGTCATATGTTTGGTCATGTGTTTCTTCCATTTTGGGGATTTATAAGTGGCCACCCTAGAGAAATTTCACTAGAAAAAAGATTAAGTAGGAAAGAATATATGATTGTTTCAGTTACATATGCTTCAGCTAAGTCATGGTAGGACCTGGGAACTGGGGGAGTGTATCAGCAGCTTAAGGGTGGGTTCTGAGCAGGGAGTTGAAGAAAGCAAGAGAGTTTACATCATGCAGGTGTTCTAAGTAGGGATGGGTGAGGAATTTTGTTTCCGTTTCCTTCTGATGAGTATTTTCCAAAGGTTCTACATTACAAAATGAAGGTGAAACCAAAGCGGAGGGGCCTTGTGAGGCCATTAAATCCAGAGTCCACAATGACCTAACTTCACGACCAATTTTAATGAGAATTATGAAAAAGCACCCTTCAGGGATGTGTTAAAAACATGGTTTCTTTTCTGAGCGCAGACGTCATGACTCAGTATTTACCTGAGTTCTTCAAGTTGCCACCCTCAGCATGCTGGAGCATTGATGCCACTGGCTTTAGAAGGACTTACTTTCAAGCAACCGAAAGTTTGTACTAAATATCTCTGTATGTAGCTCACGATCCCTTTAGGCTACATAAATCCTGTACACCCTCACAGAAGACAGAAAGAAGTCCAAGCGAAGGAGCTCGAGCATTTCAGCTGGCCTAAAGAACTATCTTCTGGTGAGTTTTATGGAGGTGATGGTGAGAGATGTTAGTGACCTGTGCTTGGTTCAGCTTTTAAAAATGATAAACTGCCTCCGATGCTTTGGCAGAAAGGCAGCATACAAATGTAACAGATAAATAACGTAATGGGCCAGTTGACTAATCCCTAAAAATAGAGCCCTTGGAGCTGATTCCTCCCTGGAAGGCATACTAGAAGCCCTGCATAACTAATCTGAGTGACCCATGGGAGACTGTGATGAGGAGAAAAACACCTTGCACATGCTTACTGGGCCTGCCAAGAGGCCCATTCTCCACGGCCGCCACGGCTAGCCTTAAAATCAATCTGAATTACTGTTCTTTAATCAGTTCTAAAGGTGTCCCCTCAGAGCAGCACCATCAACATAATGGCC
The DNA here is from genome assembly GCF_004798865.1 of Varanus komodoensis. Taxonomy (NCBI): domain Eukaryota; kingdom Metazoa; phylum Chordata; class Lepidosauria; order Squamata; family Varanidae; genus Varanus; species Varanus komodoensis. The sequence continues at coordinate 16,451,199 of NW_025335269.1, read as the reverse complement.
TGGCACAGCAACCTATTCTGACTTGCCAAGACCAGTTGCCATCTGCCAGGCTGCCAGAGCCCAACTGTGTTCTGTGAAGCCAGGATCTCGGCTATGCCATTTTTTCAGCATATGCTTTCAAATTGTACAGAAAAACAAGATAAACTTGATGATCCCCTTCATTGCACAGTGACATCCTTGCAATAAATGTTCCCAGAAGCAACTGATCAGTGATCGCTCCAATGGAGCTCACCTTTCGGAAATACGGCTGAGTGCATCAGTGCGAGAGGGAGGGGTGGTGTAAAATGCCATTAGTAAACACTCTATTTCACTTGCCGTTGTAAATCAAGATACCATCTGTTTCCTTAAAAGTACATGCTGAACCTGTGGAGGCTCTAAGCTAATGCTTCCAAGCCAGAAACTTTGCACATCCTGGGAACTGGTGGTAGCATGGGCTCCAGAGATCAATAGCAACAAACAGGCATTACTTTTTAAATGACAGTGAAAGGATTTTCAAAGAAGAAACTGACAGAAACTCTCCAATATTATTTTTAAATGCAAAACAGACTTTATCTGGACTCCTATTTGTAAAAAAAGTACTTGGGCAATGCAACAATTCAACAGAACATTAAGCCATGAATATGCCACTTGTGATCATTTTTTTCATCCAAATGAACTGCAGCTCTTGCAGACAAAGTCACTGTCTATAGGCCAACAGTGCTGGACAAAATACATAGAGCAAGAGATGGGAACTGGTTTGCTTGGCGATGCTGTGATATATCCATGCAAACAGGATACATTAAATTCATGGGCCAATTCCAGAAACCTGGGGCAAGGGTTACTTTGAATAACGGACAACTGAAGGGATGCCCATAAACCCTGCCCAGACTTTCAACAGAGTTAGGCGGACGCAGAAGCAGAACTGCGCACAATATCCCCTCCACCAGTCTCCAAATATTTAAAGCCACAGATTGGGATGCTGGCATGAACAAAGGTTCTGTCTCAATTTGCAGAGTTTGTGAAAGCTCTGAGAGAGTCTAGATGCATATGAATGCAAATTGCCACACATCTGCTTGAACATGCATGAGATGGGGACAGAGAGCATGGCCACATATTCATCACAAAGACAGAGGAAATGCATCACAAATGAAGAAGACAAAAGAGAACATACATTTACATAGATTTTCTCTATGCTAATTAGCCTTATGTGCATTTTGCTCTTGAGCACATTAGTTGCATTCTCTCTCACACACACACACACTTGAATCTTTCATCAAATTTACATGTTCTTTCTTCCAGTATGTTCTCTACAGGTCTACTGTTATCAATCAGCTTTGAATATGTCTTATGAAAGGACAGCAGGCCTACTACTTGTGGACAAAGACATATTCACAGAACCACTGAGTAGTGAACCTGGCCCTGCTTGTCACTGGGTTCCTAAACGAAGACAACAAGGCATTAACAAGAACATATGACGTAACAGGGACATCCTCACAAGAACCAGAGTACAAGAAACCCAGGTGCCAACTCTGTCACACATCCTGTCAGGCAACACTGGAACCAGCAGCCACATCCTGAGGTGGTCCTTCATCTGCTCATCTTTCAAGATGATAGATCACTTGCCAGGGGTACTCTTCTGCCATCTGCTTAAGTGAAACAGGTCACATTCTACTCAAATGAATAAATCTGTCATCAGAAATGGTAACAGTCTGGAGCAACAAGGGAACACCTCACTCTCCTAGAACATCCTTACTGATGACCTGAAGGGTGTCATTCTCCAACAATTGGACTTCAGAGGAAGAATCCAGAAATGTGATTCTATTGTCCAGGCTTGAATAAGCACAAGGAGTCTCTTTCCCACTACTGCAGAATATGTGGACTTTCAGCGTCTCTTGGACTGTAACTTCCATTGGCTATGCTGGGTTGGGCTGAAGGACATTGTTGTTCATCTTTTTCAGAGCTGCACCACCATATTAACTAGCATAGTTAAACTGTGAGGGTGGGTTCCCATCACCTGACAAGTCATGGTCTTTTGTTTATCATTGTTGGTTTGTCATGTCTTCCAAACCCCATCATGGTATTTTAGTGTAGTACATTTGGTGTTTATTAACTGTGAACAGAAACAACTGCCTATTCTGTGGTTTCTTGGTACCATGATGACTCGTTGTATCGTCTGAACCTAGCAAACAGAACTTCCTTTGGAACCAAGGTCAGAAGCAGATATTATGTCTTGTGGCAGTCATGTTGGTGCTACATCCATAGCTAGAGTATTGAGCAGGCAGGATTCCCACTGGGGTATCCTCATAAGGGATCTTAGGGTGTTCCTAGTGTAATAATGTAGTAGGGTTAGGGTGTTGCTTCAAGGCCACAGGCCATCACAGGTGTTGGCTGGGCTGTAATGAGATGTACCCACATTGACCTGTGGTGCATCCGAGATTCCGGCCACTTCCAACAACATCCAAGAAGATGAACTAAGATGGTGGTGTTGCCCAGTAGTTGGGCTACCTGCTGATTGAACCCTTGGAGCCTTCTTCTGCTTCCTTTTATAGACCGTCTTTTTGCCTCTGGTATGCAGTCCAAGGTGACTTGCACAGTCTTCCTCCTTTCCTTTTCATCCTCACAACAGCAACCCTGTGGGATAGGTTAGCTTGAGAGACAGTGGCAAGTCCAAAGTCACCCAAGGAGCTTCATGGCTGAGTCAGGATTAGAGTCCAGATCTCTGGAGCCCCAGTACAGAGATTACTGCCCCACACTGGCTCATTGGCAGGCCAAATGCTGCAAGTGGTAACAAAATGTTGTGGACATTCTGGTTTTGGCTGTGCATAATTAGTGCTTCCACATCCTGGTACATGCTACGCCATTGGCTCAATGTAATATTTAGCAAGCTAAAATGGATTTCAAGTGATCAATTCTCTGAGACAAGCTCCGAAAATAACTCTTCAAAGGGGAAGGCACCACTAAAATTGATAGTAACTGGAAAGAGCTTCCCTTTTTAGTTTTCTTGCTGAACTCCCAAACATTAAATTGTGCCCCTAGGTGTTTTCGGAAATGTAATGTTCTGCTGGGAATATGCAGCTTTTCAGGAAGGGAGATTTTCATCAGAATCATGTCAAACACCCTCTCCCATCTCACTGCAGTTTTGTTGCTACTCAGGTCCCCTGTGGCTGCTATTTATATGTCTTAAAACATGCAGGTTAATTGCGCATTTAACATCACATGTATGCAATTAATATCACATTTTGTTTGCCCAAACACCTGCAATTGGATATCACCCCCCCCCCATCCCCAGCTTGCTTGAAGGCCTGTCAGAGGCAGTACTTTTTTGAAATTGTCATGGATGGTACGTTCTTTTGCATTTCATTGTCACCATTTTTACAGTTAACACTTTTATTCATTTCATTGCCATTTGATGACAATGTTTTTCTCTCTTGACACATCAATGCACCTGATACAATGGACTGTAGTTCATGAAAGTGTAGACCATATTAAGCTGCCAGAGGTTATGGCAAGCCAATGTCCCAGAGCCAAGACAGAAGACTCAATAAAACCTTTTATTGCAGTAATCCCAGTAAGTGAATAACTATACGTTTTTACAGTCCAGATAAAGATCAACACTTAACAGACAGTTCTTCAACAAGCATCATTTCATGAGCATCACTGAAGGAGAGATGGAATAGAAATTTGTTAAGTTTGCCTTTATAAACCTAATTTGAATTTGTGAACCAAAATGTGAACCAGATCTTAGTCATCCTGTGGCTTCTCTAAAAATTGTGGAGTTTCCCAATCAAAATGTATACAAATTTGAATGTTTTAGAGGAAAATGCTCACAAAGGTACATATTTTAGTGAAAATTATGATCCATAATGCTTCCAAAACTGTTTCAACAATGTGCATACTAGACATAAAATTGTGTAGAAGCATGCATGCACAAATAGAAATATGTGCTGAACTCATACCCATTTTCATGCTAATTTTTTAAAAAGTTTAGGATAAAACATGAAACAGATTGAAAACATGAAAAATGGAAGTTTTACCGTTTATCATAGATAATTTGGAGAGTAATTTGGCTAAGGTGGATGGTATATAAAAATTTAGTTAATACATAAATAAGTTGACAGATTCATCTGTCCCTCACCACAAAACTCTGCACTGGTTTTTGTTCTTGTTTTTAAAAGAGAGAAAGGATTAACTTTGCTGCAGCCAATCCAAGATGGTACACTCAGCTAGAAGATTTGTCCAAGCTGAGAACTTTGGAAAAGTTCATTCAGCAGTTAGACTTTTAAAGGAAAATCAAAAAGTTTTAGTTCCAAAAAGTGGCAATCCTCAGCCATTGTGTATGTAATTCCTTTCACTTGGAATCTGGATTGTGGCAATGACTTCTAGGTTAATGGAAAGCAGACAAGACTAAACCTCCGTCTTTAGGGTTTTCAGATATTGGCAAGGGCACACAAGATTTTAATAACTTTAATGAAAGCCTGTTGGCAGTGTTAATTAAGCCAAAGATTAATGTAACAGTTTTTCAGTGTTAAAAAAATTCTCATATCAAACATTCTCCATATTTTCTTTCTCTTTCCTTTTCATCATCTGCACCTAGTGCAGTTACCCTAACAAGCAGAAACAAATCCTCTACCTAAAATCTTGTTCTTGCTTATTCCCATAAATTAAGATAAATCAGTATTTCAAGTGCCAGGGAATCAGACCTCCCTAAATTATTTTTGGATTGGAGAGAAAAAATAGAAAAACGCAACTCAATCTGTGGCTAATTGTGGCCTATGTTTTCTTTGCATAGTTCATGTTCGTTCAAAACATCCTGCACAGACCAATGATCAAATGTGATGCAGAAGCTTTTACACATGGGCAGAACTCATTTCATGGAGTTCTGCATCCTGGATTACAGGTCATTGAAACATTCCTGTAGGTCTTGTAATTCCCTCATTTGCCAGAGCTTGGTTGGTAGCATATAAACTAGGCCTGGTTTCCCACAGACCTAAGAACAGAAGACTGACTGCAGCACTAGTCCATAAACTTATTCGTAATAATAACATATGTGTCCTACTACAGTTATTCAGTCTGAAATTAAAACAAGGTGATTGCTAATCAAAACTGTGTTGCTTAGCCAGACATACCGGAAATCTACACTGGTTTATTAGCGTCTAAAAGCTCTCATAGTTCTCCTAATGGGGGTTGGAAAAGTGATGGCAAGGGATCACATTTTTTAAAAGGTGCAAACTAAGAATTTGTTCCTTGAAACTTGAAGCAAGGGTCACTCAGAGGCTGGAGCTAATTAGAGTTTTGGATGCAGAAAGCCTTCCCTGCAAATAGAGGTGACATGGGTGGCAGGGGAGTTGTTTAGCAGCCAGCAGAGCCAAAGAAGTTTCTTTTATAGTTTGGTTTTCTTGGGTATAAACAGACTGCCATGATCAGTGTGTTTTGTAATAGTGGTGGTTTCATTTGATGAGAAGCCACTCCTGATTTGATGTGCTATTTCCAGCTGCTTAGACAGGGGACTGGTTATTATCCATTGACATTTGCCAAGCCTTTATAGTATCCGGATTAAGCCCACTTTATCCAGCCACTTGAGCTAATGGAAGGGACCATACTACTGGTGTAGCTGATAACTCTTTGCTGGTGACAGGAAAAAATTCTGCATGTAGTATCTAGACACAGAGATGCATATAGATGGTGTCCAGAATGCAGAGGTAGAGGTCCCCTAACCTCCAAGGTTCTAATAAAACAAGCCCCCTTCCAGTCTTTTCTCCAAATGGTGACATTAGGGATGAATTGAGGCACTTCACTATGCAGTAATTACTCCGAGTCAAGACATTGTTCTCTCAGCCTTCATCTGCACGATGCAGAAAACAATATGATGCCTTATTGCTCACTATAATAATGTGGGTCATTATATTTAATGTGAAAACAATAATAATCTTACACATTTGTTGTAATTCAAACTAATGTATATGCTACCTTCTGCACACTTTAAAGGTGCAAGAACTCTGACCACATAAATGAATGTTATTAAAGGGATTGATAATGCATTGCTCAGAATAAAGTTGTTATATGAAATGGGCTTCTTAGAGAATGGTAAGCAAGTAGTTAGCTAGTACCAAACATAAATATGCCCCTTTTTTTGTGTATTTAATTAGGACTAACCATAATAAATATCCAGTATGGAGTTTTGGCAAAGAGCAAATAATCCATATTACTTCAAGGTTTTCCTTCATTTATTAGAACACATTAACTAGAGTGATTTGTGCATTGAAGTCTCCCATACAGTGTTCACTTCAGTCCCGATACACAGAAGTTTAAGTGCTTAATACAGCAGTTGGCCAAATATAAGTTTAATGGGGGATTACTAATGACAAAATATGTACACAAGTTTTTTCTGAGATCAAGAGCATTTTGTTGTAAGAGTCTTATTTTGTTTCATTTTAAAAAAGAAATCTACACAGCAATTTAACATTTATGTTAGGTTTTTAATTGCTCTACTAACATTATCAGCATCATTTGTCAAAGAATCCTTAATATTTTGAAGGAGAAAAACCAGCAGAGGATTGCTTTATTTTTTCTTAATTATATTAAGTGGTCAGCAAAGTGAAACATTTCCACTAAGTAAATTTGACAGAGTATTTATGTGGATTTTCACCTGTTTCCCTATTACAACAGATATCCATGCCAGTTTGGATGCCAATAAATCCATAAGTATTGCAGCAAGGGGAAACGCCCTCTGGATTTTGATGAAATATTCATTCTAGTGTGAGTAATCATAACATGCTCTACCCTTCCAACTGAGATCCAGCTAAATGGTGACAAGAGAGTCACAACATTTCCTTGCCCTTTTCATTTTTAGAGCTAAACAAGGTACAGAGGTAGCATCTGTGACAGTGCTAAGGCTCAGGGTTGGAAGCTGCAAGCCACATTGTGACCAAACATAAAAGTGGGTTTGTGAAGGGTTTGATTTTGAACTTTGCTTTTGAGAGAGAGGGAATTCAAGGGCAAAGGAGAAGGAGAGAGGGAAGGAAGCACACCACCCCGATGGAAAAGAAGAGATGTGAAAGCAGAGGAACACATGGGACCTTCTTGTTCTTCTAACCTGCCTGGCAGGGAGTTTCCACCCAATGAGAACATTCCCTGAGCTTGCAACACGATATTGTATTAACACACATCCAAACAATCTGAATTCTTTTAAAAACAGCTGTTTGATAAATTGCACACAAGAAAATTGATTGTGGCCCAGAGTTTCATCAAGCTAAGTTGTTGCTACAGGCTGTGGCCAGCTGCATCAAATCAGGCTTAATAAATAAGAGCTGTTGACAAACAAAATGTCATTTGCCAATTTGCAAGGAAGGAAAGGCTATATTAACAGAAAATGAATTAAATTTGCTCTGGTGTCATATCTGATACGGCAATTATCCATTGGACTTTGCTGTAATTACAAAGGAAGGCGAAAGGAACCAAATACAGTTAATAGTGCACCCCCTATTTTTAGCAAGATACATAAAGGACAGTACAATGTTCCACATTGATTAATTATAGTTGCCATTTCAAGAAATGCTACTATAGAAAATAGGATGAAGTCTCTGTAAATGTCCTTCTAACCCAGTTTCTGTAACAATTGTTACAAATCTTCCATGTAGCTCATGGAGTACAATGGGAATAGTCAGAGCATGTCACAATAGAGCTCTTACCAGAAATCTATCCTCCTATATCTGACAAAAATATCTACACATAAATGGATACATCCATGATCAATCACTCAGGAGGGCCGATAGAGAGGTCTTATGCTAGTCCTTCTGTGTGGGGATGCATCCTGAAAATTGATCTTGGTTGAACCCCAAGAAATTTCACTGGGGCAAGTTATTTTTGGACAAAATGTGCATGCAAATTCACAAGCAGTCCTAAATACTTAATGTGGGCAGAGACTTGGGTGAAGTCTAAGGGACTGCTGCTGAAACTGACAATACTCCCAGGCCAGCAAATGTTCAGCAAACTGTACAATTCTCTTGCTACATAGTTCCTGAAGAAGACAGACATGCAACTCATTCCCTTCCTTACAAAGTGCCCGGAAATACCTTTGCATGCTTTAAATCACTCTTCTGGTTATTACAATCACTGACAGAGAAAGATAGTGTCTTGCTGTCTTCCTCTTTGGCATATACTCTGAGGACAGCAACACGTTTTCCCACAGGAAAACACATATTCCCAGCTGGAATTCTACTATTGTATTCCAATAACTAATAAAGCATCACTTCCTATCTCCAGCTTTTGAATTGACATAGCCAGGGAGGTGTGGTCTTAGGCCTATTTCCAGGCATATTGGTAACAGTAGCAACCACTGCCCTCTTTTTCACTTCTGCCTCCACCCAAATTCTACTGCCTTCCTCCTCCTCTTCCTCTCTTTCTTCCTTCTCGATCCACAACAAACCTCCTTCGCTTCTGCCCCACCTCCCTCTCCATGAGACCCTTCCCCTTGATTCTGGGTCAAGTGGCCATGGCATCACAAGCAATCTTCACAGACATCTCACCCACAATGCCTCACCTCTTTGAGGAGGACCTCTCAATGCAAAATATTTGGGCCAGGTAATCTTTCTGTTGTGACACTTGCTGTAGAAGGGAAGCACCCACTGGGAGTTTCCACAGAGGCCAGGATGAAGAACCAGACTGGGCTACAGTCCTTGAGATGGTCCTAGGTGATAGTGAAGGCTTGGGCTGCCTATATGCTTTAGAAGGATTTTCCTACAAACCTGGTCCATGGAATGACCATCTGCTAACCCTGTACTAGCCTTTGACAGCACAAAGCATATACAAGAACTTGCCAAGATTTTCTGAACTTTAGCTCATGGCTTGTCTCTCCCCAGTTGGCACGCACGTTTGTGATCGCTGTCTATTTTGCATAAACAGGAAAATGGTACAAAAGAAACAGCTATTGAATGTGAAAGATACACACACACACACACACACAATCCGTGAACTTTTCCAAAGGCATGCAAGTTTCCCCCATCAATTCAAACATGGGTAGTTTAAAAGTTGTCCATCTTGAGAAAATTGTGCTTTTATCAAGTACACTTTCTGCAAATCCAAATGCAAGTATGAGAATTTGCAAATATTTTCAGAGAAAATGCAGTTTGGATCCAGGAGAGTGAATGGGGCATTTGTGAACTATTTGTGAACTATTTTGGTGATATTTTCATACATTCCTACACCAGCCCAGCTTTCACGTCTAAATGCTGCTTTGTTGTTTTTGTCATCAGTGGATGTATGCAGAAGGAAAGGTCCTAGAATTTCACACACACAAACTCATTGAATTCAGTAATGGAGGATGAAGAGCAAAGACTTTCTAAAAGGTAAAGAGCCAAGTCTTTAAACTGCACAGATTTCCCAGAAGGAAATCTTATAGGAAAAACATGTTTGTCTTGTCTTATAGGAGAAACACATTTGCAAATCAATTGGAAAAAGGTCTATGAGATTACAGAGTAATCTAATGAGACTATGTGCCAAGGGAAATTCTATGCTAATCAAGTGTGTTTGTTACAGGTTTTTTAGGATTGCCCCTCCTGAATTAAAAAAAAAAAAAAAAATGGAACAAACAGTCTGTCTCTTTTTCACAGAGTCCCCTTAAAGGTAATTGTATGCAAGCAAAAATTGTACCCATCTACCCTTGTCCTACAGTGTTGATATGCTTCATATTTACAGATAGTAAATTCATTTTTCTTATTAATTCATCACACACACAACACAGGAATTATTACAATGGGTATTTTCATGCTTCCACATATAATTTTCAAACCTTATTTCATATCAATGGCATCAGGTTACAATTTTTTTTTAAAGACATTAGCCATAATACAGTGGTGGCAGTGGCCAATCTCCTTACAGAACAAAAAGTAAACATAGCTCCACTTGAAGCAACATTCAGTTTAAGGCTGGCCCTCCCACAAGATGGGGTGAATCCTCCACCTTCTTTGGCCAGTTGAGAGGGATGGCAGATGCCCCACCCGCCCGCCCGCCCGCCCGCCTGCCTGTCCCACCTATACTGCTAGGAAAGCCACCTTCCCACCTGCTGCTGCCATGTAAGCTTTATGTCCCACAAATGCCACCACAGGAAAGCAGATGGAGTTGGTTCCCTGGAGCAGCTTTCCCAATGCCTTGCTCAGAGGGATGCACTGGTGCCACAAACAGTCTGCACAACTGCAGTGGTTTGTGACAAATCAGGAAGGAGAAGAATGGCAGGTGCACTCCTCGAAGCAGTTGCTCAAAACCTCTCTTGGAGGACTCTTTGCTGGTCCTTCTTCCAGCAAAGCCATTGTACCCTGGGAGGCCCTGTAGGCTGGCCATGCTGCAACAGCACAGGAGGTCTTCAGGGCATCCAAACAATGAGCAAGTACCGCTCAGGGAGAGGCAGCGAGTGTGGAGAGAGGGAGGAAGCATACGGCATGCCCAAAGTAGTGGAACATGACCCCCTGCCCCTGATGCTGCTCCTTAAGACCATGTATTACAGCTGAAATGCAACACTGCGAAGCCATCAATTATCAACGTGTTGATTTTGATTTCAAAATGCAGCTGTTTAAACTGAGTACATTAAATTTCACATGCAATCTGTTAAATTATAATATTGCAATTTGGTTGCCAGATAGTATCATATAGTTAGTATAAAATATTAAGTGGTGCTGTAGGCACATGTCAGATACATTCAAATATTGATTGCCATGTGTCTGCAATTATCAATTGTGGCCATCTAATGCACATCTTTATTTTTGTTTACTTACCTTTTAGCCAGCTTTCCCAAATGAATTGTTTGCAATAACTTACAAAAATAACAATGTAGTACAAACAAGTAGGGGAAAAAATTGCATGAAAGCCAAAATAAGAAAATCTAACTTGGAACTGCCAAAATAACCCACATTGGCAGTAGCTGAATAATTGTGCTGGTTGAACTGAACTCTCAATTAAATCAATGAGACTTGGGTTAAGTCATGTGTAACTTGCAGTAGGTGCCAGTGTATTGATCACAGTCTGAATTCAGTCCCCTTCAGTGAAACGTATTGTCAACTGCTAAATGAGACATGGCATGTGGTACTGTGAGAAACTGACTGCTGCCAGATCTTCAGATCTCAGACACACATGCAGAATATCAAACCCACATTTGCACATCCATTGATGTCTCCATTCACTTTATCCATTGCAATACTGACTTACATTAGTGCTGGTTAATGAGGAACGATATTTCATTGGGAGACATATGCCGTTTCTGGATATGCCAGAAGAAAAGAAGCTGATTCTTTCCCTTCTTCTTCCAAGCAGGAAAGGAATCCATAAATTTTATGGATTTATTGCCCACCTAATTACAAGCCTCCATAATTTATGTCACTCTTATTCCAGGGTTTTTTACTTCAGATCTGGAGGGAAAGAGGCTCTGGATGACAGTCCTGGAGACAGAAATTAATTAACTCACAGAAGGGGCTGTGAGAGATCCTCCACATAGTGATGAAGTGGTCTAGGCATCCACAAGCTATATTTCACCTCTCTGAAGTAGAGAGAAAACGTGAACATCATGCAATCTAGCAGGTTTGCATACCCCAGCTGGGACCACCGTGGATGAGGAGCAGGGAGCAGATATGCCCTGTGGGACAGTGCTGAAGAGATGCAAACTGAATAAAGTTATTCCCAGCCTAGTTCTGCTATGCATCTTTACCAGAAACTCTCATGTCCATTCAGAGGTTCATGTGCATTCAATGTTCCTTGTTTGCAGGTGTTCAAAGTGTAAACAACATCTGTGTAAAACACACATTGTGGCATTGAGAACATCAGAATGGGTCTCCAGAGATGCTTGCTCTAGTCCCCACTTGGCCATGAAGCTCACTGGGTAATCTTGGAGGGATGCAAGACAGGATATTTTTGTTTTGCCAAACCCTTGAGCCATGGCAGCCTTCCCCAGCATGGTGCCTTCCAGGGGCACTGCACTATCTTGCTAGCCTGCTCCAGAAAGTAGGACTCTGAGAATTAAAAAGCTTTCAAGCATTGCCTTCTGTTTTGTGATTTTTTGAGTTTTTTTTATTGGATATTGTATTTAATGCAATGTTACTGCAATGTAATCTGATCAGGAAATCCCTGGCTTGAATTGCATTCCTGTTATGGATTCACTGGATGGCTTTAAGCAAGTCACTATTTTCTGCACACACAAACACACGCACACACAAAGAAAATACTGAGCCTGGCTCTACCTTGCAGGCTGTTGTAAAATACTGGATGTGATACACTCTTAGGCAGTATATAAATATCCTAACTATATTATATTTACTGCATATATTGTAGATTTCTCATCAAAATGGAAACATATACTTTTAAAGAAAGCCAATAAATAATGTACAATAGAGCCATGAGTTAATTTATGAGTGGTAATAGCAATTATGTTGTGAAAAATAGTTCAAATTACACAATTAAATAATTTTATTGGTGATTTGCTGCTGTAATTTACCTACTAATAATGCTTTCATTCATTTGGTGGGGAAACTTTAAAAAACACAGTAGAAATACCAATAAAATACTTAGCTTCCTTGTGTTTACAAAGCAAAAATTCCAGAGCTTTCCAAGGTTTCTAGAAACTGAGGAATTGTATCCGTACTGCACATCATAAAATGTGATCTTATTTTTTTGTGAAGCAAATTTGAAAAACTTCTTTACTAATGAAATGAATGTTCATTAATTGACTTTCTAACCAGATTATTTATGAGTTTTTGAACTAATGAGAACATAAACATGGCTGAAGGAGACAGCAACTTTTCACAGACTATCTCTTCAATATCTCATGTAAAGTGCAGTGGTACCCCAGTGAATTTGGTACCTACAAATCAAAACAACCATTTTCTTAAGACCTGTTTCATACAACACAACAGCTCAGAATATGAACTGAGCAGGGATTATTGTTGAATCGTGTTTTGTAGCGTGTGAACTATGATTGGTAAACTGCAGTCAACCCAGAGTTGGCAGCCTAACAATCAACCATTGGGTTCTTTGCATGCCTGAGTTCACACAGCGAAACAACCCAGTTTCAATAATAACGCACAATTCAATTACTATCCATACTCACCTCATACAAACCCTAACCCATATTCTTGGTTGACATGTTGTGTGGATCACATCTGTGTCCGGTAGCTATATCTTAGTTTTCATTTCTCCACTAGAGTAGACTCTGGGCTCCTGATTTGGGTTAAGACCCTAGCATGGAGGGAGGAGATAAGAGAAACCCTGTATGGTATGGGTTTGTTATATTAAGCAACAGAGCCTGCTCCCACATCCAAGCTTCAAGTGGTGACCTGCATGTAAGAATGTGCCCTTTCTAAAAATATATTTTACAGTGGCAATTATCCATGCAAAACCACAAGCATGGAGAAATAAGCCACCCTAGATAAAATAGCACAGACTGAACATTGGGACATTCTATCAAACAAGAAGAATCCATGAATGACTGCTGCTGCTTCCAGGTCCTGTGTGAAGTGGCACATCAGCAGCAGAACACGCACCTTTTCATGGAAGATGCATGGAGCTACTCACTTCCCATAACTTATGGAAATACTAGTCACTCACACAGAATGTCTGAATCCACCTTCAACTCACCGCAAAGGGCCAAACTACATGCAACATTAAATCAAGTAATGCATATGTTACATGGGAACAGGCCATTATGAGTGGATGATATGAATAAGCAAGATATTTAGCACAAACTCCCTAGATTACACTTCACCCATTTACTGGCATTCATGTATCATGCTGGCAAGCAGGCAAGGGAGAAAATTACCACAAATGAACACTAGCTTCTTTCACATTTTGCCCATGTTATTTGAAAGAGAACATTTTATTACAAGATAGTTAATAAAGGCAGGTTTATCAGTCAAGATCCACCAGTAATTGACTACCATGGAGATGAGAGATGTTCCACATCTCTTCACAATCCCAGACTACATAGTTTTTTGGAAACTGTGATATGACTACAATCCCTGGTGCTGTTCTACAAGAGTTAGGGAATCATTAAGAGGAAGAACTGTGACCTAAACTGTCAGTGTGAGTGAGCTGGGATAAAATGGCCAGCTTTCTGGAGCAGTGCACCCACCTAAAAGTTCATTTCCCCAGATGTATCTTACTCATGCCACAGGGAGAAAGCTTTTCTTTTAGCCTCTGAGCAGCTCACAGGATTAGAGGTGCTTTATGTTTTTTACAAGTTGCTTTCCAGATGCTAAATGGCTCCGAGGATTAAATGTGTTTTACTTATAATAAATCATCTTCATCGTCATCATCATCATCATCATCTAATGTTGCCCATCACTGAAACTGCATATGACTAATAAGTCAGGCAACATTATGTACATCCAGGACTTGTTTGGGGGGAAAATACTGAACTCAGGAGAAATACTCCTTAAATCAAAGGATGGAGTACTGATGAAAATCAAAAATGTATCTAAAAGCAGCTTTGTTCAGCAGAAAAAAAGCAGAAAAGGTACACTATTACTGTGCTTCTCCCAAAAAAACACCCCTTGTGGTCACATTAGGGGCAAAATGTGTTGCTAATTGTAATAAAAGAGACACTGCCAATTATACACACATCATTCCAAACATGCTTAGAGGCATATCTGATTTGACTCCCATAAGGCTCTTTTACTCTAGTGAAACAATATATTGTTTCTCAGCTGTATAAAAGGCTAAATCTTTGGATCATTCCTGAATTCGCCCCCAAGGAAAATACATGATGCAAAGGGACTTGACGCCACAGAACATCAGCTCAGAACAAGAAGTATATATTGTTCTTTCTAATGGTCCTTTGCCAAGGGCAAATTAATATAGGTGCTTTTTATAAAAAGGAAATCCACCAGGATTGCAACAGAATCATCTCAGCTTTCGAGTTTACTGCATTTCTCTGCATATTAAGCAATAGCTGCATTCTGACAATAACTGATTATTGCCTTAAAAGGGAATTTGCCAATTCAAGTATTTTGATAGGGAGAAATTCTATTAGTTCTCCCATCTCTCTATAAATTGACTTTTTATTGTAAGGAGTGCTTTAGAGTGGGAGGGAAAGGATGAAGAGGCATTGAATACCTCATATCGTGGCTGCTCCAGCCTCTGCCTGTCCATAAATGTCCCTTGAGTCCCTTTTGCAGGGTCCCCCCCCCCCCCCCAGCTTCGGAGAGCAGCTGCTGCAGTTCTTCCCAGGCTGGTTGTGAGGGGACTGGAGAGAAGGATCCAACACAGACCTAGCATGCAAATCTACTCCTACTGGTTGAGAGGGAGGGAGGTCACACACGCACACCTTGATCATAGACAAGAGAAATATGCCATGAGGGGAATGGGAAGGCCTTAGCACAGCTCCAGTTGAGGTGTGGCATTAATTTGAGAATTAACGTAAGTAAAGTGTGTAAAGTAATCTGTAAAGTAATCTGACTTTCATGCACAACAATCTTGGAGTGGGTGGATCACCCTGTTTCTAATTCATGTCATAAATCCATCCCATCCTACTTTTGAGTTAATCTATTTTTTAAAAAAAAATCTGCAGAAATTTGCATAAACAATACATATCTAAAGATATGTTCTTAAAAGTCTTTTTTCTAAAAATACAAATATCAAAATGCAACATTAAAATAGTTTGAAAGAGTATTTGAGCTGTGTCACATTCTGGACTGTGGGGAAAGTGGAAAACCAAGTAGACAACAAAGAACTAATGCACATTGGCACTAATGTAGATTCTTGTGAGCTCCCCAGAAAACCTCCAGGCTATGGGGAGACACACAAACACAATAAATAAATAAATTAGTGACAATGCAAATTATCAGATACTCCCCCAACCCAACAAAACTCCCAGTGAAAAGAATGGTTGGCAAGTCTGCAGAATCTGTGTGACTCAGGAAAACCAGTCAGCTGCACAATGCATGTTAGAGTTGCCAGAATCTGAATATTCAGAATCTGAATATAATATCTCCATTGTAGATCTCTCCAGTTTCCCTACTTATATCCCTACAACACTGAATGTAAGCTCAGTATGTGTCACACCACTGCAGCTTGGTACTATAAAGCCAAGTACTTTACAGCTTTCCTCTCAGTAGCTGAATGGGCTGGAAAACAGACACAATGCTTATTATAAAGAATGGAGTGTGTCTAAACAGAATATAATAATGGATTTGCATGTGTTGGGGAAGAGCATTATATGGTAACAAGGAAGAGAGCCTTCCCTTTGAAGCTCTCCTTGCTGAAGTAGGACTGGTACAAACCTTACAATCTTTTTGGCATCAGATCCAAATGCAGTTTTGCACCCAAACATTTGGAAGCTGGTATATTGTTTAGTCTGCTTTGCTTGATCATGAGCTGCCTTTAAATTGTTTTATGAAGATTGTGTCATCATTTTACAATGGTGTATTGTTGCTATTGTTATTACTTGTGTTTGTGTTTAGTGTGTCTCACCCTGGTATCCGTGGGGAACTCTAAACTCAACAGTAATAACTCTTATTCTTATTCTAAATGGTCACTAAGGCTAGCTAATCTGTGTGAGGATGAGATAAGAGCCAAACCAGAGACCTCCTAGGTCAGAGGTTAGCAACCTGCGGCTCCAGAGCTGCATGTGGCTCTTTCATCCCTCTGCTGCGGCTCCCTGTCGCTCAAAATATGCGTCACAACCGCCAATGTGTGACACCTGCCGGCACGCTATTCACTGAGCTTTTCAACCGCCAGTAGGCCAAGCATGGATAAATCCAAGAAAAGAAAAGTTTCAAAAGAAAACAGAACATTTAATGGTACATGGGCAGATTCATTTGCTTTCACTGCTGACAAGACTGGTTTACCAGTATGCTTAATATGTGGTGAGAAACTGGCCAACAACAAAAAGTCGAATGTTGCAAGACATTTCCAGAATAAACACACAGCCTTTGCTGAAAAACATCCGGATGGAGATGAGAAAAAAAAGCCATTTTTTCATGATCATTTCATGATTCATTTCATGATCAGACTGATTTCGGAACTGATGCGGAAGGTTGATCTGAGCAAAAATCATAATTTAAGGTCAGCTTTTTATTTCATAAATACAAGGAGGACTCAAATAGACACTGAGTATTTTATTTGAAAGTAACCTTCAACCCAAGGTCTTTTTTTTTCAGAGTTCAAAATGTTTTTGTTGCATGCAGAAATAAAAATTTGTTTTCTCTGTAGCAATTCATTGATTTCATAAATGCAACACACTATAGTTTTTTTGTACATAGCATAAAGGTAAAAAATGATATATGCAGTGTTATCTTCATTTTAGGTGTCAAAAGGGTTTTGTGGCTCCTGGTGTTTTCTTTTCTGTGGGAAATGGATCCAAATGGCTCTTTGAGTGTTTAAGGTTGCCGACCTCTGTCCTAGGTCATGGCTCACAATTCTAGCAACTGCATGATATTCACACTTCCATCTCCATGACAGCTTATCTTGCCTCAATTTTCACCACTAGAAGGTTATAGGGATGGAAGTAGGACTGTTCTACCAGCTCTGTTGAAAGACTACCAATTTATTCCTCTTCCCTACCCAGCCCTTTTTCCTTGTATGCCCTGTCTTTTTAAATTGTGAGTCTCTGGGCAGGGATTGCCTTGTTTTACATGTAAGCCTCTCCAGTCGTCTTCTTAGCTGAGAAGCAGGAAAAAATACTGCCAGTAAATAAATAATAAATAAATGTTTCATGGCAGAAATATACCAAAATGTAAGCTTTAGAAGTACTTCTAATTTCATTTTTCTGTCAGTTGTCCACCCTAAATAGAACCATTAGCAATATTTATTGAAAGGCTAACTTCCAGCAGCATAAAGGAGCAAGTTTGTCATTTAAATAGAGAAGGAACAACACAATCACTCTCACATGATGACAAAGAACACTGAGTTGTCAGCTAGAAGCCTCCAGAGCCTGGTTATGTTTCTATGAATATCCATGATAAGAAAGGGGTTTTCCCTGGTGTATACCGACTCAAGCTTGACACAATTCTCTACAAGAAAATACAACCTGGTGTTAGCCACCAAATGCTGCTTCAACAGACTCTTCAGAAAATTGCTCCTCATCCTTTTCTAAGTGCAAAAATCAATCTCAGTATTACAAAAGCAGATCATTTTGCAAATCGCAAGCAATTACATACAGAGATGATTTGTAAGATGCCAATTTAATAGCCCAATTTTTCTCTCCCAGTTATAGCTATCAATCAAGGAATGAGCCCCTACAGAATAGCAATCATGAACTAGCATAGAGTTATTACACAGCTATTTGTTTGTCTCTCCAAATGCCAGCAATCTTTAAACATCTTGTTGGCTCTACCTCTGCCTTTACTGAAAAATTGATTAAATTTCTCCACACACTCACATGTGTTATTCAGGTCCCTTCTGCCGGGGCGGGTGGGGCGGGGGTCAGGTGTTGGAAATAAAGAGTTTACAAGGAAGCTGTGCAATGAAACAGAGCAAAATAGAACAGGGAGCAAAACTTTGGTTCACTTGCTGCCTGAAGACTGAGATGCAGATGAACCTGTAGACAGATGGACCAGGAGAGGAAGAAGTTACAATCTTTCTTGCTCCGAGCAATTGGCAGCTCCATTAGTTCCCACAAGCCCTGATAAAGCCTAGGGTAACATCAGCTTCCTAAAACTATGGAAAGAGGCTGTTTTTGTTGGACTTCTGCCCACCCAACATGTCATTCACCAATCCAGAAACAAATTTCTAGTCAGCAATGAGGGAGGGAGGGAGGGAGCAAGCCAATCAGAAGGCAACAGTGTAGAAGATTCAGTTTAGGGGGCTCAATAAGTGAACTGACATGACACAGAAACCCACCTCCCACATAAGCAATACAGCGTGCATTGTTTGCAAAACTACCTACAAGGTGCCCAACACAGCCCAACCAGGTGTCGGTTGCCTTTGTGCTCTTTCACCTCTGTCCTGCATCCCAGCTGTATCCCATCTTGTCCCCCCATCCCTGCTCCAACTGTGACCCCATTTTCATTTCCATTTCCCCCCCAGAGCCTCATGCCCCTACGCCTCATGACAGCCACTTCACTGAAGCCCAGGGAGCACTTTGCATTACTGTTTGTGAAGGAGGCCGGAGGGAAGGCAGCTCTAACATGCCCAGTTAAGGTAACTTTAGTGATTGCTTTGATTTTTCAGAGGTGCACACATACACCTGCCTGAAATGTGAAGCCACACCTAGCCAACATCTTGCTAAGCATCTGCTGCCAGTGTGCAGTAGGTGACATCTTTGCACACTAACCGAGCAAGGCTGCATACAGGTTGCCTTGCACACACCGGAAAGCTGTCAATTGACAAGCTATCCTTCGAAAAGCAAAGCCAGCCAAGAGGGTCTTGTTTCTCAGAAGAGGGGAGCAGTGTGACCCCATACTTTTAAAGTATTGTCCTAGCAATTCTTGGTTCCTTCAATTCTCAGTTTCCTGGAGCAATCTTTTGGCAGGTTTCTTTTGACAGTTTTTGCGCTTTACTCGGATGGAATCAGTATTCTAGGTTTGGATGACATGGCAACCCACTGTAGGTTTAACAACCCCTGAAATAAGCCGCAAGTTGCCAAAGTAGTTAGTTGTCTAGACAAGCAACTCTGCAGGAAGAAGTCCAGGTCAACCCACATCGCTAGTTACTGACAATGGGTCACCGTGCTGAGCAAACCTAATCAGCAGATTAAAAAACAACTGCATCCTAGCAAAGGGGCTTTGTTCACTTTTTCTTTTCATTTGATTATTTTGCTACACAACTGCTTTTTGCTATCATGTTTTTACCAGGTTGGGGTCCTTTGGGCCCATAGATTATATGATTGTCTTCTTGCTGTAATCAAGTTCCTGCTTCAGTTTTTAAAGGTCCACTTCTGAACTAGTTTTCGTGGGGAACTATTTGCTACTGTGTAACCAGGAATAGATTCACTTTTTCTCCACTATTTTATTATATCACTGGTAAAGCACAAACTACTTTACCTGTTTCTGCTTTAAAACATTTTTTCACTTTCTACCTGGATTAATTTTCCCATCTGGACATATACACCCTGAAGTCTAGAAGAGGTCTCCGTTATCCTATACTTGGTTCCACAAGAGCCTAAGGATTTGTAGCTATAATATTCCTTTTCCTTCTTCATTTTCCCTAAAGGTTATATACTGTTATATGTTATATTGTTGGAAGCTTTACCAATTACATTGAACTAGTTTGAACTGATGGGAGTTTAAGTGAAGCTAAGTAATAATTCCAACTGCTGCTAGTTTGGCCTACTATAACTTTTGTATGCCATCACTATTCCTTTTCATTTGAAACTCAAATACAATTTTTGTAATATTGATTTTAAAAAAATAAGCCTTTTAAAAGTTAAAACCCAGTTTATACGGTATAATCTTTGCCACTGTGTATTCTGGTCATTTGCTAGAACTTTGCCTCCATGGTTAATCAGAGGTTGGGCCATGAGGTGATCAACTTCAGCTACCTGATATGAAAATAATTTTCTGATTCCACTTCAACCAGGGTTCAATCATGGTTATGGCATGGAAACAACCTTAGTTACTCTGTAGGACAACCTCATTTGGGAGAGGAACAGGGGAATTGCAATCCTGGTGATTCTTCTTGGTCTCTCAGTGATTTCAGGACCACTGACTACAATTTCCTTCCAGAGCAGCTACTGGAGTGAGGTATAGACCAAACTGTTTTGTTGTGGTTTTGCTCTTACCTCAGTGGACAGTCTGAGAAGGTGATGTTGAGGGATTTCTGCTCAATTCCATGGCATCTTTGCTCTGGGCAAGACGGCACTTTGGTCTCCATGGTGTTTGATATCTACATGGGACTATTGACTAAGGTCTCTGGGGGAGAAGGAGCGCATTGCCATCAACATGGAGAAGGCCAGAGCTCAGTGGCTCACTCAGAAGGTCCCATGTTCAGTCACTGGGCTTGACCAGTTAGGGCAAGAAAAATTCTTGCCTGAAACCCTAGAAAGCCTCTGTCCTTCAGTGCCAATAGTGCAATACTGAGCTTGATGGACTAATGGAATGTCTCAGCATAACGCAATTTTGTGTCTTTCTATGTTCCAGCATTCAAACAGAAGAGAGAATGAGGATGAGGAGAGGGCAGGATGGATGGAACAAGAAAACAGAGCAGTCCTGTGGGTGGTAAGGAAGACTAAGAGGCAGCAAAGGCAGTGAGAAAAAGCAAGCAATGGCTCTAATCGGCACCAGCTTCTTGATTGTGCTGCCAGGCCTATTTACTTCATGGAATATTTGACAGTATTTCACCAGTTTTGGGTGAATCCAAAACGTTGGAGTTGTCAGTTGCCTAGCAAGCAAACTCTAGAATGGGGTGTGTCTGTGGAGGGTTACCTGCCCGGCCAAACTTTTGCAAGTCCTTTGGCTCTGCTTTTGCATGCTTGAGCTTGCTTCCTCAGGGCCAGATCCAGGTTCCAGAGGACCCTTGGCAAGACTCCTTCAATGGGGCCCTTGTTCAGTGAGTCCCCACACTGGCCAGCATTGCTACCAGCTGCTACCGTTCCTCATCCTCTTCTGTATCATTGCTACTAATTGCTTCCTTGACAGGCAGCTGGTGAGGAAGTAGGTCACAATGACGTCTAGGCCATGGGAGCCAGCATGATGTGGTAATAAGATTGCCCAACTGGGGAACTGGGAGACCCTAGGCCCAACTTGGCTCATGGGGTGACTTTGGGCCAGTCACAGGCTCTCAGCCCAACCTACCTCACAGAGTTGCTGCTGAGAGGATAAAATGGAACCACATAAGCTGCTTTGGGTTCCTCACAAGCAGGAAAATGGTGGGGTACAAATGCAATATCACCGTTGTCCTCATCATCTACTACTGACCATCACCACCCTCGTGTGGCACAGAGCAAGAGGCAGGTGGCTAAGCCGGCTAAGTGGAGACAAGGAGCAATGCCTGGCGGATGTTTTCAGTGGGGAACTGTAGTGCCTCCACAGGCCCAAACCAGGCCTACCCTTAGCCCTGCCATACTTAGAAGTACATCCCACTCTGCGCAATGGGGCTTACCCCTCAGCGACTGTGCATGGCTTTGCAGGCTTTGACTCCCCTGCATGGGAATGGAGGAAACTTCCATGTCTTTGTTTTTGTTGTCTGGCTTGACAGCCTCCAGGGCACAATCCAGCAGCATCAGTTTGTTTTGTTGTTGTTATGAATAAAACCTAGCAGAAGCTTCAGCTCTCAAGTACTCAGTGAAATTACACTGAATAAATGTGATAGGGATGACATCTGTGTTATTGTTTAAGGATAACAAACTAATGAGGCCTCTTTTCTTTTCTTTTCTTTTTCTATTTTGCTCATTCGTTTTCATTACTTTTCCATGCTGACACCTTTTTCCAAATGATATTCAAAACAAACATAGAGACAGAACCTGTGAGGGACAGGATCAGGTCTTCTATTTAATAATCCATTGATAATTATAAATTATATTGCACAGCACAATGGAGGTGGACAATGAACAGTTAAGATATTTTGGTGCATACAGAACACATTCCAGCCTTGAAAAGATGTTTGAATACTGTTAACACCACAACTGAGAAACATTATTCTCTTCACTCACAACTATAACTCATTTTCAGTGTATGTCTTGCTTCCCTATAATGAAAGTTGACTATTGATGATGCAAATAGTCTTCTCATAATAGCTTGTGCTTCAAGAATCCAAAGCTATACCACCAGACATGCATTTTCAATCCCCTATTTTGGGACAGGCAGCAAACACAGACTATTAATTGAACCACCTCTCTGGCACAATGCAGCTTCAAGGGCCACTAGTCCTGTGAGTCTGTACAAAAAGCACCAATGGAATATGGATTATCTTTACCCCCTCCCCTCAATTTATTATTGCTTTGTTCCATTGCCTCTTGTGTTTTACACTGACTAACACACAATTTCAAATTTCTAACTACAGCTAATATAATATGGGCACAATTAAAAGCCAAAAACACATATTAAAGACACATAAAGAGAACACACTCTTAAAATCACCCACAGATGAAGTCAGCCATATTTTGCTTAGGAGGAAATTCCTCAGGCCAGGAGCCAGCACTGTGAAGGCCCTGTCTCTACCGCCTTCGAACATTACTCATCGGGGTGAGATGCAGAAGTCAAATCGGCAAAAATCAAAACAGTAGCAGAACATCTGTAAAGGATGTGGCTCTCATCTCAGAATAGTAACTTTCTAGAAAAATAGGAGGGTTGTTTCTGAGCTAAGCAAGGCGACTCCCCTGCTTCCTTCTCTGACCTTTAAATGTCAGTTCATGCTTAAGACATTTAATGCCTTCCGCTAACTGACTGCACTCTGTGCCCGCACAAGAGTGTGCCACACAACAGCCTAGGTACTGCTTTTCCATAGGGAACTGTGCACAAATGACATTTTCTGGGGTGGGGAGCAATTTCACTGAATTTTTCCGGTAGGAGGAGAAATTCTTCAGCAATGGCTCGCCCCTGGCAAGGGCTGTAACACAATGTCTATCCTTTTGCATTTATTTTTGGTTTTGTTTTGTTTTGTTTTGTTTTCGCACTGCCACAGCAAGCAGCAATGGAGCAGCTGTGCTGGCAACTCCCCCCCCCCCACACACACACACAACCCTTTGCACTGTCTACATTGTTCTGGGGCAGTGCTGGGGGGTGGCAGGGAGTGAGGAAGAAGGAAGACAAACCCCTGCAGAACATGGAAAAGAAAGCTGGGGCAATTCTATGGAGTGCACTTAATCAAAGGGATTAAGAAAAGCATATTTCAAGACTTGTCTAAGAAAAAATGTCAGTTGGTTCCATTCAAGTTGTCTTTTTTTTTAGTCCTTAGCACCTTTCCCTGGATCCTCAGATCTTGAATTTCTGAGGAGACATCTTGTCTCTATTGCAGATTCAGAGAAATGATTGCACTGTGAAATGCACGATATTCATGCCAACTCTTCAGCCACCTTACAAGAATCCTGAACCCAACCCATGAGAATTTCTCTGAACATTCTTCTTCCAAGCTATTGTGCTTCTTTTCTATCAGACTGAATAAGGATGCCCAAACATAATGTAGAAAACATTTTTGGCACAATGCTAACCACAACTTCAATACTCCCACCAACCTATGGCCCCAGTAAGCTAAAATTAATGTCCCAGAATAAGACGGGCACAACAGAATGGGGTTTCTAACTAACTCCAGCCACACGAAAGTGTCATATTTTGAAGAGGACCTTGCTGCTGCCACTGACTGGGATCAAACTCTAGGGGGGAAATATAGCTAAGAAACAGTATGGATGATTGCAACAGTTAATGTACATACCAGGATTACTGATACTATTTCTGGGTTCTACAGCACTGTTAATATTGCTTTGCTTTTTCAATGTTTTTCTGTTAGAAATGACAGGCTGTTGTCATCTTGCAAAGCAGGAGAATCCTCATTTCAAAGAGCAGTCTGATCAGGTACAGCTAGACAGATAATACAGGGCTTACTGAATAAAAGTATCTCAATTTTGAGAAACTGTGTTTCAGTGTTTCCCAGGGACAGCACCATTTGCAGCAGAAATACAGTTTCCAAAAAAGGGCAGAGTCTCTTTCCCCTTCCCATTCTAGTTTCAGCCTCTGTGAAATTGCAGCTTGTGAAGTGAGAGGAAGAAAAACTCCAGAGCTGACCCAGCATGGGTGCTCTTATGTTCCAGTCTACATTCCATCTTCGGTTGCTCAAATGCAATGATCAGATATATTTGTGTGCCAATTCAAAGCTCTGTTGCACTTTTTTGGGGGGGAGGGATATGAGCCCCATTCACTGATCTGCAAGAATTAAGACAGATGAACAGAAGCTCCGCATTATTGCTGTCCTTCATACTAAGGTAGAAGCTTTCCCTTGGACATGGTTTGTACCTGCAGAGAGCAGTTTCTATGGGGAAGCAACACAGCTGAGCAATGGAGGTACTCTGTGAGGCGTCTGCTCATCCATTTTTGCTTCACTTTCTTTCAAAGGGACCAACTACATTCCTAATCCTAAATACACCTGCATAGGATCACAGGTAAAGTGCCCAACAGTCAAAGAATCACCAAGCATGGAAGAACGTACCCCACAAAGCTGCTCCTACAAAATAGTCTTGAGACCACTGAAGAACTTTAACTAGTTCCCCCCCCCCCCCCATTGGAACAGAAAAAAGTTTCCTATTCCCAAGAACCCATCCTAGGAATATAAGCATCTTGCTGTGTTGGGAAAAGAAGAAATATAAAGCAACCACAGTATGTGACCATTTTTAGTGCAGTGGCTTTGCAAAAACACACTTGCGTATTAGCAGATCCAAATAACATTGTTTTCATATTTATAATCAGTATCCTTTTCTATGCATGCTTCTTCAAGTGAGCCAAGCATGACTTATATTAATGTCATGTACTTTTTGCAAGGGAAAATTCTTATTTTGTAATAGCTGCCAACAATAAGCCACTGCTTGAAGTGAAAACTGTAGAACTGCTAATCCCTACTCAGCAAGGATATACAGTGGGTGCCCCTGAGCCAGTCACTGAGCCTAGTCTACCTCACAGGATTGTTGTGAGGATCAAATGGAGAAAAGGATGATATAAATTAGTTTAGGTTCCTATGAGGAAAAAGACAGGGTGAAAATGTAGCAATACAAATGCACTAACTATATAGTAATTCAACCTGAATTTGGGGCAGCTTCTACCTCTGCACAAAATTGGGGGAAAGGAAGGAAATGCAAAGCAAAGCATCATTTATCTGAGTCACAGCCCTGATCTCACTCCAGCGTATAAGAAACCTAAATCATGCATTCTTCAAGCTACAATCATACTCACATTCATGTCATTTTAACTCCAAAGGAGCTCTAATTTAGGGAAAGGGCCTGTAATTTAAGAGAAACAGACTTTGATGTTCATACTGCATTATTCATAGTGAATGCATTTTAAAAAGTAATCCTACCATTGCAGTGAAAGTCTTGGCAATCTGCAGGCAGATGTCAGCCATTATATGCTCAGGATGAGCTCAGACAGGGCTGTTAGCATTGTCACTTGCGTCAGTGCAAGTTTTGCTGAACCGAGTCCCAAAACTTTACACATTTTCACTTCATTATTTAGAAATTGCTTTTAAGACATATCTGAAGAGGCCAGGATGCAAAGGGCTATTTTAGAGACCACAGCCAGGATTCAAATGCATTAATTTAAGCATCGTCAAAAGCATGGTGTGCCTAGTGACATATTTCACCATTCTTTTTCCTCTGACAAGCAGAGTAGTACCTTCTATCACAAACTGCTTGTGAAAATGCCCTCGGCGTGATACAAGGATTGTATCGATGTAAACAGAATGCCACTTTGTGTACACAGAATTAGCCAGTTGGGGTCTAGGGTCAAAGCAAGACATTTCTTTCCAAGAAAGATATATACTTCTGTGGCCAAATGTTAGCAGTCCTGTCCTTTAGTCTCCTATTAGCCAAATCAGGCATCTTTGCCTGGAACTAAATATGACTGATATCCATTGGGCTTCCTCCCAAACCAGTACTACTTAAGATTTCATCTGATATCTACTTCGAAGTGAAGCTTTTCACATGCTCTCAACCCTTTTTGTGGGTGACAAGCAAGCATGGATGCTCTCAATTGTATTGGATCTTACCTACAGCAGCTGACAGATTTGCTCTATATATCTTCATTCTGGCAAATACAACACTTGACAGGCGTATTAAGTACTTCTCAAAGGTGTCCGTACATGTTCAGGGATGAAGCACATGCTTATACTGTGCTTTAAAAAATGCTTCACCTATGATGCCTCTTACAACACCCTTGTAAGGCATGGCAGTGTTATTGTGCCCAAACTACAGGAGCAGGGAATGTGGTTCAAGCTGAGATACCACTAGTCTTCTCCATTCATGCAAGAGAAACCTGCAGGATGTTTATGCAGAGGCACATGAGTCCTTCCAAAAGGATGAACATACATGTGTCCGACATCCCCCTACCTCTAGTTCCTACCCATAGAACCAGCCCTTTGAATACTGAATAATGTTGTGCACTTGGGGTCAGCCTAGAGTGCCTTTTGGGAGTCCTCTATAACTCAGTGCCTCTGATCAGATTGTTTCAGGATCCCCCACAACACACACTCTGCAGCTCTTGGATTGTTAGCTTCAGTTCCCTTAGTGGGAATCAGGCTGCAAAGTTGGAACGCAGCAGGGAAAAGAAAGCTGACCTGGAATTTTCCTCTCTGGGCAGCAGATAGGGAGCCAGAGGTCTGTTGGACTAGGACCATTTGTTGAGAGCTGGCCTTCCCTCCCATTTTCCCTCTTCAGCAAACTTTGATGAGACTCCATTTGCAAGCACAGTCCATTTGACAGAACTCTACCGGTTACAACAAAGCAGGAATCAAAGTAGCATTTTTCTCAAGATGTGGGAGAAGCCCTTGCCGATATGAAGAGCTGAAGCCAAACTGAAATTGAAATTCCTCCCTTTCAGAAACCTGACTCCATCCTCAGGGTGGCCCCTGCTGCCTGAGGAGTAGAAAGTTGGAACACTGGTCACTTTGTCATTGTTCCACTCATTTTGCCTGTTGTCTCTTGACAGGGTCAAGGACACCCCCCCCCCCCACACACACACACAATCAACTTCCACTCCACAGTTCTGAAATGCTTCCCTCCTTATCCAAGGCAGGCTGGTTCTCACACTCTGCCTGAGAATTTTGAAAAGTGAAAATGCCCAGTCCTCTGCCCTGACACCTCTTTCTCAGAATCGGATGAATCCATCTGAACATGGTAGCATGCGAGAGCTGGCCCCCGCCCTCTACAATGTTGATGATCCTCTTGAGCTCAGTGTAAAAAAATCTTTCATGGCCTCAGATGTCTTCCTTCTCAGGAAGGCATAAGTGCTGGAGACCCTGAAACATCTCACTTCCCACAAGCTGGGTGCACAGGTATAAAAATATCACTGAGATGATGGTAGAGAAACATGTGCTTCTTGAATAAGTTTACTTGCCATTAGGGGTGAACAAGGGATCTGTTTTGGGCAGGAAATCTGTCAGATTCCCTGGTTTTGGCTTCCCAGATTCCAGTCTGCTTTGCAGCCGCTCCGGGTCCAAGTTCCTGGTGAGCACGTCCATGGGTCCCCAGGCACCAGCCGGGAATCAAGGCCCACACACTGCACAAAAAACACCATCCTTCTGTGCTATTCTTTGGCAAAGTGAGCAGAGAAGAAGGTTGGCCACTGGGCATGGCAGTCCAAGGGCACTCACTTGCTGCCCCCATTTTCCTCATGTGCCACTGCTGCTAGCAAGTTAGCGGCCAGGAATGGCAGCTGAGGAAGGTTGCTGGGTGTGCACCCAGACTTCCTCTCGGCTCGGCTCACTTTGCAAGGCTGAGCACAAGAGGAAGTCCACGGGTTCTGCAGGGATAGATTCTGAAAGGTGGATTCAACCCTACATGCCATGTATGTTCCTCTCTCTAAACCTTTTTATCTTTGTAATGCAATCAGTTGTGCTCCCATTAGCACCTAAGATTCATAACATTCATCTACTGCTACTCTTTTCTGCCCCTTGCTCCCTGCCCCCCATCACTACAAAAATCTGTTCTTCCACTTATGGTTTGGTTTTCATTCCAAGTGTAAAAAAGGGAAGATTAACCAAAGTTTTTGGAGCAAGGTAAGTTCAGATAATTATGATAAATTTTATGAAAGCTGACAAACTAGTCATGCCAAAGCTTACTTAATAATATATGGAAAAACAAACAAACTAACAGCAATGAAGATGATATTAGAACAAAATAATAAAGATTTAAATCCACTCTGTAGGCTTACATTGTGTGAAATGTGGATCTACATGCTGGCTCACAAATTCTAAGGGTGACAATATGATCTTACCTGCCCATTTCTACTGTATAGAGAAGTGTATGTTGGAATCAAGTCAATACCTCACATGCTGAATTTTCATGCTTGCAGCAGTGTTTCTTGGAGTCACTATGATCATGGAAACTGCATTTGTACTATGTCTAGGGCGTAGTAAGCCGCCCCGAGGCTTCGGCGAATGGGGCGGCATAGAAGTTTACTAAATAAATAAATAAATAGTATGTCTACGGCATTAACAAAAAGCATTTTTCCATATGATCATTGTATAGTGACACTTACATGAAGGCATGAGAGTGAACCAGCCCTCTACAGTTCAATATTAACCTATTGAACATTGTATTGCAAATATCGTCTCAAGCAGCAAAAGTGTCAGATAGGAAACTGGGTCAGGGAGAGAAATGGTGGGTCCTTTGGAAGCACACTGTGATGGGTTTGTACGATGCTGAATCTAAAGTCATTCAAAACCATGGCTTGGACTGCTAATGCAGTTCCATTGATAGAGGTGCCCAGAACACTGCCTGGATCGGTTTTCCTGGATGAGTACCAGTTGTTTAGGCCCAAGGAGGTGGACAAGTTCTTCAGCCAAGTCTGGTTGACCATCTCCTTCCTAGCTGTTCATGACTTTATACCTCTATTATAAAGGGGCTGTCCACCTGGATCCCTGAAGTTATACATTCCTCCCTTTAAAGTAGGTCATCATGTAAGCCATCCCTGAAGACACTTAACCTAGACCCAGAAGATGTTAACAATTGCAAGCCATTTTCCAACAATTCCACTCTGGACAAGATGCTTGAGTGGATGGTCGCCATTAATCACAGATACTCTTGAATGATAGTGATTGTTTGGATTCATTTCAACTGGGCTTCAGGCATGGTTTTGGAAAAGAAATTCAGCACGCTTTGGGAGTGTCTTCACCAAGTAAGACTGATAGGCTCACTGATAGAGGAGTTGGACCACAAAGGAATTGTTTGACCATATTTATTTATTTCTATATCTCCCCATAGTCAAAGCTCTCTGAGTGGTACCCTCCAACCTGGAGCTGGTCTCAGACTGGATGGGGGACAACACAAGGCTCAGTGCAACTCCAGACATTATCCAAGTAACCTCCACACTTTTCCATGGTGCTGCCTCACTTGACAGACATTCCCTTAGGCCAGGATTGCAGAACCTCTTTCAGCCTAAAGGCTGAATTTCATTTTGGGCTATCTCTAAGGGCCATGTGCCAGTGGGCAGGCCAAAGGCAAAGGGGGACAGAAGTCACAGTTTGGTTTAAAATGGTTGTTGCCAATGGCTAAGCTTTCAAAGAATCATTGCAACCATTTAGACAGAGAGAACAGATGCTGATCTAACTTAGGTAGATCAGGACAGAAGCCTCGTTGTGCTTCTTTCTGGCAGGTTCCTATGCCATCACCCATTCCATGCCCAGAAGAATTCAACAGGTGTAAGCGCTCCCCAGCATGAAATGCACCAGCAGATAATCTTGTACCTGCTGAATTCCTTTCTGCCATGAGGCACGAGGCTCCGAGCAGTTGTTCCACATGTTCCGTGACATGTGCCCCAGGCGCCTTTGCAAAAGCAGATAGATCCTGTTTGACAGCATAATAAGTTCAAGTGACAAATCACAGTTACAAAGGGAATAGCTGAGCAGTGACAAAGTCTCCCTCTGATAACAGTGAACTGCTTTTTCAGGGGGTAGATGGGTACAGAGAGAACATTGCAAGAAATTTTACAACCAATGCACAGGCAGTAACCCAAATATCTAACTGAGCTGAAAAGCCGCATCCAGGTTCTTCTTTAATTCTTCAGCTTCTCAAAAGCAAATTTTCTGCCAAATTGAAACTACTGTGTTCAATTTTATTCTCTGTTCTTGAGGAAACCAGATTTTAAAATATTTTTCTGTTCAATTTGGTCATTCACACAAGAAGTAAAAATAAGTATTGTCTCATTAATAAGTGTATTTCTAAGTGGCAAGATGCCATGAAATCAAGATGTTTGTCACTTATTTGTTTACATTGCATGAGGAAATATAATTTATTGATCTGATGAACTCCAACATGCTAGTGTTTCATTCTCAATACCAATGTTGTTGTTTTCCAGTAGTGCTGTATCATATAATTAGTGCAAACAGATAATCAATGTGAAATCCTCTCAATGTCTACTTGGAATTAAGCCCTACTGAGTTCAATGGAACTTACTCCTAGGAAGATGAATAGAGGATTGCAGCCCTAGAAACCTAGAAAAATGCAATTATGGGTTTAACTTTTCAGCAGCCCAAATCCAGAGAAATTTAGTCATGCTCACACATCTTATTAATTGTGATTAATCTGTGTCCCATTAATTTTAGTGCAGCTAACTTTCTTTAGATTTGGGTCTAATATACCTCCAGTTCTATTGCTGAGGCCACCACCACTGTTCATGCACCTCCATTAATGCCTATGACACTTTAGAGGGCTATGTAGGCAACTCTGGCAGGTCCTTGCCTCTTGAAATTTACAACCTGAACTGACAACACAGAAGACAAAAGCCATGTCTATGTTCAGGAAAGAGGTTCCCACACATGGGAGACAGGAAGGGCTAGTAGGCAAAATCACTGAAAGGAATAGGAGATGTAGCGGCAATAGTACGTCCAGTGGTAATTGCCGGCAGGGATGTAATCAGAAACAAGTATATGGGTTCTGCTAAAAATATACACAAAGAGCTTGTGTTGGATACAGAAAGGGATACCAAGAATGGGGTTGGAAGAGGGGCATCCAATGTTCAAAACAATCAGCATGATGAATAATTTGGGCAGCAATGATCAGAAAAGAGATGAGAGGGCTGAGCTAAGAAAGAGGAAGGGCAGAGAGAAGAAAGTGCTGGTGAGGTGGTGGTGATGATCAGAGAATATTAGCTGAGGAATGTTGCAACATCATACAAGTGCCATGGCTGATTCACTGTGAAGAGCATAGACTAGAGAAGAATCCAAGATGAGCCAAGCCTCCCTAGATGGCCAGTTGGGTGAAAGGTGACATCATCCATGGAAATAGAGAGGAAAAGAAGGAAAGCTAAGGAATTCCTTCTTGGATAAGCTGGGCTATAGATGACATGTACCTGACAAACAGATACAGAAGATGAATTAGATGGAGAAGAGGCTCTTGGCCAAGATCCTGAAGCAGCAGCAGTGCTTCCACTCATGTAGGGGAGTGTACTGATCTCCTGGGGTTGGATCCATATTTATACTGGAACAACTACACTGTCAGAAATGAATTTCCCAAACCCATTCTCTGTAGCAGCCCCTTAAGCCTCCTAGACATGCTACACAGAGTTGGAAGACCCTGCTGAATGGGATGTACTCTATCATGCAGGGAGAGCAGAACCCTTCCTTACACAGATTTTCACAGAAAATCCTGTCCCCCTAGGAAAGGTCCATCCTAGATCCAACCCTTCAGCTGCAATCCCTCATTGAATTCTCAAGTGAGCAGAGAGACCCTGCACAGCCACTTTTCACAGAATGTAAAGGGCAATGGGGGACACGTGGGTTAGAGAAAGGAATGTTCTTGCCTTTCTGGTTATTCCTCCCCTAACCAGGTGAAAAGAAATCGCTTCCGCTCATACCAGGTTGGGGACGATGGATCCAGCTCAACGGTTAGAGGAGAAATCTAATAAGTGTGTGTGTGTGGGGGGGGGGGGGGGGGGGAGAATGCCATTTATACAAAAACAGTTCCAAAAAGATTGTGATACTTTTTCAGTCTTCAAATTTAGTTTTTCCTTTGACCTGGTTATAGAGATGAATTGATTATCCAGACTTGCACTTTTGAGAATACTTCTGATTTTCAGTGTACTAAATTATTGTTGTCATCTGCTATTAAGATAGCCTTTACAAGCAAAAATTTCATTCTATGTCAAGTGCCCAAGGTGATAGAAATGTTAATAAAATTAATTAAAATTCAGATTGTATGAGGATCACCATATTGTAGTAGTTAAGGGCCTCCTGCAAAAATGAGGAAATTACCCAGTAGTCCCCTAATATATGCATAATGATTTTATTGTTTTATTTATTAATTAAATTTTTACCCCACCCACTAGCTAGGATGACTTCTCTGAGCAGTTTGCAAAATACAATAACAACATATGCAACAAAACAGTTACATACTACAACAATAAAATAATAGCAACAAAACACAGGAAAGGACAATAAAACCTCAAAACAACCACAGTTCACAAGTCAGTTAAACCAAAGGAAGGCACAGAAGCACTAAAATACAATAAATCCTATATAAAAATACCTTTAAAATTACTTTAACTATTAAAATATTGTTCAAATAAAAAGGTCTTCTCATGGTTCCAAAAACAGTAAAGACAGGGCGCCAGATCAACTTCCTTGGGGAATAATTATCCTTCATACAAGTATTTATCAATTGTTTTTCTATGCTGAAACCTCAGTAAGATCTAATATACTTGAAATGTTTCTCTTTTGCTACATTAATTTAGATCTAAAATAGAAACAGAGAGGGCTTAAGCATTTCTTCCAGCAATTTACTGTAATGTTCTTTCCACCTGCTCTAGGACTTGAGACAGCGCAGTTCTGTTTCCTCTCTAGTCATGGATTGATTACATCTTCCTCATTAAATTCACCTCTGTTAATTATATAGACAGATATGCAAATAATCCACTTTACAGAATGCATGATATATTACCCAAGTGACCCTTGATACTGAACAATTTGCTTTCTCCCTCTGTTCTATTCTTCCCCTATTTTAGTTCTGCCAAGCATGCACACAGAAACATCAGAAACTTGGGACAGATACTGCCATACTACATTTCCCAGATCCATGGCAGCCAAGTTGCTTCCAATTCAAGAAACCAACGAGGAGGGGCATGTTGAGCTTATCTTCCAAGAACTTTGGGAGGAGGGATGCTACTCAGTCCATAATGTACCTGAGCATGACATGCTTGGGAACATGCATGCTCCTGAGAAACACAATCTTCAGCAATCTGATTTATATCGTAAATCTAATTTATATTAGTCCAACGTCCTATACCAAACACAGTAATGCATCTTATGCCTAGTAATAAAGGTGATACTGAGTGATATTTAGGTGGTAGGCTTTGCAGCTTTGCTCAGCAACTTTTTGTTTAAAGAACAGACATCTTATGAATCGAGCAAGGGTTCAAACGACAAGCAACACTGACTCACTTCTGCGGTCTCCAAAGTACAACACAGGGTCCTTCATGGCGCAAACAGCCACTGAAACTTTGGGAAAGCATTACTGTTATGTCAGACACTTTAAGACAAGACATATAATGTAGGTCCCCAAAACTGAACCTATGGGCACTTTCAATGACACCCCTCAAAGTGATCCACAACAGTGGGGGTGGGGGGGAGACACAGGCAGCTGAACTGTTTTTCAATTTTTTTAATATACAAATGTGGATTTGAATGAAATGTATACTACTTTCTATCAACTAGACATAGGCTTCAACAAATGCATACCAAATATGCAAAGAAATGCTCACTGAAGTTGGCATGTATAGGCCACTCCATTCATATATTGAAAGCATTACAGTGTCCTCAGTCCATTGCATTGTAACAGAAGAGTGTTTATCCTTCCAGTGTTATATTATCAGTCTCTTAGCTGTCAAAAGGGTACAGAGAATTTATTCCCCTACTGTTTAACTTCCATGAAGCAGGTAATTAATTTTTAAAAACATGCACATCCGTGACTATTAAAAGACTGCTCCAGTTCAAAATTTATCTGTATTATAACCTCCTCCCCAAAAGAAACACATATGGGCTATTGCCAAAACATATGTATAAAAGAAGCATTAGCATATCCTGCCAGCAATTAGCTAAATTAAAAGATCCCTTATTAAGGAGATACTGTAGCTTAAAGTTTTTACTGGGCAAATGGCAGAGTGGCAATTAGCTGATGAGACATTTTATTGTGGTGTTCCACAGTTTGTGGTTTTCAAATTCCTAAATTGCACCTAGGTCCAAAAGGCCTTGAGCCTCTGGGGGCAGGACTGAGAATTATGTAGAATAATTTGGTTTGCGAGATAAACTTCAGAGACTGTGAAAGATTTTATAACATAAATTAGTACTTGGGTGGCTTGAGTCCTTAGGTAGATTTAAAATGTATCAGAGTGCACTTGGGCATTTCCTGTTCATATTTAGGTCTGGCTGGAGAGAGACTAAACACTTTCTTCCCAGTGTGTTGTCTAAGACTGATGTAGGCAGAAGGAAGCTGAATTCAAAAGGGCTTCTGTCATCCAATAGATTAACAATAAGTCCTCATAAGGCCCTTTCCTAAATCATAGAGCAGAAATTGAGTAGGTGTTCCTATGTATAAGGACTGTCAGCTCCATTTAGTACTGGAGCTCAAAAGAAATTCCTGAGCTCAGAATTATATCAATTCACATCTATGTCTTTTCTGAATCTGAGTGTTCAAGTAGAAATAATAACACCCCAAGTGGGTATCCTAAGCGTGAAGTCAGCTCCTCCATGCTCTATGTAGGGCGGTGAGATACAAAAGGAGAGAAGGTTGCAGAATCTTTAATAGTTACACAGATGGGGAAATTCCAGCCAATGAAATGCACTCTTCTACACTGGAGCCCTGTCCTCTTCTGCATTAGGCCCTATCTCTAAGGTAAGGGTACAAAACTGGTTTTAGATGACAGCCTGGACTGAACTCACTAAGACAAGATTATAGCATGAACATGCCTACTCTTGCCATTTCTGCGCCCCTCATCTGATTAGCTTTTCTCCTTGTTCCATTCTGCTTTTCTCTGTGCCTCTTTGTGCATGAGGAAAGGAACTTGGCCAGTTTTAGGAGGAGCAGCCAATTCCCTAGAATGGGTTATGTTGTCTGAGTTTGGATGACATAACAAGCAATCGTGGCAAGCAGAAACCCTAGAACAGGCCTTTCTTAGCATGGCTCTCAACCATGACTGGTTTTGGACAACAAAGCAAACAAGCATTGATAACAATCAATGGGTCGCTTGCTATGTGTTAACCCAGTCAGTGTTTAGACCAGGGGTTGGCAACCCATGGCTCTGGAGCCGCACGTGGCTCTTGAACCCCTCTGCTGTGGCTCCATCACTCAAAACACACAGCGGCACAATTGCTGATCTGCTCAAAGCTCCACTCAGGAACGCAGCGCTAGCTAGTTAAGTAAATCAGCTAGTTAAGTAAATCGCTACATTCCTCTGCTAAACAAGCTTCCTGCAGGCTCTCATGTTGCAGCTGAAAGGATTCTCTTTGTCCCAATGTAATCTCCTTTATCTGAATGTTAAAAGCTGTTCTTGGGATGCGTCACAATTCACAGCACTTGACTGTTTATCTGCTAATCAGTCATTAAATACACCTGTATCTCCGGCACAGCTGCCTGCTGATCTATGGACCTGCCCTGAACAGATTTACTGAGCGCCCCCACCCCCCAGCCAACCATGGATAAATCGAAGAAAAGTTTCTGAAGAAAACCAAACGTTTAATGATACGTGGGTAGATTCATTTGCTTTTACTGCTGACGAACTTAAGGGGTTTGCTGTTTAATGCATGCAGCCCTTTAGCACAGACTTTGACTCTTCAGGAAGCTGTTCTCCTATTCAAAATATATGAAAGAAGTCCTACTAGTTCATAATGTAAGATTAAAAATATCAGTTTTTAGTGACTGAACAAGAGCTGCAGCTAAATCATAATGACGATATACATAGCATTAAGGTAAAAAACAATATATGCAGTGTTATCTTCATTTTAGATGTCAAAAGGGTTTTGTGGCTCCTGGTGTTTTCTTTTCGGTGGGAAATGGGTCCAAATGGATCTTTGAGTGTTAAAGGCTGCCGACCCCTGGTTTAGATACAGAACAAGGATCAGGAGCAGCAAAGCAAAGACAGGTCCTGCATCCAGTTTCTTTGCTTTGGTGATTTCGGCTTCATTTACTGAGAGCTCAAAGCACCAACTTCACTGAAGGGAAACCAAATCGATCTTGCTAATTTGACAATTACTTTCATCTTCTCTTGACTGACAGGAAGGTCTTATCAAGGAATATACCTGGTAAAACTGAAATAGCATTTTCATAGATTCACTTACAAGTAGCTGCTTATACAGGGTAATTCTCATGAGCCATTCTTTAGCACTGTTGGGCAGTGGGGTGGAAATATGCTACAAAGGGGGGGGGGCAGAAGTTGGAGGAAAAAGATAATTAAGTTCAGAGGGAAAAATCAATATGTAACTGACAAATAGCCAGAAGTTATTACAAGACAATCATTTTAAAGTAATGAGAGCAGAAGGATTGCAATTCATTTCTAAGGAAAAGATTTGGTGGTCGCATGATAGCTGACAGAAGGTGGCTAACAGCTTGGTTAATAAGAAAGAAAGAAGCTGCCAAATCAATAGCCGACTGTTACTAAAAGCCCCCATAATTATGGTGAGACAGGTTTCTGAAATGTCTGAAGAAATAGATGGCTCAGGGAAAGTAGGTAGTGAAACTGCTTTGTATGTTACAGGAAGGGAACTAAGTGGGCAGAAAGAAATGTACACCCAAAGAAAATGCTTCTTCCGACCAAATAACCTAAAGGGGGCAGATTGATTTGGTTCAACTGTGTCTCAACAGAGAGCATTGGAAACAAAAGAATGCCTCCTTAGGCAGTCTGTACTGAATTCCTACAATACAAATTCCAGAACTATTCTAAATAAACAAACAAAAGTGATGATAGGCAAGGATAAAGGCTGACACTTTTCAATAAGCTAGAGGATTCCTCCTCAGAGGAGAACCTGGAGCCCCCAGTTACTGACCACACTCAGAACCCACCTATACCAGCACTCCAGGAAGGCCCTGCTCCCTTGGGGAAGACTGCTGAGGGTCCACGCCATCCCTTCTGCTCCAGGAAGGAGACATGGTAGCTTCTGAGGTAGAATGGGATGACCATCGACCTCCAGGAGCAAAGACATTTGAAGAGGCAGTCCAGAGCCATTATGTTCAACCAAAGTGCGTGGCTGTAGTCCTGCACTCCCTGTGAGTGAATGACTCTGCATATGTAAGGGTTCTTCCAGCTCTTTCGCCACAGATGGGCTCTGGCAGCTCCATCTTCAAAGCCTCCAGTTCAGGCTGGGAGAGCTGCCGGAACATCCCTATTTGTTGAAAATAAAAGAATGGTGCCTTTAGCTATGTCTCTTGCTGAATTCTTGTCCACCACTGTGCTCAGAACAGTACAGGAGTTGACCCTAGACTGTTTGTCCTCACTTCTTGCCCACTGCTCAACTATACTGGACATTGAGAACCATATGGGCATCAGTTACGGACTAGTAATAACTAACCTAGATCAGCTCCAAGCCCAAGTGTTTGTATGAAGGACAGCACTAGCTGTAAGATAGTTTTGAGAAATCCTCTGATTCCTTTGAA
This sequence comes from Varanus komodoensis, assembly GCF_004798865.1. Lineage (NCBI taxonomy): Eukaryota > Metazoa > Chordata > Lepidosauria > Squamata > Varanidae > Varanus > Varanus komodoensis. The sequence continues at coordinate 16,413,029 of NW_025335269.1, read as the reverse complement.
TTTTATCAGGAGCTAGATTTTTATCAGGGTTAAACTGCTAATGGCAGACAGCTTCTCTTCCTTTGAAAGTATGCATTTCTATGGGAAATTGTGATGCATGTTTTCCATTGCTGTGAGGCAAGAACGGGAGCCACTGACCTTGGCCATGAATCCAAGTGTGCTCTAGAACATGTCCTGCCATAGAAACTCCTCCAGGTTCTGTGTTAAATATACGGGAGTTCCCTTGTAGTGGGAAGGCTTCCATGATGGTGGAAAGAACAGAAATCAACAAGATTGTTTGCCTTAGACTGAGCTCAGTGACTACCATAGGCCTTCACCCTAGAGACTGGCATGTGACTACATTCCAAAATTGTGAAACTTCATAGCATGACCAAAAATGGAGAAGAAAGTCAAGCAGATATGATGAGACAAACGGCCTTAGAAATACGATATGCTTATTACCAGATTAGGAGCAGATTCAGTGGGTAGATTTTCATCTACATTGAGGGATCACCATGGAAGTAAAGTAGTCTGAAATACAATATTCTCATATTCTGTTGATAAGTAAATTGAGCACTTGGCAAAATACTGGGATGCGGCAATACCAGCGAATGTTAGAATCATTTGGACGACCTAGATCTCAAAGTGCAATTATGACAAAAACCACCAGATCATACAGTATCAACAGTCAGTATCCATGTTGGGAACACCACCATTAAACATAAAAAGCACACTGGAAGAGAAGGAAAAAGACAATTAGCACCATGGACTCAAATAAAAGTGATACATGAGTAATGAAAAAGAGGTAAGTATTACAGGGCAGATCTCCTTCTGAGTATCAGTGAAGCCTTCTTGCAGCCTTCTTTAGCTCAGACGCTCATCCCAAGCTTTGCATGGTTTCTTTACCTAAGGGTTCATCTTAAAATCTATATAGTTTGCAGAACAGCAATAAAGATGATTTAAATGCAAACTAGCACATTTCTGGCAGTCAAATTATGACTCTTGATAGATGACCAGCCACGATTTCCAAAAAGATTAATAGGTACTACCTTAAAATGTCTATTTACCCTAATATATTCTGAGGACTGAACTCAAGAGGAAACAGTAATTGTTGCTCGTAGACAATCGAATTAGAATGTCTGATAAAGGATGGGAATGTATGGTATATGGTTAGTATTCATGATGAATGATAAATGTTCCTTTGCTAGTGCTATGATGAATTTAGTATGGCCTTCTGAACCTTTGTAATGCTTGCATGAAACAATTCACCCAAGTTCTGGAAATCAAAATTGTCCATGAAAAGAGTGCTTAATAAATTTCAGTCAATTTCATCCTACATATGAAGAAGCAAACCTGCGACATGCCAAATATTTGTATGATTCTGCACCCATCTGAAGACACAAACACTCAGGAATTAAAAAAAAAAATAAAAGTAGGATGTGCCCCATAAGCATACTACAAGCCACAAGCACTGTGTGACACAAGAGTATATTCTTTTGGAAAAAGGTAATCCAATTCAGAACCAGGATTAGCACGACCACATCCTCTTATCCATATTTTAGGTGCCAAAGCTTCCCATTTCCAACCAATAATCCTGCTCTCATTCATTCATTCCTTGAGTATACACCAGCCCAATACACATCAAGGCCTTTGTGTTACTTTACAGGGGGGATGGATCCCTGAATGAAAGCCAGTAGCTGATTTCTAACTGTGACTCAATGGCAGAGGGAAGTCCAGCGGATGTGGCTTCTTCTGCCAGTTGCTGGGGGACAGGAGAAGGAGCAGGAGCAGGTGGGTGCTGTTGAACTCATGCCTTGTTTATGGGTTCCCCATAGTCATCTGGGTGGCCAGAGAACACTCGCCCAGGTAGAACCTTTCATCTGGTCCAGCAAGTTTCTGCTTATTTTCTTAATGTTGAGAGAAACCATGCTAGCTGGCTGTCTCTTTACTGCTACTAAAGATATAGGAGCAGAAGCAGTGTTAAAAGCTGGCCCACTAGGGCTGGTACAGGGTCCTTGATGCCCTCTGCTGCATCTAGTGCTCCTGGATTCGCTGGCTTGTTCCCACACATGCTTTCCCTCATGCTCTTCCCTTCCCTCTTCTCTTCCCTGAGTTTTCTGTTTGAAATCAAATGCCTTTCTCCACCCTGGTCATATATCCCCTTTTACAAAGAGGGCTGTCCTGAGGTGACAGGGTCCTTTTAAGTCATGCACACATACTTTAAAACTTACTTAGCTTAATGTATGCAAATTGGTGCATTTATTTGCCTGTGGTCCTGACTCTCAGATATCCCCCCACTGGCAATTAAGGTGGCAACAAAAGACAATGTATGACTCATCAAGTCAAGTGCAGGGGCCTATTATGGACTCATTAAATTTCTTAGTAGGCCACAGTACCTGGATGATGGCTTGCATTTGCCTTGATACCTGTACTCAAACAAAAACAGGTATAATGCAAAAGATGTTGGTGGGCCCTTGGATCTTGGAACAGTAAGTTCAGTGTAGTAATAGGAAAAGGCAGTAACATTTGATATCTCTATTTCTCTTGATCTCAACTGAAAGAATCCAATTTTTAATAACTGCAATGAGTTTGATCAGAAGGAAGAGTTATTTTAATCAAGTCTCTGAAGTCCAATGACTGTTGGTGAAAACAAAACTGCATTTACCATTTTAATTTAAATCATAGCTAGTGAAATAATAGAAGAATACAAGCATCCATGGAGTAGAAATTCATGACATCAAGTCTGGGTAATGGAGCAGGTTCTCATTATCAGAGAAGGAAAATAAACCACCTTAGCTTATTTTCCTATTGTGTATGTGCCAGTTGCATACTGCTGAAGGGAAGGGGAGGGGAGGGGAGTTAGAAGGGGCCTATTGAGTCCAACTCACTGCTTTGCTTCCACATGCTATAATTACCCTCACTTTATGCTATCCAAACCCTAACCCTAACCCTGTCTACAAACCACCATGCAACCCTAGAACAAGCCATGGGTTCCAAAATAGTTTGTAATTAAGAACTAGTGCCAGTTTGCTGCTGTTGCTCTTCTTTCCTCCTCCCTCCCAAGCTATTTTGTGAAATGTTTTTTTAATTGTATGCTAAACCTGGGGGCAAGAACTCTCTTAATATTAAACTGCCCTGTCTTTCTGAGCTGAGGGGCACTAAATCTTATCACTAAAACTTTTGCTTAAGTGTTTAAAAGTGCTTAAATCTGCCTGGATTGTAGCCACGTTGTTGTTTCCTTGTTCTACTGCAGTGCGAGGATGTTAGGTACATCGTCTCCTATTTAGAGTAAGCCAGCTAAAGTAGAAATTTTATTGCAATCCAATATTTTTCTGCAGAGAATTTAGTATTGGAGAAAAGAACTGCTTCCCCCCACCCCCACTTTCGTGCAGGAGTGTTCATGGTACAAGAGCACCGTAAATATGAGGCAACATAAAAATGGAGTTTAGTCTTCCATTGTTCTTTAATCCAGTTGCAAAATAAAACATGCTCGGTTTGCACAGCAGCACTGTTTGACCATCAGTAAACCTAGAAAATCACTAGCAAGTCTTTGATTCTCATATCCAGCCAAAAAAGGAAAAATAAATTCAGTATGCAGCATACCAGGAACACATATTTAATTGTGGAGAGCATCTGACATTGGACAAGCACTATTAAGTACAGCTGACAAAGACCAAGGTCAGAGAGCAACTGGCTGCCCACATATTTTATTTAATCACTATTTTAAAAATTAGTATTTTACCATTTACAGTCACTTTTATTATATTTGGTTTTGACTGGATTTGTTTCTGGTCTTGATAATTTTATTGTAGTGTTCTATTGATTGCTTTATGGAATTGCTTTTAATCATGTAAGCCATCCTGAGACATGATAGTGAAGGACAGCATATGAATGTTTTAAATGAATGAATAAATAAATAAAAATGTTTAATTCCAGCCATTGTGTCCATCAGCAAGGAATTACGGGAATTATAATCAGCAACAGCTGGATGGGCCACACATTTCCCACAACTGTATTGACTGTATCCACTATTTCTGCATTATACTGAATGAAACATGCTGGCATTGTACTTGATTACTCTGTAAACATTACATCTAATAATGTACTTTGCATATGGACTAGTTCATAGCATTTTGGATGGCAGACGACACTTTTAATGCTTCCAGTGCTATCTGAAGTGTTGCTGTCCTGGAGGGATTCTAAGCAGAATTTTACTGATTGTAACGGAGTACAGAAGCTCCTTTAAATTACACCGAGTTGGCATACTGTTGACAAGACACAGACGACTTGTTACACCATGGCAGCAGATTGCAATCTTTTTACACTTTTACCCTAATTCTGTGGATGTTATATGGTGGCCTGCCAATCTTTCTATGCAGTTCAGTCTCAAATCATGGGATGACATTCGCGAGATGAATTCCTGTTGTTAGTGTTACCCCTTCTCAAAGCAATACTGCTGTGTTTTGTACTCCCAGAGCTTCTTGCTTCGGGACTGCAAGCCTAAAGTCTTGAGACATTTTGCTATCTGAGGCCAAAGCCAAGATGCCTCCCCATAATGACCTCCCCATAATGACCTCCCATAACGACCCCCCCCATAACGACCTCATAACAACCTGTCTAGTCTTTCTGTTGAATCTTGCTTCAAAACTGGGACTGGTTCCTACACTACACCCAAGGGCAGCAGACCAAATAAGGGGGCTTTGTGGTAAATCTAGTGTTATCCTCCGATACCTTGCTGCAACTCTGAGGTGCCAGACTCCTGCCTAACAGTAGGGTTGGACCTACAGTGATCAGGAAAGTTGTGGATTTGAGTTTCCCCAACAGCAGCTCCAAAGTTGGACTGACTTATGATGCCCAGAGGTATTCTTTGCATTTTTGTGTTTGCTGTTGTTTTTTCTGAAGCCCTGGAGCATATACACTCCCTCTCCATTTCACAGAAGAGCTTGATTCAATAGTACATCACAGTATCTCCACTTTGGACTGAGTTCCTGGCTCACAAGAGTGTGCAGAATTCCACTAAGCCAGGCCACATCACCAGAAATGTTGGAGTGAAGAGACAGAATACTGGGGGCTGGACCTGATGGCCTTCATGGCCCCTTCCAACTCCACTATTCTATGATTCTGTGGAATGGGGAACCATAGCCAAATGCCATAACATGCACAGCTACTTGTTTAAAGCTATCTCTTTAGGGAAGGGCCATAGCTTGGAGGATTGTGTAGAAAGCCCACCTTCCATTCCTGGCATCTCCTGGCAGGGTTCAGGAAGAACCACACCTGGGGAGCTGCTAACATTCAGTCTAGGCAATCCAAGTGACAAGGACCAATGGACTGACATTAATGGCAGTAACATGAACTGGTTAAAGGCAGCTTCCCACATCCTCACATATTAAGAAAACAACATTTACTGTAGCTTCATATAATTAAAAAATAAGGGCCTAGCACTTGAGATTTGGCTTGCTGCCTCTTCTTATCAGTCAGTTCATCAGGGTGCTCCCTGCACACTTGCCTTTACAATGTAATGAATAAAGGAAGACCTTTCTTCTTTTTAATGAAAATTTAATATTTTGGGCAGTGAGAGGAGCCTGGAATATCTCTTAGGAAGCAGCCCTCATAGATTCCTCCTGCTCCACCACAGCTTCAGTCCCATCACTTACTACAACAAACATAACAGCCATTTCTGCTAGCCAAGTATTTGGGCCTGACTAAGTAATTTCCATTGCACCAAGGTACCGTGGTTACCCTAGTGTGTTCCATTTCAGATTTGCCATCTGCCTTCCCATTTTAATTAACACTTTCATAAAAGAACAGCAGGTTGCAAATGTAGATGAATGATTGACGAAGACACCAATACGCTCAATATGGATAGATGTTTTACCTAGATCTCTGTTAATTTCACACATGGGACACATGTATTGCATTCAGAACAAGTTGTATATGTACTTGCAAAATTACTAGTGATGCTTCAGGTTTTACTTCTTTATTAAAGCAAGTCTCACCATGGAATTTTTAAAGCATCGGTGACATAATACTACTGGGTTGGGCAAGTGGCAGCCCCAGGGCCATGTGTGAGCCTCGACCTAATTCCATACAACCCCTAGCTTGAAATTGCAGGACCCATCTTCCAGTTCCCCACCAGCTGTTTGCATGGGAAGGAGAACATGAGGAAAGTAGGAATGGCAGAAAGAGAAAGAAAAATGGGGTGAACTGCAAAATCCTAGGTTCAGCCTTGCTCACTACTGACATGTAGTCCCCAGCAAATGACCAACAAGGAAACATGGTCTTTGACACAAAAAAGGATGGTTGCTTAATACCATTCTGTAAATATGTACTGTACATGCACACACTTACTGCTTTGCTTTGCTTTGCTTTGCTTTGCTTTGCTTTGCTTTTTGCTTTGCTTTGCTTTGCTTTGCTTTGCTTTGCTTTGCTTTGCTTTGCTTTGCTAACTGTAGGCAGACATTCCAACAATGGAAAACTCAATATAACAAGAAGATTTTTTTTTTTTTAAAAAGTCATATGGACTTCTAACTCAACTCAATTCTCAGCTGATGAATCAATATGTAAGTTCTTACTCATGTAGTGCAAAATAAGATTTAAAGGAAGACAGGACTTGGTATTGTGATTCTGGAATATTCTTGCCAGGACAAACATTTGGATCTTCCCTGAGCAGAGGGAAAGTGAAAACAGAAATGAATATAATAAAATTCAAGTAAAAATAATACAACAGTAGCAAGTACCATTTTCATTCAATATTGAGATTGCAATGCTAAGCACACTTACTAGTGAATAAAGCCTATTGAGCACAATGGGACTTACTTTGGAGTAAACATTCAGAAGATTGCACTGGAAAGCTGATTTACCAATTTGGTACTGATGACTGAGAGCAACAGTTTAATTTTGGAAACACCCTGAAGCAGTCCATAACATGTGGGGGAGGGTCCACAATTACAGTTGCTATGTATTTCCTTAGAAAAGGACTCTTTTGAAGATGGAATATTCTTGGCTGCTCAATCCCATAAAAATACAGTGGTACTCGGCACACGAACGCCTCAGTTCATGACCAAATTGTGTCACAAACAAAAATTTCATAAAAATTTTGACTCAGGTCGCAAACTCCACATTGGGTGGCGACTGCGATCACAGCCATCTCCCCATCCCCCCCATGCAGGAAAGACCACAGTTGTGTTTGGGGGGGAGGGGGGAAGATGGCCGAGATTGCGCCTGTCTTTCCTGCACAAGCGCAACTGTGATCTCAGCCATCTCCCCCCTCCTCCCCAGCACGATCAAGGTCGTCTCTCCCCCCAGTGCGCCTGTGATCATGCCTGTCTCCCCCCCTCCCTGAGCGCACCCACAATCGCGCCCATGCAGGGATGACAGGCGCGATCGCAGTCGTGCTGGGATGGGGGGGGAGCTTGCTGTGCTCAAGCTCAGGGTGGGACGGGGACAGATGGCCACGATCTATGCTGTTCTTTGTCACTTTGCTTCAAATTTTTCTGATTTAAAAAATAGTTACAGAACGGATTAACCTTATTTTTACACTGAACTTTATGGGGAAATTTGACTTGGCTCACAACCAATTTGGGTCATGACCAGAATCCTGGAACGGATTAAGTTTGTGAGCCAAGGTACCACTGTAATTACTTAGGAAACAAATGTCAGGGGAGAAAAGGGGTCAAAAACATAGTTTCAGCAGAAATTTCTTCTCTGTCTCTTGAAGAAGGTGCAATAATTAAAAACAGCTTTAGGACCCATTCAGTGTCCAGTGAGATCAATAGACAGGCTCCCCTAAGATGGATCAGATTTTGAAAGGGGAACAGAAAAAGGAATTAATTTCCTTGTATAGATCAATACATTTCTCTCTTGCCTTTCAGGGTAGGAAACCTGTTAAGGTAGCATACAATAAAATACATAGTCTTTGCTTATGACCCCAGTGGAAAGACATTACAATTTTATGGTTTTATTCTTTCCCATCATCACAGTGAAAAAATTACAATTATTTCATCAATTAAAAATGTAGGCAGATGGAAAATACTGCACTTTACATTTGTAAGGTGTTGTGCAGTGTTTTCTTTTTCCTGTTCTGAAAAAACAGGGAAAACTGTTCTCTGTTGGCTTAATGTCTTGTTGCTTCTTTCCGTATTTCCTTTCTAATCACCCCTCAGTTTGATGAAGGGAACCCATCTAATGACAAATGTAAGTTGCTAAGTTCACCTCTAGTTAGTCTTTTCTGCCATCTCACTTGGTTACTTGGCATAATCCAGAATCTAATGCATAATACTTGTAGGATGCAATCCAGTTCAGGTTTAGACAAAACAAAGGACTACAACTTCCAGCATTCTCCAGGCAGCATAGCTGGAAATTGTAGAGTTTGTTCTGTTGAAACTTATACTGGATTGTGCCTTTAGCCAATGAACAGTAGACAAACATAATACATTCCTGCAATGGACAGGATAATTATTGTGGAAAACCCATTTTCACAGAAAAGCACTCCCCACTCCCACGAGATCACCAACCAGGGTTTTCAGAATCTCAGAGCGACCTCCAGCTACATTTTGTGCAACACTTATTCAAGGACAGCTTTTGAAATGAAACAGCCTATTTAACAACTCTCAGCAATTCCATTCCATTTTTGTAAAGCGTGGCATTTTTTATTGATGCGGTATAACAAGCATAGTGTCCTGGTATTTGGCCTTGACAGAGATAAATATCTAGAAGATAGCATTATTATGCAAAGCGTGAGTGGAGACACCAGCTTTTCAATCTTCTTCTGCCCCTCCACCCAAAACAATTCTGTAGTTAAAGCCAAGAGCAAATTTCAGTGCATGCTACAGTAGCACAATTTTGCTTTAAATGTAAGAATCATTTGTCACTGAACTAGCGGTTTTGCCTCCTTGCCTGAAGCTAGACCTTGTCTTGTGCATTAAACAATTGGCCTTTTGATAAAGTGGTGAATTTATGGTACTGATATCTTCATTACTGTTGGGCAGTTTATTAATCACACCTGGGTTCTTTCCATACATCAATAGTTGCAATAACATGAAAAGGGATGAATGGAAATAATACAGAATTCAGTTTGAAACTAAGCATGAATCAAATTAAAGCTGAATATGAGATGACAACTCATTATAGTAAGGATCCAAAAGCTCTCTCTCTCTCTCTATGCATACACACACACACAGGCACACACAATCCCAGGGGTTGCTGGAGAATTTACCCCAGGACCTATTTTGAAGTGGCCACAATATAGCCAGGGCCAACTCCATTTCAAATACTATGCAATTTCTATGCAGGAATTTGTTTGTAAAAGTAACACAAAAGAGGCTGCTTTCTTTTACAGAATGGACAACCGGTTTTTACAGTCTAGGGCCTTCGCATATTCCCAGTCTGATGGGGCTGCATATTGGTTGTGGGCAGGGGCAGGGCAAGAACTCCACAGGTCACCCTTTTATCTCTCTCCCTCTCTTCTTCCTGCTTGGTAGGCTGCCAGTAGAAGGGACAGCTTGCTCTTGCTGTATGTCTGATCACATTCAGATGAGCTTTTGAACATGGGCTAAGGCAGCTTTAAATCAAGCCAAAGGTGTTGCAAGCTAGGTTTCCCCTTGACTCTTCCAAAACAACAGAGATTCTTTGGCAAAAGCTCTTTATTCTGTAATGCACTTCCAGTAGGCACAACCAGCAAAGAAATATGGGAACTACTTTCCAGCACCCTCCGTTTGAGAACCCCAAGGCCTCTTCCCTCTGGAAGGGCCCTTTGGGAGACAGGCAAGCTTCTTCTCTGTCCATCACCCTCTAGTTGGTTGGTCTGTCTCCCCCAACGTCATGTCACAGGGTCAAGAGTTGTGCCAGGCTCTGCAGCAGTTCTTCTCCAGTGCCCCCTCCCAGCAGTTGTAAATCCTGACTTCTCAACATCTGCCTGAAGACCTGGGGGCGGCACCCTTGAGATAAGCCCCTCTCCTTCTTCCATTTCAACATCTGAGGATTCGGGTTCCCAGGGTCCTCATTATCGGACAAGTCCAAATCTACCTAACCTTGGAACAAGGCCAAGAATAACTGCTCCTTTCATTCCCAGCAAAGGCCCTGTGGCTGCAGATTCCCTGCTCCTGGACTTAGGGCAAAAACCACACGAGCCTTTTAAGTTGGGGCTGGGGCCTCTTCTTTGTGGATGGGAACATTGAGCAATCTGCTGCCCTCTTCATATTCTCTGAGCTCCGTGTTTTTCCTCTGGTGCTGGCACACAAGGTGGACAATGGCAAAAGTGAAGTGAGTAGGGGTCTGCTCAGTGGAGCTGTGTCACTTTACAGGGGGGCTGTTCTGTTTGAGCATGGGAAGGTGGGCTTGTGTTTCCAGGCACCTCCCTAACTATTGATCAGTAACCTCCCTTCACTTCCGTTCATCTCAGTTCATTCATGCTATGATTTCCTATCTTTAAAAGCCATCACACACATCCCAGTTAATAGTGTGGAGAAGCAGGAAAGGAAGGCTGCTATAGTGAAAACCCCTAGATTTCACATCTACTTTGATGAGGCCACCCAAGCCGTGTTTCTACATTCAGCAGATGGAACATACAGTGCAAGCCCTGCTCTTCTGATGTTGGCTGGTTGGTGCATGAATAGTGCCAGTCTGAAAAGGGACCCTTCTACACAGATAGAGTTTTTAACAAGGGGAAGGGAATCCTGGTCGGGTTTCCTGAGCCCATGGAGGAAACCTCATGTGTGAAGTTAGTTTTCCTGAGTAGCCCTATACACTTGTTATGGGTTCCTGCTGGTTATGGGTACCAAATACCTCATCAATGAGGCCTTTGGCTCACTCGTGCACCTTTGCCACGGGGGCAGAGCTAGTGTGAGGAAAAAAAACCCTTTGAAGTATGGGTTTATGGAACTCACTGCCCCAGTTTTAAATATGATTTCCAAATATACTTCACAATTAAGGGATACCACCTTAGCTATGAAAGTTTTTCCTGCTATCAAATCCTTGATACCTGATTGTGAGCCTCCCTGAGGCTTCAACAAATGGGGCGGCATAGAAGTTCCCTAAATAAATAATAAATAAAGCAACTCCTATAGTATGCACATGGGACTGACATTACCACTATTTATTTTTTTGAGTTATAACGTGCCTTTCCCCAAAAGTGAAATTTAAGGGGGCAATAATTCAATATTTCAAACAAAAATATAATTAAACCAATGATAACCACCAATAAATTCAAAGCACACTTAAAAACACAATAAAGACATAAACTGCAGTCAATCAAATGGACGCCTCTGGATCAATGGTTCAGCTGACAGATCAAAGTCTTGCCTTGGTAGAAACTTCATTGTCCGCTGAGGGAAGAAAACTAAGGGAGAGCCAACCAAGCCTTGCTCAGTAGCACACTGTTTGAAGTGATCTAGAGGACAGTCCTCCATTGAAAGGCATTCTCCAGTTAATGTCCAGGTTAAAGATGAAGTACTATCTGAAATAAGAGCCAGTCCTTAAAGCTGCCAGCAAGTGTAAGTACCTGGAGAGCAGACTAACAAACACAGAACCTCTAAACATATTATTCTGCACTGAAATGAAACACACTGTAGTTCTATGCAATAATGATTTCTAAATTTGTGTCTGCACGTATAAATTAGCAAATGTTATGCAAATAGATTCCTTCTTGTGTTTCTTGGTGATGCTGGTGAAAGAAAACCTGGAGGGAGCCAACTAAGCCTTGCTTGGTAGGGAGTTCTAGAGCCTTGGAACAGCTGCTATTAGTCTTGAGTAACTGAATTCCCCCCCCCCCCCTTCCCTGCTTTAGTGATATACAAGTGGCCACCCTATTCTAATTTCCCACTCCAGAAGCCCACCAAAAGGGTGTGAAGGCAACAGTTTTCCCTACTGTTGCTCCACAATAATGGCAACCAGTGGCATAGCCTGCCTCTGGGAGGTCCATGGAAATAGTTTCACGGCTAATACAAATTGCAGTCTTTGTTCTGAATGCTGTTCATGAAAAGCACAGGCATTTTGTTTTTCTGCTTTGGCTGTGTGTTTGGGGAGAGTTGACCAGAATTAGAATCTAGGCAACAGGTACATGTTTAATTGGAAGACAAGACGCCTCAGAATTCTTCAGTGTCCACAATATGCTCATAAAAGCAGATTTTTCTTTTCATTCAAGTTACTTGATCTCTGCACTCCCTCCAGAGAAGCATTCTGCCTTTGCAGTGAAAATAGGAACACCTGAACAGCTGCCCAGGCTGTTCAAGACAAAGAAACATCTCACTCTCCTCAAGCATTACCTGCAGTGTCTCTTATTGTCACTTGTAAGTTTATCTGACCAGCTTCTATCAGATAAAAGAGGCAGGAATTCTGCTAGACAGGGAAGGTAATCAGATGTTACCAGCACGCTCAAGGTGAATAAGATGCTTGTTCTGGAAGGTATGATGTGTTTTGAACAGCCCGTGCCTCTGCCTGACACCGCTGTTAAAGGGAGAAGCAGTGTTGTTCAGGCCTTTTCCCCCTGCCCATTATCACTTTGGCTAGATGACAAGCGATGTGACACAGTGGGCCTTGCTGGAACTCTAAGTCCCTTATCCAAAGGAGGAATGGATTGTGAGAGATGAATAGAAGTGTTATAAGGCTGGTCACAGCTTTCTTCCCGAAAACCCCAGAGGCTTTTCCCAGCTTCTTTTAACACAAGGAGTCTTGCTAGAATAATGTCAAGGCGATCCACATGGAACCAAAGGAAGGGCTGAACAATCCCTTGCTGTTAAAAGCTCAAGAACTGGATTATAATAGATAATACCTCGGGTGCCCATCTGTTATCATGTACAGCACATTAGAAATGTGTTCTACGAACCCTATTCACAAAATGACATGACAGACTCAAGTGGGTGAAATGAATAAGGAATGACATTTGGAATGTTGGTAACACTCGGTATTGAGATTAATCAGCAGCTCCCCAAACCCTACAGCTCCTGTTAAGTAACTGTTTCCATGTCAGATGATGACGACAATGATCATTATTTAGGATTTAATATTTTAACTTGGCAACTGTTGATGTTTTGAACTTTGTAAACTGCTTTGAGGAGATATTTTGCCAAGAAAAGTGGTATACAGAGAAGGAGAAGCGTTTACTGTAACTACTACTTTACAAGCACATACATTTTCTAGCTTTTTCTTCATTCTGTAGTGCCCCACTACAGAACAAGATACTAGCCTAGTGGGCCAGATGAAGGGAACAGGTGTGGTGTAGTGGTTAAGCTGACTCAGAAGATCTGAGTGGAATGCAAATATAATAAACAAATTAAATGCATTGCTTTAGTGAGCTAAGTTGACAGTAATACAAGTGAACAATAATGAGATTATTAATAAGTAGCATCAATTAAAGTAGTGATTTCTCTGATTGATGGAGTTAGTGCTTGTCTATGAGTTAAGCCCAAACTAAATTCCCGTCCTCATTTTTTTCTCCCAAAGGGACTAGCTGCACCCTCAGGGAGGTTTATACTGCTTGTCTGCCAGATGCAGGATTGCTGGACATTACTGAACTGGTCTGCTTGTTTGGCTTGACTATGATCCACTGTGTGATGAATTTATACCCCTCTGCAATATGTTCCAACTCCTCCTCTTCTTCATCTAGTTCACCTTCAGAGTCTGGGCCTTCTACCTTGGAATGGTGCATTTTCAGAGAAGTGGGTCCAGTTCCTACAATACCATACCAAGCTGCTCATCTGCACTGAGGGATAACACAGTTATTTTTAATACTGAAAAGCTAAAGCCAGAATGGGACCATACTTCACTACCTGACCGTATCACTGCTTTGCTACAACTAAGTGAAGAGAGTAAGCCCCACTGAACTGCATTTACCTCTGACTTGCACCTTTGAAATGCAGGCTTTAAACAATATTGTGACATTTCCACTTTTATCTCGAACATAAGAGCTCATTCTTAGAACAGAGAATATTTGGGTTCAAATACAAAATTATTTTGAGTTCAAAAACCAAAAGCCAGATGCCCCAAATTATATTTCTCCAAACTGCATCCTCTGGACTCAACTCTAACCATCCAAGATTTTCCACTCCATATCCCAAGTCAAGATCCTACAGAAAGCCTCCATTTTTGGGCACAAACTCTATCCTTGTAACCCCCAAACCAGGAGGCTTGTGATCATTTTATGCAAGGCACGAAGAGCAACAGAGGTGATCCTCAGGTCCCATATCCTTCCCTGCATTTTTACTAGGCAGGCCTGATCTCACTAGGCAGAGCTGAGAATAGCAGGAAAGAAGGTTGAGAGACCTCAGAACTGCTCCTGTTCTGGCCTCTCCAGTCTTCTCCCCTCACCCTGAAATGCCCCCTCAGAACCCACTCCAAGGTTGCATTCCTGATCTCCAAGAGGCAGGCAGCTCAATTCTTTCCATACCAGCTGTAAGGGCAAGCAGACCTCAGCTCCCAGCATTGAGGTCAGGGTGCTGCCTCTGAACTTGGACCTGGGAACCCAAAACACCCAAAGGTTCCTCAGAAACTGCTGAGAAGCCATTGGATCACTCCCTTAGTTAGGAAACTCTGAGCACTGTAAGATTCCTAACAGATAACTTTTGGGAAGGTAGTTATACCTTCCCCTGAGCTTCTGGATTTAAAAATGAATTTCCATAATGAATACATTATTTTATTGTGCATTATTATAATGTTGTCCATGCAGAACTTTAGAAAAGAGACAAGAGCTTCTGGTCTACAAAAGCATAAAGGAAGGGATGGAGAAGGGGAATGGAGTGGGGTTGCGGAAAGGATGTCTATTCACCTATAAATGTGCAAGCTGCTTTCCAAGTCAAAGACACCCTTCAAATTTTCAGTATGTGAAAGCTTACACAGTGAGAAAATTGCCGAGTTCCCAAGTAACTATGCCTAAATTTATGGAACTGGAATTATTTTTACATTCTTCCCCAGTTTACTGCTGCCTCCCCTTTCCTAGGTCTGTTGTCTCTTCCAGACTTGATTTCATATTGCAGACTCTTTATTGTCCACTTATACTCTGCAAAGCACAACGCCACACCGAGGGTGCTGTATACACAAGGGCATCAAATTAGATGAATACAACATGCACAGCAATACTGTTCAGCATCATTTTGCTACTGGAATAATCCACTTTAAGGACAGACAAATCAAAGGTCCAGTAAGGATGGTTCAGTTCAGTTCTGATAGGAATGAACCTAAATTCCACAAATTCTACATAATTGGGACTAAAGAGATTGAGATCAAGCTTTGGTTATGGGCAGTGTAATAAATAATAAAATGATCAGCAGTGGCATTTAAAAAAATTGAAACCAAACTGACAGGTTCATCCATCTAGGCCAAGGATTTTGAATGCTTAGTTCCTTACCCACCTGAGTGTGAATCCCTGTGTATTCAGCCATGTCAGTGCTGAATTAGAGTTGCCTCTTCCCTGGGTTCTAGTCCCTGCTCACCCATGGAGCCAACTGGGTGACTTCGGGCCAGTCACAGACTCTCAGCCCTACCTACCTCACAGGGTTGTTGTGATGGGGATAAGACTGAGAGCAGGAGGAGGAGAATGATGTGAACCACTCTGAGTTCTTTAAGAAAGAAAAAGGCACAATTTAAATCTTAAAAATAAATAATCTTCACTTTTAATAGCTATATGGTAGGCAGATACGTCATGGTTTTCTCCATGCTTGGAATAGGTAGGAATTTTATATATAGAATGTGTCCCTATTTTCAAGATTATCCTTTTTCAGAGACAGAACTTGACATTTACAAAACTTGAATGTGAGAAAAAGTGAAGCTGACAGCCCCTTCCATCCCTGGGGTCTGTCTAGCACATCTTCAACAGTACCCAGCCAGATATCTCAGCCAACCTCAAAACAGGACACAGATATTAATTATGTCTATACTTATGATTTAGGAATCAAAGGCCACTGTGGAGAGTCCTCTGTCAGAGCCCTTACTTTGGAGGCAGAAAAACCAGTTCCAGTTCTTGCCATCTCCAGATCCACTGGAAGGATCAAGAGGCAAATGAAATGGAGGACTCTCCATGAAACCTCAGAGAGCTACTGCTGGTCACAATGCTTGCTGGGAGAGCAACCTAGTCATTGCCCAAGGGGCCTTAAGCTCTGTTGGATGCTCCACTCCAACAGTTCCTGGATGTGGCCACCGAAGCCTCTGATCCAGCAGACTGAGAAAGAACCATGACAGCTCCTTCTCAAGGGTGGAAAAGCAACCCCAGAGAGTGGTAAAGGGAGGCCAGAAGGGGAGGAGATTGGGGTAGCCAGTGTACAAGGTACCCTGAAGCTGCTCCAGTCTCCATTCTCGGCCACTCCTGCTCGATGGATGAAAAACCCCATCAAGGGAAGATGCAGAACAGACTTATGTGGCTGTCTCTGCATTAGGAAGACATAACCCTTCAAGTCTGGAGACCTTTAGGCATCCCAGTAGCGCTGTGCCCTTAAGCATGTGGGCTGGCATAAGACAGCATATTCTAAGTATATCCAAAATATGTTCCTATGTGTAATGTGTATGAAGCCAGAGCTTCTATTCAGACCTCAAGGGAAACAATTCAATGCTGGCAAGGAAATGCTGAGAGTTCTTTTTATCTAAACATGCTTAGTATTGGGCAACAAATTCATTATCTATTTGTTTTTCTGAGTACTGGAGATTGTGCCATATTAAAATGTTTGCTAGTGCTGTTTGCAAAATCCAGACATACATTTGTATCCTTTAAACTGGTTGTGCTTAGTAAGAATTGCTTGTAGAAACAGCATGCAGTGCAAAGGCTTTTTTTGTAATTTTCAAGAAGCCCAAACCATTTTTACATATGCTTCAAGGTTCTTAGCCAATGTATATTGAAGCTAACATTTACCAAGTATATTTGCACTCTGCAAATACATTAAAAGCGTGGTTTCAAGCTGGAACTCCCTGGCTTCCTGAACTGCTGCTTCAATTTATCACTGATGAAGAGCAGACGGCTTTGAAAGAATCCCAGATTGTAGCCTTCTTCTTGTTAGCTAACATGAATCTAGCAGTAAAAATTCTTTACAGCAATCCATGAAAACATCTATGGGGAAGATCCCACAAAGGACTGCTTTTTTGCACATGAGGTTCTTTCAGACCTAACATTTTTCTAAGAGATGTGATTTGTAGAGTAATACCATGCTTATTTAAGTTGTTGAGATTTCTTCAAATGATGGTATTCACACTTACAGCACTCTTCGATCAAATCCATACAATTCTGAATTTTCAAAAAAAAAAAAAAAAGCAAGACCACTACTCTGCTGTAGTTTCTGCTTTAATGTTATGCTTATGCAAAATAATAATGTGCTTTTTCCTAATATAGACTATGTTTATGACCAGTAGAATCTCCTTTAAGGTAGATTACAGTCAACATAAAAGAGCTGTAAGGCTTTAAAGCCTGATTATACTAAGGGGGGGTGAGGGAATGGGCAATGAATCTCAATCTTCCCTCTCATTCTGTAAAAGAGTTTCCATCACCAACCGTGGACACTTTTTCCAATCTGATTTCAATGGGGAAAAGAAGATGTGTGAATGTGAGATACGGGAGTGTGTGTGTGTACGTGTGAGAATGGGGCCTGGGCCCTGGGGCACCCTGTCTGCCTTTTGGGGTGGCCTCCACCTATTGCCTGCATGCCATCCCCAACATGCTTGCCCAGAGTCAATGTGTCTCTTGGGATCAAAAGCTGTTCCCACCCATGCTGCAAAATATTGAAATATTTGAAAAAAATTGAAGGCATTTAAAACAGTTAAGCCCATACTACCATAGCAGTGGTGATGTATTTATTAATGTCATTCATCTCTTATGTTTCTATAATACTCAAAGTTCTTTGGGTGGTTCACAATATAATATAAAATCTTTAACATCCAGAGAATTAATACAGTTTGAAACATATTAAAAATAATTTTCTTGGTACAAACTGCCAAGATCTGATAAAAAGCAGGGCGAAGGTCCGTCATATGCTGCTAAATGCCTGGGAGTGGAGAAAAGCCAGCCAGGGGCTGAAGAGATGTCAGTGTTGGTGCTGGGTAGGCAGCAGTAGGACATTATTCAAGAACTGGGGGCAGGGGGCTACCACTTAGAAGGCCCTCTTCCTCAGAGGTGACTCTCAGAAGCCACAGGTAGATGGTTTAATACATTGGGCGGGTCATACTACATCAGAACAACGATGAAATCTTACAATTGTGGATCTGTCGTGTCGACTGGATCCAGTTCTGGAGTTCCTGCACAGTATAATTAGTTTTCTGAAATCATGGCAAGATACAACAGTCTCAGGTTTCCACACTTCACCATGGCTTCTCTGGTCACCTGGACCCAAGGTCATTATTTTATCATTGTTGGTATGCAAGCCCCATAGAGTCCCCTGACAAGAATCCCCACAGGTTCTAGCCTTCAATCTCTACTTCTTTCAGCAACTTAGATGTATTATTGCTTGTTTTATTCCCATTGGCCAAGCAATGTGTCCATCTCCCTGTTTATTGTTGGAAACAGCAGAAAGCATGAAAAGATAAGAATTGTGGCAAGCCTTTCTCTTTTGTTTAATATAAATCTCTGTGGGGGAAGTAACACAGACTTGCAGGTACATTCAGGAGCGGGAAGAGGGGAGCCTACCTCCAGACTGCAGTGGACCAATCAGAAGGAGACTGCGGTGGTCCATAGGCAAGAATAGGGATAGGGCAGTGATTCCACTCACAGGAACTACCAGTATGCATGGCAAATCCAGGAGGATGGGGCTAGGGAGGGCAAAAAACATGCTGCTAGGTAACCACGTGAACATCTGACCAATAAATACAGGCAAAAATCCATGCAGCATGGAAACAGTGCAGGGTTGTTTGCCACGTCATTTGAACCTAGCCATTCCATCTTACGCTGTCCATGTTATGATACTTATATAAGGAGAAGGATTTTAGTTCAGATTATTAATGACTTTTTGGCTCAGAAACAGAATGTATTATTTTCTGCTGGCAGATGTATTTCCTCATATTAGTTATCAAATGGCCATTTTACCACATTATCTTTGAAAATTAAGCAGAACATGTTATCCATGAATATTGTTAGATATTCAGCTAAATAATATTTTAGACTGCTTTTAGTATTTTATTTATCCATTGGGATTGCAACTGTTCTGTGTTTTGTATTTAGTTTGCTTGAATGTCAAGATCTAGGTTTTGTTATTATCTACATTTACAACAATAAAATCTGCTGCTGCTGCTGCCGCTCCATTTCTATGACATAGACCACTGAGACCTAGTTATCCCAAAGCTGGTGGAAGCTACCTAAGGCCTCAAAAGGGAATGATTGCTCCAGGAGAACCCCCAGACTCTGAACCTGTCCCTTCACAGAGTGCAACCCTATCCAAAAGATGAATACCCTCTGTTCAATTGGGAAAACTGCTCACTAACAGTATCTGTGTGTTGTCGGGATGAAGCATCAGTTTATTATCCCTGATCCAGTACTTTGTCACAGACAGTCAGTGATCTAGCACACCCACGGCCTCAGCTAATGAAGATGAAAGGGGGAAACAGAGCTGTGTGTCATCAGCATCCTGGTGACAATGCACTTGTTTATGTTCCTCGGCATCAAATAACATCAGTCACCTGAGTCCTCTGCTCACAGGCCATTCAAAAGAGCATCTTTGTAATCTCGAAAGAAAACCGAAAGCAGTTCTGTCAATCTCCTTGAAGAGAGGATTCCATCAGGAAGATGCCTCCACTGAGACGGCCTGAGGCCCTCATGATGGGAGAAAGAAAGGCACCCAGAGAGTATCTCCATAGATCAACTGAGCATGGAGTGGAGCCTATGTGGAAGAAAATGCCTTCAAATGCAACAGACAGCAGTCAAGGACCACATCACTAAACTCAAAAGGACTTGTGTTTCTCACAAAGCTGCTCCCTATTTCCATAGGAAAGACATGGGCCTTTTCTCAGGGGCAGTGCATATACGAGGCAAACAGTCCAGTTCCTGGCCCATCCCAGTGAGAAGATCTCAAGCAGAGGAAAGAAGACATTACTTTACTCTCCCCATCCATCAGAGGAAGCTGCAACAGTCTTCCCTGACTTGTAGAACAATGAACTGGATATGCAGCTCCGGATTATAGGTTAGAGGCCTCAGGGAAGAGTTTACATATGTTACATATGTAATAAAGCCTGAGGGCCAGATCTAGACCCAAGGAGCATGCACTTCAGTGGGTCTACTCTAAGCATGGTTGTGCCTGGATCCACCTTGGAGTGATTACCCCATTTTTCTACATTGCTGAATCATTACTTTTCCTGAATAAGCTGGAGCAAGGATAAAACACCAGTCCTACACAGTGCAGTATAGTATGGCATCACAGTGCACCCAGTGGTGCCATTCCCCATGGCCACAATCCTTTTTTAATGTTTATTCGCCCACTCATTCCCATTCAGCAAATGCTTCTTTCCTATGTTAATTGCTTCCTGTTTGCTGCTCCTGTTTCTTTTGTTATGTGACCAAACCGCACCAAGGGCAGATCCATCAAAATAACATCCCAGAGAACTTTGTTTCTGCCCTGGGTGCATGCCAGCCTCCAAGCCTGGAGGATTAAGTGTTTCCAATGCGTGGTGCAAGGTGCGGTGGCGATTTAGATGTTTAGGGCTGCCTGGGTGAAGCACTACAGAGAGGGAGGGAAGCAGGCTCTGGTGCCATTTGAATATAGCACAAACCATTGGTCCCAGGCTCCTGCTCACCAAAAAAATGGAAATAATTATAAGGCACCCAAGAACAGTCATGAGATTAGAAAATCTCCTAATTAAAGCTATGGACATCGTAGCAAAGGACATGATACTAGTACAATTCAGCACCAAATACAGAAGTTAAGGAGAAGTCACTGTACCAGAGTTTGCAAAGGCTTCTTTAAGCAGAAGAAACACACACTATCTCAGACAAAAAAACCAGTAATGTTCCCTGCAGCAGTTTGGATGGGAACATTATGCATGACATCAAAACCACACATCTTAAGCTAGTTACTGTTGCACGTGAACTCTGAAAAGAAACTTTTAATTTTCAGAAACCGAATCCAAATGCTAGAAAGACATGACAGCATCTGTCTACAAAATGGATTGAAAAGCCTTTCTCAAAAGTATGAAAGGCAGAACATCATGTAATCATTCAGCTTAGGCTGATTTTTCAGCTACATTCCTACTTGGACGAGCGGAGCCTCACCATCGTTCTCCATGCACTGGTAATCTCTCGCTGGTATTACTGTAATGTGCTTTACATGAGACTGCCTTTGAAAATGGTCCAGACACTCCAACTAATCCAGAGCAGACTTTTGATGGGGACAAGACCTCATGAACATATTAAACCAGTCCTCTGTTGGCCACAGTGGCTGCCTGTTGTAGTCTGGGCCCAGTTCAAAGCCCCAATTGACTTGTAGCCAGGACATCCAAGGGAACACCCTTTCTGCATGTATCCTTCAAGATCTTCAATGGAGGTCCTTCTCCCAATGGAATGAAGGAGGAAGTGGCTAGAAGAAGGGCCTTCACTGCAATTGCCCCTTGTTCATCACTGCTAGCTTTCCGGTACCAGATAAAGACATTTTATGATCAGGTATCTTAATAGTTATTGGTTTGAACTTTGTTTTAATTCCTATTACTGTGTGCCCTGTTCTAATTTTTGTCAATGGCTTAGTTTCTGTATTGTTTTAACTGGATGTTATGTTTTTAACTGCAATTTTATTGTTCCTTTTCCTGTTTTGTTGTAAGCCACCGAGAGAACCCATTGGACTATGGGGCAGCATAGAAACACAATAAATAAAGTCTTAGATCTGCCAGTTTCCTCAGCACACTGCAGCAAGAGCTGCTACAGGCAGACCACCCAGAAGCTGAAGCAAGAAAACTGCTAGATAGAAATTCAGGGTGAAAACCTCCAGACAGAAGCTCCTTCCATAAGCAAGGATTCATGAAACTCATGCCATTAAGGATATCAGGCATAAGAAGGCATGAGCATGATCCTCAGAGTTTACAGTGACTACTCTGAAAGATAAGAGTGACTCTCAGGTGCATCACATTTCAAAGCAGGTGAGATGATCCAGTCACTGCAGTGTTTGCCAAGTATATAGTGCCCACTGCAGTGAGAGGAAAGAAGGGCTGGTAAAAATAATAAAGCAACTGGCACTCCGAAATACCACGTAGCAATTCAAACCTCATCATGGTTGAGGAATATCTGGAGCATGAAGTAATAGAAGAGAGTTATAAAGGGGGTTCCTTTTGGGGGGGGCAGCACACTAAGTGTACCATTGACCCCCACTATCAAAAGAGGGTTAAAAAGTGTTTTCACCACAAGGGAAAAGAGCAGAAATTCAATGGAAACCAATCTCATGAAACTAGGATGCATTGGATGTAGCTGGAGTTCTAACATTCTCAAGAAAAACTGAAATAAATCCTTCTTAGACATGAATCTGCTTCATCAGATACACTTCCCGATCAGCTCATACCAAAATGAACTTGCCCATCACTTGTTTTTCCTGTAATGGACAAGCAGGATGCTTTCCCTTAATTGAAATGTTTGCATGACCAAAGAAGACAAATACATGCTTTTGTGGAAGTGTTATTCGGTAGCCTGTAAATGAAGTTTATGCATACAGCTTCATTCTCTGACCTTCCTGGCAGGATTTATTTATTTGATTTATAGCCTGCCTTTTTTCTTACAAAGAACTCAGAGTAACTTACATCATTCTCTTCCTTCCGCTCTCAATCTTATCGCCACAACAACAGCCATGTAAGGTACATTCTGCTGAGAGTCTCTGACTGGCCCAAAGTCACCCAGTAGGCTCAATGGCTGAGTGGGAACTGGAACCCAGATTGCCCAAGTCCCAGTTCCATGCTCTTAGCCCCCACACCATGCTCCCAAAACTTTAGTCAGGCTCTTGGATATCATCCATATGAAATTAGGTATGCTATATGATTAGGATGGTGGGAATTCACAGTCCACTTAATAGAAGCAGATACACTGATCCACACTAGATCATTTACAATATGAAATGCATCTGTTAACCCCCTGAACTCCACCAAAGCCTCTGTGGGCAGCTATTCAAACTATACCTTGTCCTAAGTTATTCGTGTTTTACATTGATAGGGGGTGACTAACACAATCCCAAAGATTACTTTTATCTTTCAGAAGATAGTTTTCCTTGTTATGAATTCATTCATTAATTACTTGATAACATTTTTATCTCATCATACCTTAATCCAAATTAAAGTGATCATTAAGTACTATGGGTTTTCTTTTTGCATGCTTGAATATCGCATACGCAATGCTGATTGGTTATCTTATTAATGCTTTTTTAAAAAAACCAAATTGCTTCATTTGAGCTGAGTAGCATTGTAATTACTTGAGGGAGCTTAAAGAATTAGATAATTAAGATTGTTCTGCAAGGTCAAAAGATAAGATGGAAAAAGGAAATTAAGCCAATGTTAAAGAAGACTAAACTGGGGCTCTTTTTAAATGAAACAAAATGCTGGATGTATGCTAAGAAATCAGATACAACTGTAAGTCTTCGCTCTCTCTCTCTTCAAATAATAAGAATGGCAAGCATCACTCTAAGAATGAACCATCCTACTGAAAATATTGTGGCTTTGGCAATCAGCAACCTGTGCTCTTGCTAATTATTTAGAAATTCAGTATCATCATTAATATCTGAATTAAGCCAAATCTTTTTTCCAAGAGCAACAACTCCCAAGATAACTGTAGCAGTCCAGAGAGCTGTTGCTATGATTGCAGTAGCTTTTCTGTAAATATTTGAATTACAACAACTTGCAGTTCCCCTGCTCCTGAGAATGAAGGAGCACAATCGCTTGAATTATCTCTTCTGACATTACAGTACACACATGAATAGACTGCACTTGTGTGAGTAAATGGAGGAGATCGCCTTTTTGGTTCTTCTGGCTGGGTTCTGGATAAGTATGTGGATAAATAAATACACCAGACTTGCTTCTTCAGTAACAACTATCTGGAAACCAGTAAAGACAAAGAATAGGGAACTTAATTGACTGTTTTCCATCTGTCTCTATTTTTTTCCAAAATATGTTTTATTGCATTGTTCGTTGTTTGCAGCTATTTTCATGTTTACTGCATAGTGTTTATTACATTTTAATTGCAGCAAGGCAACCTGCTCTACCTGCAACTTCTCTTGTGCAAATCACACATGGCATCTTTCAAAAGGGAGACTTTTGCAACTTTACATCAAAGATGGGTTGGTGCAGATTTGGGTGCATGCTTGGAAAGATGTGCACTTTTTCTTTTTGGTTAAAAAATGGTGCTTGGTTTCAAGAACAAGAATGAAGCAAACCCAGCATCAATGTAGAAAATGACAAACCTTGATAAACTCAATCATTGCTCATTCTTCCATCTCTATAGAGTTAGCTTATTCATTTATTTTTAACCTGTAAGCCACCCAGGAGATGGCAGCCATACACATTTAATAACACAAATCAAACTGATGGAACATGTTGGGCAAATGGGGACTTGATTCCTGTACAATAAAACTCCCTATACTTTTTGAATCCATGGACAAATTTGGGAATTTGAGAAATTTCTGTGGGTGCCATCACAAAAAGACACATCTATTAATCTTCTGCTGCATCTTATCAGCAAAAATAATATACATTTCAATATTGAATTATCGTAGGTGTTATATTATTAATCATTATGTTATTATTTATAATAATTGTTTCATATCAATTAGACATTGCAGTGCAATGTCAGTTTAACAAAGGATTGCCTAATTTGGCTACCTGCTGGCCATGAGCTACAGCTAATGCTTCTTTTAAGCATATATTTTTGCAATATCCAATAGTCACTCCTTTTGGCGGGAAGGTTATTACACAGATATATTTTGTACTGTAAGATTCTTTAATATTCAGTGATATAAGTACTATTTAAAATTATTTACCTGCTTTAGGGAAATTAACAAATGGAATGGGAAAGTGATCCTCTGTGCCTTTTTGACAGCTTAAAGACTAATATTATTAAATTGGAAGGAAAAACTCTCACCTCCTATAATACAATGGATTGAGTTCCTAACAACCCTTTTGTGACATGAACAGCTGGCAAAGAGATGCAAATTTCAAGTGAATACTTCATCTGCTTGGATATTTGTTTTGTTTTTGTTGGAGGCTATGTATAATTACAAGAAAGCTGTACGCATTTCTTACAAACCCATGTATGTGTATTCAAAGAATGGAATGGAAAAAATATAAAAAGTTAAACATTTTATATTTTAACACCATGTTAGGGATGCCTTCATGAGTACCAGTGGGATGCCTGCAAGCACCACAGGGGAGATTCCTTCTGTGCAACAAGAATACGAGCCAAGTGTCAATGGCGTGCACACAGCACACAATTAAGCACATCTTGCCAGAAGTTGTAAGAGTTAAGTAGTGCCTTGGCTTTGTACAAGTTTACACTTTGAAGTCAATTCTACAAGGGCTGACTGTGCATGCAAATCAAGGCCAGGTATTTGGCACTTCTAAACAGAATTGATTTTCTTTCAGGGTCATTAAGCCAGCTTTTCACTAGGTCAGGTGCTTGATATTAATTTAAAAAGAGTGCTCTGCAGAATGACCCTTTTCCCTAAATGTTTAGATTTCCCATTAAAGGAACTGAAGAATGCCAGACAGCTTGACATGAGATAGTTCTAGGTAATTTTTCTCCCTTCCCTCCAGTGAACATCCTACTCTATAAAATAAACCTCAAATTACCAATTACCTAAATAGCTAGCTAGTGCTTCTCTTATACAAGGTTACCTGGATGTGAGAAATGAGTGACCCTGATTGAAACTCCCTGTGTTCCTTGGCATTGCAATGATTACTTGGCATTACAGCCTGCTGATCAAGTGACCTTCCAAACCTGAGACTAATGAACTTGGAGTCTGTTTAGAGAACTGCGAAATGCCCCTGCTTATGATGAAAATGTTGGTAGTTTCCAAAAGCATTAAGTCAACACAGCAGGGGCACATAATATTCCTCTTTCAAGGGCTAACAGCGGAACAGAAAAGGGCCTCATGGGTCACCTCCACCCATCTCCTGAAAAGCCTGCTGCACTTACCAAGAGGGGCAGCTGCTGGAAGGTGGAAAGAGCAGCCCAACCAAACCAAACCAAACCAAACCAAACCTTAATCAAGGTGTGCTGTAAGTCTGTTCAACATTCCACACATAAGGAACATGCATCCCCCCCCCCACTGTTGTCCAAGATTGCAGAGTGCGCCATGCTTAAACAGAGGTATGCAGGCCAGTGGGTCTAATCCAGCCTTCCAGTATTCTCCAGATGGCCACTCCCCTTCCTATGGCTCCATTGCCTTTCCTTGTTCACCAATCATTTGGTGTCTCTCCAGCCTTTGTGCTGTCCTTTCCCTATTCTAAAATGCCTCCCCTAAAGATAAGTAACTGGCAGTAAGAGTAGCAAACTCCAACATGTTGATTTTTTGTCCCCCTCTTGCCTTCAGGCTCTTAAAAAAGCTTCTTCAAAATTGAATCCAGCTGCCATGCAGGTGAAAGGAGTTCTCCACTCCTGCACTTAAATGTTCCCTCCTTTTTTGGTTTTGTAGGCAATAGTGCAGATATGAATAATAATAGTAGTAGTAACAACAACAACATCTATAGTTCCCAATAACCAAAGCTCTCTGGGCAGTAAACAAGAGTAATAAATACAATAACATACAATATAGAAAAATCAGCAATGACTGTCATTAAATTATGTTAAAAAATAAAACCACAGTTTTGCAACTAAGGAACTCAAACCTGTCCCTACTGCTAGGTCTGGACTAAAACATTATTTCCTGAAATTATTTGGATCTTCCAGGGAGAGTGTCCAGGGCCTCACCATTGCCTCTTTAAGGCAGAATGGGACCATTGCTCACCTCCCAAGAGCAGGAGGCTTATAAGCCATTCCTTATTCCTCCCTTCCTTATAAGCCATTCCCCTACAAGGCAGGCATGGTTGCATGAAACCATCCAAGAACCTTGCCAACATCCTCAAGCTGAAGCGGCTGGAACTCATCCAGTCAACCAGGATCACGCTGTGCTGCAGACCTCACTTGATTCTACTGCTGAAACACTGAAGTCTTAAGTCCTGGCTGATGCAAGACATTTTATCTCAGAAGCATCTAGCAAATATATCACTCCCGGCCTCTGGTTGGTCTAAGATGGCCTTGGATCCAGCATGTAATAAGGCCTGGATGATTCTAGAGAGATCTGCTGGACAGTAAGTAGAAGACTGGGTAGAGGCAGTGAGATGATTTTTCTTAGACATTCTCACTGCCCCCAAATATATCTGCTTACAGGCACTTACCAGGGCAAACTTGCACCCACTAGGAGTCTTCCTCATCTGATCTCTAGCTATCTCCTGTACTTTTTCATTATGCTCAGCTCTGAGACGGTGTTCAGGAATGATTTTGTCAACTGCCTGGGTGATCTCTGAAAAACAGAGCTACCAGCTGTATCAGCCAGAAAATCTCCCAAGTTCCTCTGGAAAAGATTAGGATCCATTAACCTCCAGGAATGGACCACCTTAAACAGTTCCCCATCCTTGCCAAGGGGAAAAGTCACCATTACTCTAAATCTCAGGCTGTGATCCAATCAGAACAAAGGAACTGACTCAAAGCCCCCTGTCTTCCGATCACTATGCCCGTGCCAGGCTGGGGGGAAAAAAAAATCCAGATCTCCAGAAATGCGAATGTCTTATGCAAGTGGCATCCATTTTATTACTGACCCGGATTATTTGTGGGTGAGCTGCCATCTTTTGCTGTGCTTCTGGTTTCTGGACCACAGTCTGGAGAACAGAGTGGCCCTGAGGCATACCAAAGCCAGGCTTTTGTTATTCCTTGCCTTCCATCCCAGCAATTGTTTATCCAGTCTCCCTAAATGTATCTAGGCTAGGAAAAAAAGGCATGCAGCTTTTTTTTAAAAAAAAATATTAATTACTCAGCTGTGTACTAATGCAATCAGTGCTTCTGGTCTGCACAAAACAAGGAGAATTTTGAGATCCTATCCAACATCACTTCTGAACTGAAGGGATAATTTAAAAAGTTGAAAGGTATTGACTAAATACAAATACACAGTCAGGGCCAGCCCCCTCCCAACCCATGGGGTGAGTCCCCCACCTCAGGCAGCAGAGAGGGAGGAGTGGCCAATTCTGCAGCTCCATCCCACCCAATCCTGCCAGGAGGACCTGCCACTGCCTGCTCCGGAGGGCTCTGCCACTGCCATGGGCCAGCCCCTCTCCCACCATGCGGTGTGCTGCACCCTCCGGAGAGCCGTGCTGGCTGAGTCAGCTGCTGACTGGCCTGAAAAGTGCAGCTCTGGAGGGTTTCTTCCTCAGAGCCAAGCATGAGAGGGGTTTTCTGGAGGATCACCTGACAGGAGAAGGCGGGAACATGACGTGCTCAAGGGAAGGGAGCTGTGATGCAAAGAGACAGGTGCTCTCTTGCCTGAGACCGTGGGAGAGTTTGCTCCAGGAATGTACACAGTACACATCCAGTTCAAGTATACGGTAATCCCACTGTACACAAGAATGTAAAGGTACCTACAAGCACAGAAAGGTACTACGACGGCACAGGAGCATAGTAGCCCACACCGCTATGAGTTGTCTTCGGGGGTTCAATCAGTTCCCACTATTGTAGGCTTTTAGGCAGGTCATGAGGATGTCCTTGATTAGTTTTAGTGGACTGTTCCAGTTTGAGCTGCATTTTGTGTGTGTAGCTTTTTAATGCTATCCCGATCAGCAGTTTTGCTGGTATTTGCTGCTTGTTGTGCTTTTATTACAATATTGGTTTTTATTACATAGGATTTTATTGTTGAAAATCAACTTCAGAGGGCTTCTGCCCTGAAAGACAGACTAGACTAGAAATATTTTAATCATACATACATACATACATACATACATACATACAGAGAGAAAGAGAGAGAGAATATATCCTATTGGTTAGGATAATGGCTCTTATGGTGAATTATAATGAATATTGTGAATAAACAGAAGTTCTTCCTGAGGAAGAAATGATGTTATCTCACTGTCTCAAACACTGCAAGAAATAAATGCACAGTTCAGCAGAAATATCCCACTCACCAGGACGGCATACCCATTGCGCAGAACATGTTCAATAGCGCCTTTATGCCTTGAACTCTGCCATGTGCTGAATACCTTTTGATCCCAGAGGAGCTAGCGAGAGCTGCGAGTCCCCAGGAACCCTTTGCAGGAATGTTCTGAACTTTCCAAGAGGATTCGGATAACATCTCCATTGGCAGGAAAAGTGGCCATAGGCATGGCCGATGTTCAACTGACATTAAAAATGAGGACCCTGTGTAAAACATGATCTGTTTTGAATGTCCTCTCCCATCACCACATTAACCTTGAATGAAAGCAAGGCAAGTTATAGAGAGCCACTTCAATATCATGCCGTTTGAAACTCAAGAAATGTAAACAGCACCAGAAGGGCTTCAGAAACAGCAAACTGAAGATTGGAATCCATCATGCCTTTCATTAGGGCTACTAATGGCAAAAGTGCATAAAGAAAATCAACAGTTGCCCTGGCCATATGCAGATACTCTGAAAGATAAGTTCCGTTGTGTTTGATGGGGTTAATTCCCAAGAAATGTGCTCAGGCAGACAAAAACTACAACCCTATTCGCATTTACACCCTGTGGAAAGTGGGACTAATGTCTGGGCGATGTATAGAATTGGGCTGTGTGTTTCTGAGCCACATAACATGGCAAGATTTCAAAGCTTTCTGATGTAAACCCAAGTCAATTGGTATTTGCACCAGTACGAAGCTAAAGTCAATTTCTATTACAGAACACAAGTTAGAAACAAGCAACCAAGCAAACCAAACAGGCAGAATTCTCAGAAGAAAGTGAAAATCACTTTATTAAGATGCATATATCAAGGTCAAATCCTCCAACTGTTACTTAGAATCCAAAGCAACAAAATGGAATTTAAAAAAAACTGTAAAAACCCAACCCAAACCAACCCCCCTCATCCTCACTGCACCAGCGTATATGGTTTCCACTGCATTTCAAGAATCTCTCTTTTAAAAGAGCAATTTTTACGTTGACAGTTTCCAAATAATGATTTTAGAACTTCTTACTAAAACATTATTCTAAGCAATAATCTGGAAGCCGTGCATGTCATAAAAATTGTCCTTGCTAAGCAGACATTCATAAAACATGTCAAGAACCACAACTGGTGCAGATGGGTTTTTCTGTCTTGCACCACTGAATCAATGCTTCCTACACATACTCACTCGAGAGTAAGTTCCATTGAATGCAATGGGGCTTACTCCCAAGTAGACTGCAGTGAAAGAGATTTAAGAAGCACAGGATAACTCCCACCTTGCCAATATCAACGTGGGTTGGACAGAAGCAGACGGGGCATGGCCTATGGAGCACAGCACACAAGCCAATGCTTTGCTATCAACCATCCCATGAGTAAGTTACAATAAGAGAGCACACAGGTCAGGAAGGAGGAGCAGTGCTTCAGTGGAATGGATGCTTTCCATGGCTCCTACTTGGCCTCTTCCTGCTGAAGTATGTTCACTGCATGAACAAGACCAAAACTCATGCAAGACCAAATATTTTTGAATTCATATTTAGGTGACTTTTTAAAAAATGCCTTCTCGTTCTTCTGCGATTTTTTTCTTACCTCTGTGATGTTTTCTTATATTTTCTCCTGCAGGAAAAGAGCATAAATAAAAATAAGAAATAAGTAGAGTCAACATGGAATGTGGGTGAAGAGGGAGAGGGATAGCATTAGATAATATGAGGGTTAGATGTTTTCATGAGCTCCGTGAGACAATAAGCTTGCTCATGAGAAAAATCTAAAGCTCATAGCTTCTTGCAGGTGAATGATTCCAGGGCCAATCATCCTTAGCACAAAGAGGACTTCTGTGCCAGGGTTGTATCTAATATTAGTTCCTCTTAGAGCAGACTCACTGAAAGGAATAAGACTCAAGTTAGACACAGACAAATCTGTGTCTCCGAATGTTACTGTACATGATAGCATGCAAAAATAAAAGCAACATACTGCCTTTTTAATGGCTTCCACAGCTGAAAAAATATAAGGAATAAGAATTCTTAGGGATAAGCATCCGAGGAACCATTATCATGTGGCAGAAGCTGGAAACCACTTCCCTCTCTGCTCAGCAAATTTCCATGTTCAGGAAAAAAAGGACTTGTTTTTCTTGCTATGGCAACCTAGGGCCTTACAGCAAAAGGGTTACTTTCTCAAGACCACTTAGCATAGGTAAAGGTAAAGGTTTCCCCTTGACGTTACATCCAGTCATGCCTGACTCTAGGGGGCGGTGCTCATCTCCGTTTCCTAGCCAAGGGAGCCAGCGTTTGTCCCCAGAGAGTCTCTGTGGTCATGTGGCCGGCATGACTAAACACCGAAGTGCACGGAACACTGTTACCTGCCCACCGAAGTGGTACCTTTTTATCTACTTGCATTTGCATGCTTTCGAATTGCAAGGTTGGCAGGAGCTGGGACGGAGCAACGGGAACTTACTCCGTTGTGCAGATTTGAACCGGCGACCTTTCGATCAACCAGCTCAGCAGCACAGCAGTTTAAACCACTGCACCACCTGCAGTCCCCCACTTAGCATAGGGGTAGGCTAATTGAATTCCAGTATCTGTTGTTTTTATTCTTTCAGCTTAAATTCTATTCCTTTTCCAAATTTATCTATGATTTCTTTAAAATCTAAATACCTATTTGAATATTATTTTAATGTGTATTTTCCTCAAAATAATAATTTCAACTAGAATTTTGATTTGTTTAAACTGCTGAACAGTTATTATCATTATTATTAGTTGTATGCCACATCCCTTAGCTATAGACTCTCTGAGTGGCTCACAATCCATTATATGACAACCATTAAAATAACTCATTGCATTGCAACATTTGGAGAAGTACAAAATCTGGTAGCTACATTATTAGTCCAAGGGCTTGTCATCTTTATAGGAATTTGGAAAATCAGATTACATCAATTATTACCTACTTTTTCTCTTGGGCAGAGCTGGCCTTATATTGTGACTGATTTGCATTGAGACATAACATTTCACACCTTTAATCAGGCGCTGATTTTCTTAAAGTTTGCTCAGTACCATTTTCCTTCTGAAGCAACTCTATTTCATTCAAGAAAATTAAACTGTATTATTTACAACAATATTATTCATAACAGTGTTGTTGTGTTTTAAAGGAAATAATAGTGATGAACACCTCTGATAAGGATCCTACACCTGCTAAAGCAATCATAACTAACTCAAGCCCCATTACTTCCAGTGGTTGGCATGGGGGCCAAACTTAAAACATTTTCATTTCCATACCTCCGTGCATACCCAAACCAGTCACCATAAATAAGCAGTACAACATCACTGCTTATATAAACCTCCCATTTGCATGTTACAGATAAAAAGAGTGTAAGTCCAACAGCAGCTCTCTCTTAGGGGTCCCCACCCTGGTTTGTGCAATAACAATGACTTTCCATCTCTAGGTAGCCTATATTTGCCTGTATTACCACTGCAAGCATCCGAAAGTTTTCTCTGTAGTGATATCTTGGCACTTCTAAGTTTTCAGGAACCACTGTCAGTAGCAGTCTTAAAAAAAAAGTATAAAATCCACCTGAACTCAACAATTTTTAATTCTTCCGGGCAAGGGAGGGATCAGTGCTTAGTAGCAGTGTAAATGCTTTTAAGGCATAACCTGTCAGACTGGGAAAGAACCATGCGTGAAAATAAGCACAAAAGCGATTAGTCAGAGTAGTTGATCCTGGGCTATTGGTTAGACTGATGTTCTGGATATGTGTACAGCAACTCCCCCCCCCCCCGCCCCGATTTATATCCTACCTTTTTCCTACAAAGGGCTCAAGGCAGCTTACATCATTCTCCTCCTCCATCTTATCCCCACAACAACAACCCTATGAGGTAGGTTGGGCTGAGAGTCTGTGACTGGCCCAAAGTCACCCAGTTGGCTCCATGGCCGAGCAGGGACTAGAACCCAGATCGCCTGAGTCCCAGCCCCATGCTCTTAACCACTACACCACACTGGCTCTTCATGCATTCAACTGCCTCCAGCTGAGGTAACACCAGATGACAGAACACAATCTGAGTTATTTCACCTGCAATGACTGATTATTGTATACAATTGTCACTTGATGTAACTGAAAGCTGACCCCTCATGAAAATAGGTTCAGCACCATGGAGAGCTCCTTAAGCATTTGAAATACACCCTTGGAATGGAATCACTACACCACTGACATTGGAATCACCAACCTCTACGGAAAATAAATATGATATAGCTATAAATGTAGATAATTAGATAGAGAATGCCAAAATTCCTCCAGGGTTGATTATCTGTAACCTCTGACCTGGCTTTTGAGCCAGGCTGTCATGTTGCCTTACCTTCCACCTTGGTCTCCCCTTCCAGGAAATCTCATTCTCCCTCTATGCATGAGGCCTGTTCTTTGTTTTCCATGTCCTGTCTCAGGCATGGCTGCTGGGGCACAGTCTTCAGCTTCCCTTGGACTATGTTCTTGGTAAGTTCTGTAGCCACTAATCTAGGTTCACCCCAGTCCCAGAACAAATCACTGACTCCTGATTGCCAATGCACCAGACTGTGCTTTCATGCCATTTCCAAGGACTGAATCTGATCCTGAAATCACAAACAACTGTGGGCAATAAGGGCCTGCTTACAAAAGCCAGATTCAGGGCAGGAAAATGCCCAGAATCAGATTTAAGCAAACCTGTTTAGTGATGGAATCCAGACACCAAACACAGAGAAGTCCTCTTTACCACACCCCGCTTGCTCATGCATTTTCTTGGAGAGTTGGCAATTGATCTTTGACACAGTTTGCTCTTGTGCCGGGCTGCATTACACATGGGCTTGGCCAAGGAATATGAAAATTCTTGAAAGATAGGCATATGCACATTTAAGCTAACCTTCTTGCCAGCAGTGAGAATCTGCTATAAGCAAGTGCAAGTGGCATGTGAAAATTAAGAAAGACTAAGGGTATTTCATCATAATAATATTAACGCAGTCATCCCAACAGGCTGTATAAAGGAAGATGATGGGCATGTAGGATTATTCCACCAGACTGGCCGATTTTACTCTTCCTGTCCCCTTTTCCTTGTGTATT
This sequence comes from Varanus komodoensis, assembly GCF_004798865.1. NCBI lineage: Eukaryota > Metazoa > Chordata > Lepidosauria > Squamata > Varanidae > Varanus > Varanus komodoensis. Next base: position 16,378,930 of record NW_025335269.1, on the reverse strand, counting down.
GAGCCTTTTTAGTTTATAGATCTGCAGATAGGGACCATCCTTTTTCATATTTGCCTGTAAGCAGCTTTGGAGAAATATATTTTAAATAAAAAAATAAAAATTAATGTTCTCAGACTAGAACAAGCCAATGCCAGGGATCCAGTTGGGATTTCATGGGACTTTGGAGATCTTCAAGAAAAAGTCACAAATGCCACCCTAGGAAGCAACATTCTCACAAGAATAAGGCCTTCCATCTAATTAAGACAGAAATGAAGAATCATTTGAGAAAGCATGAATGTAAAATGAAGCATGTGAGCAGAAGATCAGCTCTAGCACGTCAATAGCAAGACTTGCACTATCGCTGATTTTTTGGCTTTTCCACCCTACCCTCGTGGCACATGGGTTGCTGTGTCATCCAAACTCAGCCAGGTTTGCAGTGGGGCCGGCTTCCAAACCACTCCAAAAACTATAATAAACCAGGGATTCTGGGATGGTTTCAAAGCTTCCCCTGCTGCACACCTAAGTTTGGATGGCACAGCAACCTGTGTGCCACGAAGGTAGTTAGGCAGATGATGCTGCTCGTGACAGGCACAAAGAGGGAAGGAAAAGGAATCTACGGGGGTTTCATTTTGGTGATGATTATGAGAGCCCGTCCAATTAGTTCTATTAGCCTGGCCAATTAGTTCTACTGCTGAGCACACGGTTGACTACTAACTGGCCAGGCAAAATGGATCTAGAATGACCTGGGGACATAGAATGACCTTTTCCCCTCAATCCAGCGTGATGAAGAACTGGGGAAGTCAATTCCCCAAGTATAATCCCCACACCACTTAATCACATGACTATGTTTCTTAGTCAAAAGAATCGCTTCTTCACTCCTACTCAGGTTTTAAAAATAATCTGAATTGCTTTAAGTTAAGTTCAACTGTAGATAACTCTTCAATAACTGACATTACACATCTCTCTATTTATTGTATCTGCGGTTACTTAAGTAAATTGAGCAAATTTGCAAGTGAGAATCTTTTTTTGTTTTCCAAGCAAGCAAACTCCACTTCGAACTTGTCATGTCAAAAGTTAATTCCTACACTTGTCACCAGTTTTGAAAGTTTGGTGACTCAGCCCCAGGGCCAATGCAGACATTGCTTTAAATCTACATCTAGTGGTAACACGCCCTCCCTTCCACCATTTTCATTCTAGAGCAGGTACATGGCCCTCACCGTAGGCCTGAAAAGCTGCTCTACCTCCCATCCAAGAATTTAGTTCTCATCCCCCAAACCCCCAAGCCCAGAGTCAATCCAGAATAAACATGGAATGAAGAAGCAAAGACACAGGGGCTAGATATGAGTTTTAAGTAACAGCTCTTCTCCTACAAGTACCACCTGCTAAAATCCAGTTGAAATGAATTTTGAGACTTTTACCACTTAAGACCCATGGCCAAAGCTAACTAAATCCAACTTGGTGGCACATAAGGTGGAAAGGTTCCTTCACATCCCTCTTTCATGGCCAAATACTACGGCATATTCATATTATATTGGACTATTGGCCTGTTGAACTATTGGTCTGCGGAATATAAATTAAATAATAAATAATCATATATCTGCAGATAGAAAGCTAGCAGAGGCCTACAGGTCAGAATGAGGCCAACATTTTCCTAACATAGAGCATCTTTCTTGTCCATGGATGCAGGTACATGCCACATATTTTTATGTGTGCATGCATACAAGGTCAGGGGTGGACAGTGCCTTGTTCTGCCTCAAGCAAGTTTGTCTGTTTATATGAATTTAAAATCTATGATAAGTTCTTCTCTGTGCATATAAGAATGCCTTACACAGAGCTCTGGATTTGGGCCTATGACAATAGAGACAAGAGAAGAAGAGAGCAGTTGTTAGTTTACTCCATTGATTAACAACTTCTATTCTTATTTTTTACTTCTGCTTATGTCAAGAGCTAAATTTCCTGCAGACTAATGGGGTCATTTAAAGAAATTGAAGTCTTCTTCACCAGTCAGTTCAATATGTGGAATCAATACCCCATGCATTTTCTACTAATGTTCATGCCATTACAATGGAATTAATGGTGCATAAACCAAGCAGCATCGCTGCCTTTATTAATAAGCAGCATAAATCAAGTTGCAAGTGACTGCTGGCATTCTAGTTTCAGTAAGATTGGGAGCAGATGGAGGCATGTTAGTTATATTTTTACTGGTATTTTAATAGGTATTTGGATTTGGGGGGATTTTCAGCTGGTTGCCACCTGTCCAGGTCTAACAGAAAGACAGAGAAAAAGACGGAGATAGCTCGTGTAAAAATACAAATATAGTTTAGCATTGCTGTAGCAATTTGCAGTACTCAAGAACATTAAGGTTGGTTTTTTTGTCAGCAGCTCTTTCATAAAGGAGAGGGAGCATAGCTCAGTGGTGCAGCACATGCTTTTCACGCAGAAGGCCCCATGTTCAATCCCTGACACCTTCAGCTACTTTTCACTGTCAGAAAGGCCAGGTAGCAGGTTCTGGGAAAGATCTGCCACTGAAATCCTGGGAAACCACTGCAAGTCAGAGCAGACTCCATACTCTGTACAAATAATCACCTGGACTGGCCTAGGTCAGCCTCCTATGTGCCTTCCAAGCATACCAGGTATACTGTGTATAGTTCACCAGAACAGAAGCTGATGTCATATCATTTGTGGTTTTAAATGTTTTGTTAGTATCAGGAAGAAGTTGTGAAACATGGAGAAAACTGAGTACAAGATGGGGTCCTGAGTAAACAAGGGGATCCCAGTGCGGACTGGGCTATGTTAGATGACCCCACTGGTATCATGCCATGCAGAAAGCTCGATTTGATTAAGACTCAATCCTAAGGCTCGGCTCCAGAATACAAAAAGTAGGGTAAATTATTTACCAAATCATTTATTTAATATCCCATCTTTCTCCCAAAAATGGGACCAGGGAAATATTTACTTTAAAGAACAGTTTTTTCAAAAAATGCTTTTGTCCTTGTTAGCACCTGTACTAGAGATGGTGGTACTCCTTTTCTAGGGAAATGTGGAGTCTTGCATTCTCCAGCAGGGTACATCTGGGACACTTTCATGATCATTAGATTCAGGTTGGCTAATTGCACAGTGCATGGTAATTTATTATGTTCTATTGTATTTCAATGTATTTTATTGTGTTGTAAGCCGCCCTGAGGCTTCAGCAAGGGGCGGCATAGAAATGTTATAATAATAATAAAATAATAATAATAAAAAATACGTGAATCAAATCCTGAAAGCTTTTTCCTAGAAAAAGTAATTGAAGGAGGGGGATTTGGAGTGGGGAAGGTTAAGTATTCCTGCTTCTCCAAAGGAAACCTTCCCACTGGATGTGAGGCAAACTTAACACTGTCCCTAGCCTTAGCCACTACACCTCTCTTCCAAATCTTATCACAAGCCACTTTACCTGAATCAGTGAAAAGCTGCAGGGTGGAATTTAGAGTGCAGAGTTATAAGCAGGGAAATTTGAGCATCTCCTGTTCCTGCTTCCCATTTCTGTTCTCCAAACCCTACTCCCAAAGTGAACTTTTTCTGTAAGGAAGTAGTTGTCAGGTGGTTGTTTTATACAGAAGTCAATAATGGGTGCTGGGACCCAATACTGGCTGGAACTGCTTCCTGGTATACAGGGCTGGCTGCAAGAAGAAATAATACTCTAGAGTCTAGAGCACGTGCAAGTATTTCTTCCAACCACTAAGAAACCTAGATCTATCTATCTAAATTTTTATTTCAGCAAGTGAAAAGGTTGCATTCTCTGCACAAGGTAAGCTCCAAGATAGATCACTGCATCACTCTCTTCATGGCACTGCCTTTGAAGATGGTTTGAGAAATACAGATGCCAGATTGGTAACGGGGACAAGAAGGTCCAAACTTGTAACATCAATGCTGATCTGCTTGCAGTGGTTGCCTATAAGTTTCTGAGTCTGATTCAAGCTGATTTTGACCTCTAAAGCCTTACATGGCTTGGGTCCACGACACCCGATGGTTCACATTCCCTGGAATGACTCTACTTGTACATCACAGAGTCTTTCCTTCAGGCATCTCCTTTGAGGGACACTTAGAAGAAGGAGGACCTTTTCAGTAGTGGCCCCATGATTATGAAATGATCTTCCAGTGAGGCCCATCCAGCAACAACATTATTAATTTTTCAGGGTAGGGTTAAGAACTTCCTTTGCTCTCAAGCATTTGTTACCACATGGTAAGGTTTGAATCAAATCCTGGGATTGCTTATAGTTAAAATTGTTTTGATGTGTGAGTGCAGTCTGTTTATATATGCAAATAGTTTTTCTATTATATACAATATTGGGTTGTTAAGGTTTTTAATCTTTGTAAATTGCTTGGAGTGCTTTTACAGAAGTATAACGAATAAAAATTAAATGAATCCAAAGAAGCACATGGGAACTTAAAAGGAAAAGACTTCTAAAGTGGTGTGCTAAACATAAATTAAATGAGAAAAGAATGGAAAAGAAACAAAAAACATGTATTGCACATACATTTCCATGTTTATTGACACACACGCACATGCACGCACGCACACACACTCAGAGTTAACCAAATTGCTAAGATGAAAACAGGCACAAAAACTAAGGACACTTATTAGCATATTCCATGCAACACACAAAATTCACCTCAAGCTGCTATTCTACATCATGAGTTGCTGTTTAAAAATGTATTTGTTTACAGTTTGATCAAAAATCAGATCAAATGCTTCCAAGTTGCTCTGTTTTGGATTCCAGTGACTGAACATTTGGTGCCATCCTCAAACTACAGAATTGGAGCGGGGGGCGGGGGGGGGGGGGAGGCAGGCAGGCAGGGTATCAACACACACTCAAGCTCTAATTGCAACCTCTCCTTCTGCAGGCAGACCGTGAAGAATCTGCAGCAATGAACAAAGAGGTGAAAATGACTTTTCCCCAGGCATCCTCTTTCTCAGATCCTGACAAACTGCTTGTACCTCTCATAGCAGGAGGGACAATCTGCCACTGATACAAAGCAACATTCTTGTTCTTACAACATTTTTTGCACTGGACAGAAATAGAGTTTTCTTTTACCTCTTTTAGCTGTAGGCTCTCTACTGACCTAGGAAAGCAAAACCTGCAAAAGCACCCAAATCACTGAAGAGAAGGGCAAAATCGTACCATCTCCCCTTTGGGAAAAAAGGGCTAAGGAAATCCTAGCAGAACAAACAGTGACAACAAGTATTATTTGCTTGAAGCTAAGAAAGCATCCTTCGCTTTCATCCCTGCTCCAGCTTAAAGATTCAGGGCTGAGGGGGTGGGGAGGATTAAATATGCTTGAAAGAAATCAAAGCATGTGGACTGTGTTGCCCAGTTAGAACCTCTACGTGGCACTAATTAAACACATGGAAACTCTCATGGAGCCCAATGGACTGCTGGCCAGTTTTGATTTATTTAGGGTGTTAGCTACAAAAACAGCAAGAAGCAGAGGAAAAGGAAAAGTTACCAGCCACCAGTCGGATTAAATATTGAGAAAAGAAGCAAAGCTTCGACTTGCATCAGGCCAGGCCACAGAAGCAAATCTGTATCTTGTTCTAAGCTCTAGTAAACAATATCAGACCGTTAGGGTTTCATCCCCCGCCCCACTATCTCTGCCACCCTCCTGGCTGCTCCTAGACAGCTGGTGTGATGCAGAATTTAAATCTCATGTTTGTGCCAGACCCTCTCCTAACTCTGGAATATAGGCTGAAACAGTCGGATTACTGTTTGACAAGCCTAAACAGGGACCACACGCACACACACACCAGGCAAAAAAATACATGCTCCTTTTGCAGAGCAAGATTATTTGTAAGTTATTTTCCATGGCTTTGAATGAGATAAACTTTCTAACCACACATCTTCCATTCCGATTTCTCACGTATTAGCCAGATCATCACTAGCAATGATATTTCATTTCTATCCCACACTTGTTTTTACTCCAGGAAACTCAATGCAGCTTCCATGAACCTCTCCTTCTCTATTTTATGTGCGTGTTAACGTCTTGGTGTTTTACTAGGTCAGACACAATCTATTACATTGATTTTACTGTTAATGACATGAGTATCATCTAAGTACAGACCAGGAGAGATGGAAAAGCCAAATGTTCACTATATTGCAGCATCTAGTGAAAATGCTGCCTGTTTTGAATTCCGGGGGTTTCAACGGGAAAGATTAAAGCATGTGTGTAATTTTCCCAAATAAATCTATGGAACTCCAACTGCCCAGCACCATATAAATTTAATATAGGTCTTAATGCAAGAATTAAATAGCAGTGTTAAACTGAATGCAGTACCTAATATATCAAAGAACTGTAGAGCAGACAGCTTTTCACCTTCAGGGACCTTGGAAAAAGCAAAAGATGTGGGGGCCTTACTCTACCTTCTTCCATTTGGGAAAAGACTCTAAACTGCTTGTAACTTTTGAAAGATGGTATCTAATGCCTATCATACTGTTTAGACTGCATCTGCAAAATAGTCCAAAGAGCTGGAAGCAGATGTGCACTTTCTTCTACATGTGGTGAAGTTTCAAACTTCTGCAACCTGTTGGCAACATTTCAGGAAGTTTTGAAATCAGCAATTGACAAGGACCCCAGATATGGGCTATTTCACAATGCAGACAGTGACCATGTCATGTACGTGCATAGACATGTACTATTCTGTTTGTTCCTGGTGACTGAAAGGAACTCGAGTGAATATATGGGAACTACCATATTCTCCTAGTCATGAGGTTGAAGACCAGATGGCCAAAAGGAGGGTGATAAGCCTAAATGTCTGGCCAGGAAGGCCAAGACTCAAAAGAATCAATCCTTCATTTATGCGACATGGTTCCTTTCCCCCACCTACACGTAAAGTCTTCTGAAGAAAATGTATCAAGGCAATATAAACACATAGATCTTTACTGAGGGGTCAAAAACCAGGTTAATAAATGGAAGAGGCTGGCTGATGGGTACATGTTGAGGGAGATTAAAGCTTAGTTGTGCATATTATCTGGCTGAATGAAGAGATTTTCCCAGAGACAGCTTTGTTTTCTCTCCACTGGATACCTTTATTCTGTGTTGTTTCTGTTTTGTTGTGTTGTTAATTATTTGGTCCATTATTTTTCCTTGTATTAACTGCACTTCTTGACATTATCTTGAATAAAAATGAAAATGGGTTTTTAAATAAATGTTTTTATACCGTGTTAAATCTAGCTTTTGAATTCATGCCTCCTAAGCAACTTTTTCAAGGTTCATCCCATGCAGAATTTAGAGTATACAGAAGGGCTATATTTAATGCCCAGAATCCAACACAGAGTTAGGTATGCTCATGGACGCAGTCCTCTCCTTCCTTACATGAAAGGGAACCCATAGAGACCAGTAGAAATTCTGTCTGAGTAAACATTTATGGGATGCCACTATTAGGCAGTTGGGCCTCTAATTTGTGTTGTATTGTGGCCAATCTGAAGTATGATGTATTGAAATGCCATCCTTAAATATAAATACTTTCAGGATAACTTACAGATAAAGACTGTTTATTTAAGAAGTGTGTTTCCTCTTAACCTTGGGAAATTAATAATAGCTGTTGCTCTGATGGTGGATATGACTCTTTTCTTACCAAAAGCATGCAGATAAAATGATTTTGATTAGCATTGTTTTTCAAAACTGCAATGCCCGTTATTTCCTGGCCAGCACTGAAATGTTGAACAAGACCCTTCTGCCTTGTCTTTTTTGCTTTTCTCAGCATTGATTTAAGCTTACCTGCAATTACATGACTGACTAATAAACTGTATGATGGACTGGGGAGAAGTTTAGCACTACTTCACCTTCCAGGGTGAATTACTGACAACATATTCCAGCCAACTGTGGTTATGGTATCAATATTTGCAAGGAAGAAAGCTACTTATTTATTTACCATTAGCTACATGTACATACACACACTATGGGGAGATGACAGACAGGCAGGCAGGCAGACAAACATGCTCACACATACACAACTTAACGTTAAAAGGTTGTAATCTATTCCTCCAGTTAAAGATGAGTACTTCTGAACCAGGTATGTCCACACCTTCCTGTTCAGCTTTGTTCATAATCGCCGACTTCTGACACCACACTTCCAGCTTCAGATTCTCTCTTTCTCTAAAACATGCTCCAAAAACTGGAGATACATGTAGGCAGGGCTGGTGAGGAGGGCTCGCAGCAGCAGCCCAGCCTCACTTTAAAATCTGTATTGTAGTTGTTTTTTCTGAGCATGTTCATTAACAAATCCTATTAATTCTTATGTGTAGATCCCATTGAACTCATCTGAATTTATTTCCCTATATATGTACACTCTGCACATCAACAAGAGAAGAATCAAGCTTTAAGGCTATAATCCTTTGCATATCTACTTGTGAATAAGCGCAGTGGAACTCAGGGTTTTACTAATGATATATGCATAGGATCCAGCTGTGGATTATTACTGATGCTGTTAGCTGTAAGAATAAAATGTGCATGACTTGATCCAAAAACAAGAGCCAGTGTGCTGGTTGTTAGCAGACACACAGTTTTCCTTTAGCTTGTTCAACAACCTTGAAATATAATTATCTGCTTGCATATCCCAGACCTAGACAGAAATATGCAAGTCACATTGGCCAACGCAATTAAATAACATTTTTATAATTGAATTTATAGACAAAAATATCCTTTGCTCCATTCATTAAAATGATCCCAAGGAGCTGGTTGAAATAACTGGTACTATTTCAGAAGCTTCAGATTTCAGAAGACAGCAAGAAACCAGACAGAAAGCAGCAATGGCTCTTGCATCTCCAAAAAAGAATTAACATATTGATATTTTTCACTTGAAAATTGAATAATTTCCTAACAAAGCAGTGTTTTTAAGGGACCCTGAAAAGCTGCCTAGTTCCAACTAAAATATCTAGGGGACAAAGCCCTCTGTATATTCTATCTTTCAGGGAATTCTCTGCCCCATCACATCAAGAGAAATAACTGAAAAAGATGGAGCTGAAACTACTTTTATTTGCAGTTTGTCTTGTTTTGATGCCAGAAAGCAGATTGTGGCACTTACAAATGCTTGCTTATATCATACACTGCATGGTAACTTCAAAAAATTACACCCAGGAATTGAAGATTTGATTTGTCATTGCTAAAGGCACTTTAGAGCCAATCACTTACTTCTACAGAAACTGGTTGGATCCTAAATATTCACAGTATGCAAAATACTGCGTGCAAAATTTAAGGAGCTTCCTCAGCTAAGGACAGGCAAACTGAGGGACCACACCTGGTCATGTAACTGCCAGTATCTCAAGTATACATTATGTATGCTCATTCAGGAAAAGGTCATCTAAAACTCGGAGGGGGGGGAGGGGTGGTGGCAGTGATACCACTATTCAAGATACCCTATTTGAAATTCCCTTTTCAGCTGGGTTAGGTAGTCCTTACTTACATTTTAGCATCCTAATCCCAGAGGTAAACAGTGGAATTAAAGGCTCTTTTCTTTCCTCCTCTTTTGCAATGTTTAGGGTAGGGGAAACAGGACTGGTGATGCTGGTTAAATATATTATCAAGAATGGAGAGAATGGTAGCAGAAAGCTTTTGTGATGTGGGAGGAAGAAAACCATTATTGCACACTCTTCAGAGGGGAAAGAACTTTAGTTCATGTACATTGGTTGGAGCCAGTGTGATGTAGTGGTTAAGAGCGTGGGACTGGGACTCAGACGATCTGGGTTCTAGTCCCCGCTCAGCCATGGAGCCAACTGGGTGACTTTGGGCCAGTCACAGACTCTCAGCCCAACCTACCTCACAGGGTGGTTGTTGTGGGGATAAGATGGAGGAGGAGATGTAAGCTGCCTTGAGCCCTTTGTAGGAAAAAGGCAGGATATAAACCAAAAAAATAAAAATAAATAAAAATAAATAAATAAGAACAACACCTTCATCATTAAAGAGTGTTTAATTGCTAAAATAATGGGGCCAGAGATCATGTCCACCAAGTTATGTCTTCTGACTTGGAGATGCAGTGGGGGCTTTCCAGGAAGCTTTGATGAATGAAAGGCACTGAACTTGCTCAAAGGCAAAATGTCCTCCCACCTCCAGATATTTTAGATTGGGGACCAAGTTCACATCAAGTCTTGCAAGCAAGGATGAAAACATCTTGGGTTTTAAACCAATTTGAAACAGGAAGGAAGATCTTAGAGGTATTAGAACAATATGTACACCATTTTGCTATACTGTACTTGGACCCCCACAATGCAGATTCAGGTTTGCATTAGATCAGGGTTAGCTCCACATTTGAGGCAGGTTGAGCAAAGTGCCCTCTAGTGGGTCCCTTCCTCTCTGCAGACACTGGTGATTGTGATGACTGGAGAAGGCAGTACCAGTGATTAGGGCACCTAAGGCCAGCCACCTTTAGTTTCCATCAATGCTCTCAATGGGGCATTGTGGGAAATTAAAATGGTGTCTTGACCCTGTTGCCCATTACCAGGCCAGAAAAATAGAAGTTAAGAGGGGTGCAGGACAGACTTCACCATTGTGCCCTGTCAGAGCACTGGAAGCTACTTGAAGGTGCTACATACCAAAACCAGTCCTTACATTAGTCACATCTGCTGGCTTGGTTGTACTCCCGAGAACCACCTCTTATACAATGGAAATCCATCCTGCAGGTTCTGCAGACATTCTAGGCTCTAGAAACTAGACTTTCCATTCATTTGGTGTTATTTTTAGAAGCACTAAACCCCCACTGCATGAGCACACGGTTCCATGAGCACACTGGCACTATAGCATATTAATTCTAATTCCTGGAACAAAATTGTGCTCTGAAAAGAATGAAGGCCTTAGCTTTTCCTAGGTAATAACCACTAACTGAAATTTCATTGTTGCATGTCTGTTAGTATGGTTGGGTATTTTTATTATTACCCAGTATGGTATTGCTTACTACCTCAAGGTTTCACAGAGAAACCATCTTACTGTTCATTCTAGCAGAATTTGGTTTGGATTAAGTTATCCCTATGAACTGAGTGCAGGAGGTGATAAAGCTATGCTAAGGTGACAATGTTCTCCCTGAGATGGATTGGATGGGCTTAGCCTGTTCTGTTTCCAGTCTTCTTTCCTCCTACTGTTTACATTAGCATCTTGCCAAAAGTGACATTCCATTAACAACCCACAGGGAAAAGCCAAGACTTGAGAATCACAGAAACAGACATTATTCTGTAAAGAAGATACAAAGCTTTCCACCTAACCCTACTGCATTTATAAGATTTCCACCCCCTGCTGCTTTTACCTGCCATGCATCACCCATAGCGGAAGGGGTGGGAATAATGGGGAATTACCAAATGGGAAATGCAATGGAAATGCAGCAGTAAAAATGTCCTGAGGGATAAATGTTGTGAGGGGTGCCATAACATCATGCTGGCAGCCGCATATCACAGCCAGATGAGATGAAGAATGGAGTTCTTTCAGTATTGTGTTGTCATGACCATGTCCTGAAGATGGGACGCTCGGGTCTCCTAGAATGGGGGACTGATCTGAGTGGTTGTGAGAGTAGTGTAGAAGAGTTTTGTACACCAGCTGCCACATTTCCCTTACTTCTGTGGCACAAGCCTCAGAGGGAACAGGCAGAAGTTAGAAAAGATCAACTGGTGGACCAAAAGAATCTGAGGTTGGCCTTGAATGATGAGGTTCTCCTCACCTGAAAACCCGCTGTGCTCCTGTGATAACATCCACACCCATTGGCATATGCAAGAAGACACAGGTCCATCCCCATCGGAACTTCAAAGATTTTTGGAATGTGGCTTCTCATGCTGTCAGGGCCAGCAGCATGCTGCTTCTTGTGGAGACAGCCTCCGTGTTCTGACATGAAGAAACGCAGGGTAAATATCCAAGGGGGCACTCTTCACCCTGAGGTCATGCGCTACACCAGAGGCTGATTCCAGGTCTAACCTGTACCTCATTCAGGATAGTGAATAGTGCGCTGTGACTCTAAATATTTTGTTGCAGAAAGGAACCAAGCTGCATTTTCTCCCAGTAGCTGGGAAAGATACCAAGCAGTATCGCAGAACTATCATTAAAAGCCCAAATATGAAAGGTGTGGGCCATGAGCTCTCCTCCTCCTTGGAAAATGGGCTCTCCTGTCATGAGCAGTAGTTAAGAGGCTGTGAATATGCACTCCACATGCTCTAAGAGCCACTATTTTTACAGCTTTGTCTTTTGTCAGTACTCATGAGACATTTTTATTTGGAAATAGGGAGGTCATTTAGTGCACCAGCTGCATACCCAGTTCCAGGAAAGTGGGGAGCACAGCAACCCCCACAATATCTTTGCTGAATGTTCCAAACAGGGCATAAATATCAACTGAGCAAAGGTTCCTGCTACAAAAGGAAGGCGGCCATTGGTGGTTTCCTATTAAAATATCTAAAATTCATATATGAGATTTTTTTGATTAATTTCAGGAAAAATTCAAGCCAAGAGTTCAATTATTGTTCTGTTATTTGAGCCCCTGTGAAGATAAACCAACCAGACAGAAAATCTATCAGGTTAATCCTCAGGTTCAAAACAGAGGTTCAAAACATGCTAATGACTTAATAACTGCAACATAGGAATGGAAGAGAAATAATTCAGTTTGCGTTTTAAGGTGGAGTTACTAATTTCACTCTTTCCAACTGAGACATGAATCAAAAGTCAGTCACACTTCAAAATTCACACCTCCCCAAATTTTACAATGAAGTTCTCCAATCTCAACATGTGTGAAAAAATTCATGTGCTAAGGGAAATCACACAAAATCCATGTGTTAGTGAAAATAATATTAAAATGCAATATATAAGGAAAGTTGATTACAGAAAATTATATTAAAAAGTTGCATTTATGTATTAGGACACAAGCACAAACAATCATTCATATTTTTGTGTGAAATTTTCAAAGTTAAAAATGATTCAAACTTAAGACTAGAAAAACCAAAAACTGAGAGAAAACAACACTGACAGATTTGTTAATCCTATTGCAACATCAGGTGTTATGCAGTGAGTGGCATGTGTGAATTATAGATCAAACACCAGAAACAGAACTTTCGAGTACTGAGAAACCTAGAGATGAAAACTCAAGGCAGAGGTAGAGAACTTCTTCAGCCAGAGGGTCAAATTCAATTTCAAAGAAACTATTGGAGGCTATGTTAGGCAGGGCTAAAGGCAAAGGGTTAGGGCCAAAAATACCAAATATCCCAGCATGTTGGTCTTGTTGTCAGTAATTAAGCCTTCTTCAGAGAAGTATTTCAGAAGGAAGAAAAATTACACAAATATCAGATAACTACTGAATGACTGGCAGTCATGGGGGAGGTGATGGGTCCAGGGTAAGATGATGTAGTTATCAAAGGAATCCTGGACGGCCAGATTGAGACCACCCCGAAATATCTCACTCTGAAGTTAGAAACCCCTGAAGTTTCCCACCCCTGAATTAAGGGGTGAACAGCACTTGGGAATGCCTTACATTAAGTCGCCAAGAAGCATGGACTGTGGCTTGTTTGCAGATGGCATAACTGAAGTCCAGGGAAAAACAATGTAGAGATCAAGGAATGGACAAGAAGATTGTCCTCTGGAGTGGAGTCTGATGAGACATTGTTCATTCAGCAGCTATGGTTCTGCTCATTTCCTCCCGCTGCCAATGTTGCTTAGCCAGCCAGGAGAAAAAGAAGCAGTTCAGAGAGGAATGAAGTAGAGAACAGTCCACCTAAAGCTTCCATGAAACAGATGCTTCATGAGTTCAATACACAGTTAGGGAGTCTTTCCACAAATGTATTGGCTGCAAGCTCATTTGCATTGTTTTTAATGTCTCCTTAACTGAAGTGGAAACACTTTTGAGCTGCTTCTCATGCAGAATAAGGACCAAACAACCTCACTTGGCAGTCTCACTGGACAAAGCTGGAGGTGCATTTGGGTCAAGATGCAGCCCCTTGAAGACCCAGGACAGGGAGTTAAAACTCAAGAAACTCTAGCTGGGCTGTGTGCATACGTTCAGTAATAACTTTTTAAAAATGTTAAACTCAGTGGCTGAGTTTAAAGGTGGAATTCCTTGTCTTGGGAGGCCTATCTTGCCCACTTTCTTTCCTTGCCAGGCCAAATTTCCCTCTCCCTGGCTTTCAGGTGATTAAATTGTTGGATTTCTGCCCTGATTCATGCTTAGTGTGTTTTGTCTGCTTTTAGCTTTCAGAAGGCTGCTGGGCTTTATTTCTTCTTTATTTTTGTTCTTTTTAGTTTTTCTTAGATTTTGAATATTTGGCTGTTCTAATGTGGTTAGCAGCCTTCAGTGCCATGTATGCAAAAGATAGGGTGTAAATCATATTTAAAAACACACACAGACAAACAGAATTTGAAATTTATCCCACCTGAAGTTAATACCTCCCAAAAAGCAGAATCAAGGCAATCTTTTAAAAGAGATGTGTATCTATAAGCAGGGACAGTTAGAGCATTTTCAATTTTACACCTCTTAAAATCTTTCCTCTCACCTAAGCAACCGGTCATTTCTTCTTGCCACTGAAGTGTGGCATTAAATACTACAGGGCAAACCAGGCGACCACTTCATCAGTATTAAACAATGAGGTAACTGGCAGTATAAGCAGACACATGGATGCACTCATTTAGGATCAGGGAGCCAGAAGCTTTTAAAAACACATTTGGTTGCACTCTGGTGTACCATGAAGGGTTCTGAGCTGCAAAAATCAATCCAATGAATATGCATTTAGGGAAGTGGTGAATGTGCACACATCACCCACAGTACAGATCTAACAAGATGCATGGATGCTTTGCAGCATAAGATGGATTGTAGAATTTCCACAAGGCACTTTTGTTCCAGCACTGCTGAAATTTCATAACATGATGTTAATTTTCAAGAAGGAACAGCTAGTTACCATGTTAATATTATGCTGATGAGCCAACAAGAGAAGCTGTTACTACAGATCTACTTTATCTCATTTTCAAACATTAATTAGTCAGTTACAAAGCCTCCCCATGCTCAGGCCAGTGGCCTTTTCAATTTTCTGGACTGTAGGAGGAGAGTGAGGAACACAAGCTTCGTACAGTGAGCACCATTGTTGCGCAGGGGACTCCGTGGTGCTCTAGCCAGCTGCTGAGGGTCAGACAGTTCAAGTCCTGGGAAGTTCCTCTGTTTTTGGAAAGGGCTGGAACACAGGGATACAGCCCACACTTGGAATGCAAATGGTGCCAAGTTCAATCCCTGGCATTTCCTAGTAGTGCTGGACAAACTCCTATCTGAACCGTGGGAGAACCAGTCCATCCTGAGCTAGAGGATCCTTGGTCTGACTTTGCATAAGTCAATGCCCCACGTTCCATGGCCAATATGGCAATAGGTTCTCTTCTCCAGTCTTCCTATGCCTGTCCCACATACCCCATCACACAGCACCACACACATGGGCCAGTGCATCTTTCTGCCCTGGGTACATTAATAGGAAGAGGATCTCTACACTTTACTATCAAACAAGCAGCAGTTCTTTGTAGATACAGCATAAAAAGAGTAGTGGCACTTTTGCATTCACTGAAATGTTTCATTGCTCGAGTCATCAAGGAATGCCAGGCTCAATTCCTCTTTGTCCTTCTATTACTTCTGGTTGTGGTGTTGTTTTTGATTCCTGCTGTCAGTTCATGGCACACTATGATGACAGAGCAGCCTCCCCAACCTAGTCCCCTCTGGATGTTTTAGACTACAATTCCCAGCATTCCTTATCATTGCCATGGTGGCTGGGGCTCACAGGAGCTGGTCCAAAATGACTGGAGGACACTAGGGTTAGGGTTAGGGTTAGTCTGATGGCAAAACAGATGATAGGGGGAACAGAAGCTCATTCCATTGGCATAGCTAGGCTGAGTGACACTGGAAGTGCCTTCCAGGCATTCATTTCTGTGTCCAAACACTGATAGCAATCTAGTGTTGACACAGAGATGCTTTGTCACAGAGTACTCACAGCTACTTGAAAGCTTCTTGTCTGAACCATCCTTTCAAGCAGTAAGGAGAATTTGACCATTCTCTTGCTTCTCCATCATTTCTGATCTGAGCAAATGTGTGGTTAATTTCTCACCATCACTGGATAAAAGGATACAGGGAATAAACATGGAGGGTACTTTCACCACACGTTCTACATTTGCACATGGTACATTAGCAAAATGGTAGAGATGAGCAAGGTCATCTCTGCTTAGTGTTGCCATTTGAATGGTCTCCCACTGCGGTAGGAACCAACCGACTGAACAAAAAGTCATCTGCGTGAATCCTACACAGAGAGTCTGGAAGCTGAGCACGAAAGTTGCTTATGGTGGATGGAGGGAAGTGGTGAAGGAAAGTTGTGTCTCCCTTCCCTCCATGGCACTTTATCCTATAAGCCCCTGTTTTGGCCCTCAGTGATCTTGGGCACATCAACTTCATGGCAGCCAGGAGTTGTCCCTGCTGCAGCTGTCCAATGGCTTGTCTAATTGTGTGAACCAGTGAAATATACAACTGTCTTCTGTACCATTAAGGTTTATGCAGAAGAGGGAACTTTCTTGGTATTTGCAGCTTATCACATCCTTTGGCCAGAAGTGCTAAGTTTGCTGAGATGTTACAGAAACTCTGCTCTTTCTTGAGTTCAACCGTGGCTCTCTTCACTCAGGACTAAGTCCGGCATGCCATTTTTTTCTGCAAAGGAAGGACTATGCATATAAAGACATGCAGGAATATATATGTGAAATGTTATAGCAAAGATGAAAAAGGGTGATTCTGCAGGAAGAAAATGTATGCCAGAATAGTCAGAAGCTCACACATACAGTAATTCCTAAAAGTTCCAAATGGAGTTTCCTGCTGAGCCCTAGAATGCTTGTTCCCCAGTGGAGGGGAAATAAATCAGAATCAGTCCTTTAAAAGGCTTTGACATAGCTGTCCTTTACATGTTACAGCCCCATCATTAGTACCACCTTTCATTAGTTCATTCCATGGCATGGCCATAGAATGTATAATCCTGCAACCAATATGGGCTGGTCTGATCATGCTGTCTCCCTACTAGAATTGTTGTCTCCCTTGTTGGCAGGTTTCCATTCCTGTGGGGAAGACCCAAACAATTGGCACTATCCCTGGAGCTATAGGATAAACCCATGGACAGCTGGACCCATCAGCATAGGCAGAAAGATGAGAAAGGGGCACCGTAAGAGCCCTTTGGAGAGTGCAAAACACATCTGTCTGTAAGGAAGGAGTTGCATTTTCCTTTCCCACGGCAGTCTGTTCACTCTGAGGTCCCTGACTGATGGGAGAGAAGGCTGTAAAAGCACCATTGCATGCATGGAATCCTGTACATGGGCCTTTGGATCATGGTCACTGCCATTTTGGGGACACTAAGTTCTGAAAATCTGCGATTCCTCATCATGTTTTCCAGCCCAGCCCGAAGACTTGACACTACAGATACTAATCCTTAGGATGTAGCATACAAATACCAGCGCATGATGAAGTACAGGTTTAAGGCAGTATCCAAGGCATTCAGGCAGAACCAATTTATTTTGTAATATAGTACTTTCCATGATAAAATAAGTGCTATAAAACAAACATGGTTTAAACAACTATGCTAAGTTATTAGTAATCTATTATTACTACTTATTATTAGTAAGCTAAGTTGTTGCTGTTGTTGTTATTTCAACAAAGCTAATATTCTCTTTCCAGTGTCTTCTGGTATATTGTTTTGTTTCATATCCTGTGAAATAACTTTGCAGATATGCATACATTGATGAAATGATCCCCATCCAGCAAATAGATGGAAATAGTGAATGTATTTCCATAAAATTGCATACTTTTCTTGAAAATCCTGCTTCATCCTTTGAACTACAAGCCTTTATATAAGTGTAAGCTATTTGTTTAAAATGACTGGGCTTTTTTGCTTATATGCTGGAGGGACCAACAAAAATAGAGATCAGCTGTGAAATAGCTATTGCCCAAAGCTCAGCAAACAGGCTATGTTTGTGAAGTGTCAGGTCCATGGCTAAAGGGCTAGCAGAAAGCGGCATTGTTAAGAGGAAAAAATACTTTTCAAACACGGTTTCTTACAGAAAGGCATCTTGAAGCTCAAAGAGGGAATTCTTTCATACTGTTCCACATTTGTGCAGGCATCTTGACACTACTTACAGAAGGGAAGCACTATTAAACACAGAGTTCTTATACCGTAGAGACCCCCACAAAGGGGTCCTGTTCACCACATCACTCTGTGCAATGCTGAATTCAACATGGACCTTGTGACTTTGCTCTCTCTAAGTCCAGGCAGGACCAAACCCAAGGGTTCATGGCCAGAATACCTTGTGGACTTTTCAGATCTTACAGCCTAATGAGAAGACACAGACACGTTTCTAGCCATCAGGGATTTTCTGCACTCACACAGCCCCTCTTAGACAATCATGGGCCAGGCTTATGCTATCCTGCAGAGAGATTTAAAAATCAAGGGGTTTTGTTTTTCAGGGCTGTTCTGTTTGGAATCGCTATGAGACAGCTGTCACTGGGCTTGATTACATTTCTTCACAAAACAGACTTCCTGGAAACAATCCTCGCTGTGATACATATTCATTTCTAGTCTTAGGCGATTAGGGTGCTTTCAAAATAGCAGTCGATACATTAAAAATGTGCCGCCACCAGGTTAAAGCGTGCACACACACACACACACACACACACACTTGCACACACAGGGTAGCATCTGAAAGAGCACTTCAAGTTGAAGTTTGGATTCTTCAATGGGAAAGGGGGTGGGAAGGCTACTCTTTGCAATGTATTCTCCCCGCACCCAGTATATCTCTAGTGAAATCACAGCTTGCTGTGTTAAGATGGAGAGAGGAAAGAAATCTGTTCAGAACATCTGGACAGATGCAGCTTAACAAGCTAACACTCCTTTGAGGCTTGATCAGAAAGTGCTGTACAGCCATTAAACGGATTTAATGCTTCTAATAATAATTTCCTTTTGACCCACAATACCACAGAGAGAGAAGAGAGAGTCAATCTTGAAGGAAAAAAATATGAAGTCTTCCTAAACTATACAACATTTTTCCCTAGGAACCTCACCCTTCTTTGGTCACACACTTCTAAGGCATGTCCTCAGCATGGCACATCTGCCAAGTTTGAATAAAGACACAAAAGCCAAATCAAGTATTGATAAAACTGAATTTGGAATTCCTGCAGTACGAAGTGAATTTCTGTCAAGTCTTTCTCCACGTTTGTTCCCACAGCCTTTGAGTGGAGGACTGGAGGCTGCATGAAGCAGCTTTCGGCACTGTGTGCATACTTAGTTTTAATATGACAGAGGTGTGGCAGCTTCTCACTCACACCTGCCTATTGAAACATCGTTGCTGCTGCAAATGACATTTCTTCACTGTAACATGCAATTTCAGGGAGACATTCTGGCAAAGTTTTACCCTTCTAAGTGACTGGAAGTTACTGGATATGCAGTAAGCAGGTGTGGGTGGCACGCTACAAAGTACATGAACAAGAACACAAGTCTGAAACAACACCACCGAAACTAGAAAGAAAAGACGGAGGAGGAAAAGAATAAAGTATTACTTACAGTCCTCTGAGACGAAGCCATATTTTCTCTATTTGTTCTGGTTGCAGGTATTTCAAAGAGTTGCTCTCAAATTCTTCGATTTCTTTGGTTGGAGACTCCATTGCTCTATGTTTTCACTTTGGTTAAAGCTCAGAGAGAATGGATGCGTTCCCCGAAACATGCACACGCTCCAATATTATTATTATTATTATTATTATTATTATTATTATTATTATTATTATTATTGTTACTGGTCAGAAGCAGCAGACATTCCTTTTCCTGCTTCCCTTCCCACTTTGTTCCACACTCGGATTAGAAGGCGTGCGGGCAACCAGCAAGGACTCCAGGTGCACACTGGGGGTACTGGCGGCGGCAAGCCATGCTCCTCAGAGTGAGCGATGGAAGGGATTGCAGGCTGATCTTCAGACTGAATGCACCCAAGATTCTTATTTTTTATACACAATAAGTCAAGGATACAATCAGTAGCACCAGCTGAAGGATCTTTATCTGGGGCTGGGAGGGTGGAGCAGAAAACCCTTGCTGATTATTGGGAGGCCTGGAAGTATTGACAGATGTACAGCTTTCATTTATCTGCCTTGCGATTCGCTGGACACTATGTCTTTGCCTTGTGCTAGGAAAGGCAGCCCTCATTCCTTCCAGGGCTGAATCTTCTCCCTCCCTCCCTCCCTCCCTCTCCCTTTTTGCTACACACACCCACAAATGCCCTCCCCTTCTCGTGTTCTTCCACTTACCAGCCGCTTTGCTGACAGGCAAGAAAACTGACAACTGAGGAAAAGTCAGCTGTCAGCACGAGCCTGGCCAATGTCTCCCTCTCTTTCTCTCTTCATACACAAAAAGCACAGAGAAACTCTAAGAGTAAACCAGGAGAGGGTAATCCGAAAGGGGGAAATTAAAATGGAATGAGCAACCAAGGAAAGCAATTGCTGTAATGCACTCAGGGACAGTCATCCGTTTGAGTGCAATCTGCCCTGCCTTCAGGAGCAAGCAATGCACAGGAGAGAAGCCACTGTGTGAAACTGGTTGAGAATTCTTTTTTTACACTAAAATCAGCTAGTGACCCATTCATTATGAAACGCACCGCTAATTACCGACACATTATACATTACGAGGCTGTATCAACAAAAGAGATTACTATAACAATGGCTGACCAACAGAAAATGTTGCCCGAGGGACTCATGAAATAACCATCCTTAGAAGCATTTAGTAAAGAAAAGTCAGGTGTCTTTCTGGTACCATTCCTCTGTGGGACACCAGTTGGGGAAAGTGGCATGAACCTGGCAGCCCTTTGGTACAGATTAATGGCATTTGCAAATGCATTAATGGCATTTGCAGAGTTCACAGGACTGTTTTTGTAACAAACTAAAAGACACCCCCCCACCACCACACATACACTCACACACACAATCTGCACCGTTATTATTAAAAACTGTTTACATTTTCTTCCTCAGCACCCAGCAGTTGGTTGCTTATGTTTCCGTTGATTGGATTCGTCCATGAAAGCTTGGATAATCATAAATGTGTTAGTCTTCAATATGTCACAGGATTGTAAGTTGTTTTGCACGGCAACAGATGACTATGAGTCTGCCCCTCTGATAAAGTGTCAGGGTTGTTCCAGAGATATTCCAGGGGGACATCAAGACTTTGGTTTCAAACCAGGGCCAAATTTCTTGCTCAATTTTGTATTGAGATTCCCAAGAAATATGCACATTGATCATCAGGTATGAAAGGTGCACGGATTTATTTTCTCACCATGTCTCACTTTAAAATACTCACGAGTAGAAACTGGATTCTTTCTACACATCTAATTTAAAGAGAAGTACCACTAAACTATATTCAAACAGTCTTCATTCTTGATGGGGTGCAAAAATATTTGCATGCTCAAGAAGAAAAAGGTATACGAAATATGAGTAGGCAGTATTAATCCATTACAACAATATAGATATGACAAGTTTCAGTTTACTGGAAAAGTGTGGCTGTACTATGTTGTCTCACAAGGTGTGCTCACATACAAGCATAATTGGCAAGTAGTGTGTGATGAGTTTATGATACAGAAACTTTGTTCTAATATGACTGCTTGAATTCAACAGCTTGCCATCTTAGGTAATGAATATACTTTGGACAGTGAGTCAGCACAAGGTGGAATTTGTTACCCTATAAAAATCCACTACCATGCTACACATTTCAAAATAAAGAACTTGCTATAGAAAAATAAGGAATTTCCCCAGGAATATTTTCTTTGAATGGAGGAATAAAAGGAAAGACAGTGTGTGAGTTAAAAGGGAATAAAGTATGGCAAGAAAGAAAGAGGTTTAAATGGTTATTAAAACAGAGATATGCTAGCTTTCTATGAACTTTCACTAACAGAAACTAATTTGACTATTTGCTATTACCGACCATGGTTTTTCTCAGGTGGTTCCAGCACATTACTGCAGTGATGCGGAGGTAGATTTTAAAGTGCAGAGGCTTTTTGTGAGAGCATCCATAGCCACACCCTGCAGATTCTCAGGTAACATTCAGGCAACTTCCAGACAAAGTAAGCTTCAAAACAGATGACCACCTCACACCTGCCACAGTGCTACTTTCAGCAGATATAGCTTCTGCAAAACACTGGGGCTAGACTGATAGCAGAGATAAGAGCATCCACATATATAACACCCTTTCTGGCTCATGAAGGTTTCTGAGTCTGATTCAAGCTGCTGGTTTTGATTTATAAAGCCTTACATGGCTCCGGACCACAATACCTGATGGAGAGCCCCTTTCAACCTAAACTTACATGGCACCTATGTTCATCCTCTAAGACCATTTTTCAGGTGTCTCCTCCGAAAGAGGCTTGGAAGGTGGCAAAAAAGGGAGAGGGCCTTCTTGGTGGTCCCCCCCCCACACACACACACAGTTCTGGGATGAACCCTAGTGTCAACTTTATTGTCTTTTTATATCAGGTTAAGTTGTTGCTCAAGGCTCAAACATTTGGCAGTCTAAGATAACATTTTTAATTAGTTCACAGGATTTGTTATCATTGGCTGTTAAATTGTTTGGAGGTATCTAAACAATTGCCTATTTATATGTAAAATAGTTTTTATTTTATCACCAAAATGTGTTATTAAGGTTTTAATCAGTGTAAACCAGTAGCAAGCTAATAGAAACCAAAGGTTATGGAACCAACAGTAAGGTGTAAAGAGCTCTGACTATAGAGTGCTATAGAAATGTAATGAATGAAATGAAGTAGCTGGTTTCCAGAAAAGAGGCCTGAGGCACAGCCAAGATTAAAACACAGGACAGAAGTTAAGCAGAAATGCAGTCCAAAAGGTAGAGACAGAAGGGAGAGCCCAGAGGTAAGTACCACGGAGGTTCAAAAGTATGGTCAGAGTTACAGGACACTGAAGGAGCTGAAGAGAAGACCATGTTCCAGCACTGACTATATTGAATCTAAAGGCTTATATTGGCCAGAGCTTCCTGAGCCTTCCCCAGGGCTCAGCTGCACTCCATTGCAGGTCCTCTGGTAAAAGTCTTGCTCAGGAAGAGGCCATTACTCCTTTGATAAGTTCTTTCCTTTCCAAGAGTCCTTCTTTGTGATGGAGCATCTTTTCCCTCAAAGTAGTCCTATTGACCTTCTTCAGGTGACAAGGCTCTTAGGGACATTTCTCCTCAGAGGTGGAATGCCCTCCTCCTGTGGAGATGGTCTCATGATCATCTCCTCTGAGGGCTCATGCTCCCTCAGGTCTCCTGACATGGGTGGCTCATTGGTATTGGCCATTTCTGGAAGCTCCAGCAGAGGCCTGAGATTGCCTTTGTTAGTTAAGCTGCCTATGCACAGTCACTGCTGCACCACATGATCTGGAATGATGCTACCCGAGGCATCATGGATATAAACATAACTGGTGCTAGAGGACTCATCAGCTGAGGACTTTGCCAAGGTGATAGGGCCCAGTTGACCAAGAATGCTACGTGTTTGTATTAGCAGTGTACACCCCAACCATCCAATCCACCCACCCACAGAGAGAGAGAGAGAGAGAAGAGAAGCCTACAAAACCTACAGAGACACTAGTACAGAACCTCGAACCCAGGGGCCACATCTAATTCTCCTGGGGTCCCATCAAACTGTTTGGAATTCCCTACCTGGCCACACACTTCTCCCTGGCTCCTTACTACCAACATTCATTTGTGAATTTCCCAGCTTCTTTGCAAGTTCTTCCCCCTTCTAAAAGATTGAATCATCCCTCCCAATTTGGTAAGTTGGCCCCCTCCTCTTTTGCTTAGCTCCCTCTCCTCATTGGAATGTGCCACATGGCAGCTTCTCCAAAATGGATTCAGCCTTGCTGCTGAAAATGGATCAACACCCCTAATTTGAAGCATATTTACATAACCTATTGTCTAATAGGGGTTTTTTTTGGGGGGGGTCTCTGCAAGAAATACTGGGGGTGCGGGGATTTGATATCTGAAAAAATGTTTCAAACCATAGATTCAAACAATATCTTAATTTGAAAAATGCCATCTTTCCATCTGCATCATTTTGGATATCTCATTAAAAGGGACAGAACCACATTTCTATTTATTAGATAGAAAATTTTTGCATTCGTGCAAAAGAAAGAAATAGCTTTATTAACAAGAAAATCAGTGGCACCTCAGGAGCCATTAAGAAGTTCTGTGTATAAAATGAAATAAATATTTGATATAAAATGAAAGCTTGGCATATAATGTAAATCATGCAATGATAAAGAATGTACCTGGAAAATATCTGAACAGTGTATTTTTCACATTAACAGAAAAGTGGGCTTAGCATCATGAAAGCTTCCAGTTATAAGTGTCTCTAACAGAAAGTACAGATAATAATTCTTTACAAGACTTTTGCAATAGGCGACCACACAACCAATAGGTGGGACTTTTGCAATAGGCGACCACATGACCAAGCACAAGCCGAGCAGCGCCATCAGAACCAGCGCGGACAAAGTACGCATGCATCGGATTTGACACACAAGCAGCCTGCGTGCACCGTTTTAATGATTTTGCCGCCAACCTGCTATGCTCAACAGGGCGATTCGAATCTGCGTGGACCAAACATCAAATTTTCAAAAGTTACTTTTAAAACTTGGAAAATTTGTCAAAAAAAGGTGCTGGAACTCGTTCCGGCGCGTTCTATGACAAAAAAACACTGGGTGGGACACATAAGCCAGTCTTACCCATCTTCCACTGTGCTCCACGGTGCTTACTCTGAGCTAGGTATGAACAGATTTGAAAGATATCTATCTTTTTCTACAAAGAGAAAGATACACTAAAGACATGACCCACAGTTGGCTGGGGAATGCTGGGAGTTATAGAAGTTTCTTTTCTGTCTAAACTTTAATAGCATTGCACCCTGAGTGTTTTGATAGGATGGCCATGTGTCCAAACATACCAAAAAGAGTCCCTATTTGAAGGTGTGCTCTGCAGGTCCATCAGGAAGATGAGTGGCAGAAGGCCTTAAAGCTTCCCACCAGTAGTTAACATCTGGTCAGCAGACTGGGCAGAAGCAGAGGTCACCTAGTCAGCCTTCTCCAGTTCAAATTCTATTGTTTTATTCTTGCATTGATAATTACAAACGAGCATATACAAAGTTTATGTAAATCTGTGCATTTTTGGTCCTCTGTTTTAGAGATATTTTCCTCCGCTTTCTCTATCTATCTATCTATCTATCTATCTATCTACCTACCTACCTACCTACCTACCTACCTGTGGGGGAAGGATGATTTATACGTGGTCACCCTAACACTATATACTATGAAACTGGACATCTCAGTGGCCTCTTTCCTTTTCAAAAATGATATGGCCAAATGGGCTGCATATTTATACAGGAAGAACCCTCTTTCTGCATACTGTAAGTATACAAGTCCCCTTTGGGGACACACATGTATTCACGGTCAACTCTGCACCCAGGAATCAGAGGAGTCGAGCAGGTTCTGTCCCCATCACAAGAGTAGGTGCTTCCATATTCCACATTTAGGGTGGAACTCCCCCCCTTAGGCATGATCCTGTGCCATCTGCCCTTGGGGAGTGTAAGGGGCATTTGTGCATCCCATGCAGGGTCTGGGGCAAAGCACTGGCAAGGTCAGCTCCCCGACACCTTCTGTTCTGTCTTTAATCTAAATGGGCCTTTTCAAGCATCAAGATGAAGTACCATGGAGGGCGAAAAAAGGAGGCTAGTGCAAAAGTTGCCAATCCCAGCATCCTCCCCTCCTTACCCCCTTTTACCTGCCCTCTCACCTTACAGATGCAGCAAGCACAGTACTTTTCTTGTGGGAATGGGTTAGGGTTAGGGTCTCAGAATCCCAGTCCCACATTCCATGCACCTTGGAGCTGGGACCCCAACTAACCCTGTGCCCCACTCCAGACAATGTTGGGAGGCCATAGGATTGCACCTTTAGGGTACAATCCTATGTATCTTTAGACAGCCAAAAGGCCTACAACTCTCAACATGCTGCATGTTCTGTGTCTACACATGCATTTTCAGACTTCCACTTTTGCTTCACCTTTTACATTTGACATTTGCCCCCAAGCACAATGCTTTACTTTCCGAATAGGAGTGAATAGGAGTCATTTTTTATGTAAGAACACATAAAGGGGTAGACACGGGGAAATCAGGCTGTTCTTCCCCTTAAAAACTGCATTACTAGTCATTCACTCACCTTTGGGGAAAACCTGATTTAAATATATGAAAATATCTGCCACCTCTAATAATTCAAGCCTAAGCATTTCATTAAAAAAGCACTTTTAATATTTTTCATAGATTGAATTGCTGATCTGGTAAGGAATCGTTATTATTTTTCTATACATCAGTTTCCACCATCTGTACCAATATTCAAAATGTTCGTGCAGTTACATAAACTTAATTTTAGGCCATGCTTGTCATCTAGTAACAGATGAGGAAAAGAGGCCATTAGCTAAAGGAGGGAGAGGAAGATGAATCTCCTTTTCCAGAATGCTCCATAAGGGCACCAAAGGCACAAATGCTTGGGAGCAGAAGAATTATTTCCCTGAAGCAGAAGGAAGGTAAAAAAAAGACCCTAGTTATAGAATCTTCCAATAGCTGTTCCCATTCTGATACTAAGAAAAAGAACAGAGTTTTATGTATGGTCCTTGTGAAATGTGACATGTGAGATATAGAAGTTGGGTATGCCAAGGTGTAAGTCCAGAAGCAGCATCCAGCACATTGGGGCAAAGGCCCACAGGATCCAAACCTGATGCCAACTTCTTTATAAACAGAAAATTTTCTTTGGAAAAATGTGTAGGCTGGTGCTATGAAGAGAAGAGCCAGGCTGGCAGACCAGTTCAAGGGCTTCTATATACCTACAAAGTTCTAAACAAGTTCATCCTGTGATACCCAAGGGACTGTCTTTTTCCTTACATTTCCTCCCACTCCTGCAGAATGATGGATCTGGTAATTTAACTGTAGATGCCATGTGGTTTAACACCTTAAGGGAATACCATCTTTAAATGATCTTTTTCCTTAGTGAATATTATTGAGATACAATTTGGTTTACTCGTGGAAGAACCCTCAAGACTTTCCTTGTGTTTCATGATTAGCTCCTTGGTCCCTGCATACAAATGAATTACAATCTGTCTTGTGTCTTGGCCTAGGGTTTTTCTCCTCTTTCTTTGCATTTTATGAGCACTGAATCAAAATAAAGGGGGAGGAAAACCATCATGGTAAGAGTTATTGCTTCCGTGCCACATTCATCTCCAAATTTTGGAAATAAGGAATGCATTAAAACCCCCCTCCTAA
This sequence comes from Varanus komodoensis, assembly GCF_004798865.1. NCBI lineage: Eukaryota > Metazoa > Chordata > Lepidosauria > Squamata > Varanidae > Varanus > Varanus komodoensis. Next base: position 16,351,648 of record NW_025335269.1, on the reverse strand, counting down.
GCTTTAATTTGACCACAGGGTTAGGCACATAGGGTTAGGGGCTGGGAACACAGGCATTTCCAACTCAAAAAATTCTCACATCAGTTTATGAACAAGTTGCATCTTTTCCAATGACAATTGGAATAAGAAGAGAATATTCCAGCCTCGGGTGTATTGTTTCAGGAATCCTTCCAGAAGGATTCAACATAGGCCCACATCAGTTTCCTTGATCCTGATTTTGAAAAATATTAAACTGGTCAAAGTGCAGGCTCATGATGTATTCACAGATGGGTAACTTGGCTAGATAAGGCTTTTAAATCTGCTACCTCTGCTTCTAAGTTCTTTGCAGGATTAAGAAGTGTATCTTTATACAGCTTTTTTCTTCTTTCTTTCTTACTCCAAAACTTCTAGGTGGCACTGTTGTGTAGCTGTATTAATGGTATAAAGCAGCTATATTAATGGATGGTTGTGCTTTGTTTCGTGATTCCAAAAAGATTAAATATTCCCCATCTCAGATAACCTGGGAAAGTACTTTTCAAGCAAGGAAACACCTTGAAGCATACTAACATAAAAACACCAGTAAACTTCCACAACTGGGGACTGGTGAGCACATGAGAAAGGACTTGTCCAGAAAAGCATAACCTCCGGCTCCCAGTTGCTGCTTGGTCTGTTCCAGACAGACAAGAGAAAGTGCTTCTTCACAGAGCACATGATTTCCTTGTGGAATTCAGTGCCACAAGAAGTGGAGATGGCTACTGCCTCCGATGGCTTAATAAAAGGACTAGGCAAATTAATGGATAATAAAAGTCTCTTTGGAGACTCATGCCTCCAAAGAGCCAAATAAAGCTTTGCCTTTTCTACACAGCATGCAATTAGGTCTAGTCTAATGTCCTAGTCTAAAGAAAGCATAGCAGACTGATCCAGATCAGAATCCTAACATGGGTATGAAGGCTAACCCTTTGCCCCCAGTATGGTCTCAATCCAGATCGGAGGCCCATCCACTTGCAATTGGCATAGGAAAAAGAAACTCCAGTCGAAGCAAATGGAGGCCCTTTTTTCAGTGTAAAGTGCAGATGTGCCTGGGGTGGGAGAGCAAAACAGATTGGGATCACACTGCAGGAAACACAAGGTTGAAGGCCCTCTTCGCCTTAGGGTCCCAGCATGAGACAGATTGCCACATTTTTTTATGGCAGGGGAGTGGAGAACAGATGTCCCTGTATGCTGTGCATTATAGTAACTTGTTATTTGGGTCTCATAGTGAAACTCAGCTGGGAAATGTTGACAGCTTTGTAACCAAAATAGTCCAGGTCACAAACTAGAGGAAGAGATTGCCAGGCTCTGGGAAAATCCAAGACATGTGGAAGTATATTTAAAAAGTGCAACAATGGAAAATACAGGATCTCAGTGTTATATTTTTGTACTATCCCTTATCTGCTGTACACCTACTCCACCATGAAATCACTACTACTAGCTGCCAGTGCTGAACCACTTTTCCACCTTGAAATTTATAAATCCTAAAATAATTCTGTTTAAAGTGATGGTCAGAAAATCTATCTGGACAATCTTGTGCTTGCTTCAGCCCTTCCATTTTGCTTGTTGAGTTAAACGGCACGTAAGAAAACATTAGAATGTAATCCTTTGTATTTGGCTGGTCTTTCTCATTCACCTCCTAGAATGCACTACCATGTAAAAGCTGCACCAGACAATGGCTCTTGGACTGCTATTTGCATGTGAATTAACCTTCATTTTGTCCAGGATTGCAAACGCCTCTCCATGGATGAAAGTTCATTTGTTTATTGGGAATTCCCTTTCAATACATTTCCTTCTCAATTCCTCTTCTGCTGTACAGAAAAAGTACTGCGTTGTTTTTACAAAATATAAGAAGAGATAAACTCTAAAATCTCACATTTGAATTAACCTTGAATTAATGGAGAGTGCTGATTTCATTCATATCCATCTGATTCAAAACGTCTCTGCTAGAATGATGAAGAGCTGCATAAAGCACATTCATACAAGCAGGTGTGGCCCAGTTCAAAGTGCCCCTGATAACAACAGGCTTCTCCACCTCTCCTGGTCTAATGACATGGATGTCTGGACAAGTGAAAGCCTTCCCACATAAATCTGCATACATATAAATTCCCTGACCGCACATAGTTCTGGGAGCCATTTATTGTACACTTGTGGCTCCCTGCTCTTTGTCATTTGTAGATTCTTTAGCCAACATTGTCAGCCTCCAGTTTCACTTCTGTTTTTACTCAGCACTTTCAGCTTGTTTTTTTCAGAACAGGGAAATGTATCATCTGTGAAACCTGAAGAAAACTCACACCGCTTGTGTGTTTTGTGCTATTCTGCTATACCACAATGACACCTAGAGGTTACGCAAGGAAGAGCAGGAAGGGAAATGCTCTCGTGTAATGCCCAGATCTCAATCCTGTGACAAAAGAAAAAATCAAAGTGTCAGGGGAACCCTGCCTTATATATCTATATGAACATGTGAATGGCAGAAGGAGTCACATGTGGTCAAGAGCAGAGTCAAAGGTTCAGACCCTTACTTATATTCCTTGCCCTTTCTTTTGGCTGTCATACAAAGGAGGGTTCTTTCTACCTGCATTCATGCCTGATTTGTCCATATGTACCAGAAGGCTATCTTCTTTAGGGTACAGAACATGTGCCCAGTTGTATTCATGTTGTGTGAACTGATTAACACTTTATAACTTTGCACAAGAGTAAGTTGGTAGGACTGTGTAACTTTGCATAAAGGCACTCCATGGGGTGCCTACAATACAACTCATTTTAGCTTGAGGATGTTTTTCAGAGGTTAGGCTTGGTTTCGTTTCATTGTTCTTCTTTTTGGTGAGGTGATTCTGAGGGAGGGACTGGGATGCCAGGGAAAGGAAAGAGACTGGAGGAACCACTGAGATGAAAGAGCATTGCCCAGAGAATCGGTGCAGGAAGGAACAGTTTTGACAGAAGTGCTGAAGGTCTACAGAATTAAAAAAGACAGGTTCCCCATTCAACATGTTTTTCTTTGTCTGAATTCTGCAAGAACAGTATCAAAGAGAAAGGCCCCTTCATGATCATTCACTTGTGGGTAAAACTTTCCCAATAGTAGCCCACTCCTTTAAAATTATGCCACTAGTAATACACCTCCGGCAATATAAAGCCATTACTTCCAATCGTAAGTTAAATCATACTTTTACTTTCTTTTGCCTCAGTTTATCAAGCCCAGAAGTGTGACTCATTCTCCCACAAATATACTAAGAGCATAGCAGCTATCTATCAGAATGCTAAAAATGTTGGAAACGGAGAACCATTTTTTGGCATGTTTAAAATTTTATGTGATGAAGGAAAGGTAGGCAGCTCCGTCGCAAGGAGAATGTTTACCCTCAGGAATTGCTCTTACTTCATTGCAGCATATCAATACACCAACTGCAATCACAATCCAAGGAACTTCTGGTACTAAAAGTTTAGAGCACATTATTTTCTGAAGAGCTACAAATCAAACAGTGAGGTAACCCAAAACAGAACAGCTCAGTTTAACAAACCATTAGCAGGTCTGCTAATCACATAAAATACTAAGGGTGACCTTTCCTTTATGTGTGGGCCTTTCCTTATAGATGGGCATCTCAAGAAGATGTGGCGTTTGATTCATAGGAGGAAAGCAAAAAGTTGGTTGAGGTCTTAAGGAAAGCTGCTAATCATCCAGCATGACATTCTGAATCCATGGGAAGGTCAAGCCAGAGCAAAGACAAGGAGGAAGAACTAGGTTTCAGAGATCCTGGGGTGGCCTATCAAATGAGGAGAGAGAAGCAGAGTGGGATGGTGGTCCAGGCACTTCACGGACTAAAAGAGTCCTTAAGAATCTCCCGCGAGTGTGAGGCTATGTTAGTATGCACAGTCTGAATGGAGGGCTCCAGCTATTTTCCAGTAGTTTGGCATCAGGTTTAACTGGGTCCTTTCAGTTAGCAAGAGATAACAACTTCCCCAAGGCAACCAGATGGCCATTAAAGAAGAATCAAGATAACCCTTCTTTGGCTGTTTAGTGGCAAGGCCACTAAACAGCCCTTTCCTTGTTGCTAAAAGTATTTCTGGGGATGTTGGAAGGCAGCAGAAATTCTTAGCAGGCAAGCCTGCTTGCATTCTGAAGCAGAACAATTCACTAAGAACTTTATCACATTCTCTGTATAATGCAGCTCAGCCCTCAAGGATGGATCAGCATGTGATAGGATCTCAAGAGAGGACATAAGAACCAGTGAATCAGTTCCCCTTTGCATCTGTTTGTGTTGTTAATGTCCCATGTGCTTGTTTTGCTCTTCTGAAGACCATCACAGAAGGAGTCCCTGTCAAACAAGAAGAGACTCACTCCATTTACATGGTTGAGTCCAGGCTGAGGCCATCATCCTTTGCAAACTTTCCTGCTTATGTCTTGCGGTCTTACACAGGATTGCAGTATAAGCCGCTTACATAAGTTGGTCACATATATTATTGTGACATTGGGTTCTGTTTTATATTTTAAATGTTTGTAAACCATCCAGAGAACAGACTGGCTATAGGCATGGTACAGGAATGTTTTAACTAAATGGATGAATAAATTTATATTCCTATGGGAACCAATGGTGTGCTTCCCGCATTGATTTCAATAGGGTCTAAGCATGTCTAAATTCATCTGGTTCCAAATTCCAAACTTTTAAATGTGTCAGGCCAAACACTGACATCTAAAGCCCCTTGAAAATAGCTCCCATGATATCACACAATCTGAGCTTTTCAACAGAGGTTCCTAAAGGTTCCAACACCATCTTTCTAGTTGTCAGTCTCATCTGTGTGCTGGTAATCCATTCTGTACTCCCCTACAATAAATACATCCATCTACATTATGCTAAATGTGTGCACTCCTGCCAAGAGCACAGTAAAATGCCATTTTTCTTCCCTCAAGCAAAATCACAGATTTTTCCCTTCTAATGTATGCTAAGCACTGAGGAAAGAATCAGAATGGAGCTGGTAGCTAATTTTCTGTAATGAAATTCACCAACCAATGCTAAAACGAATTGCATTCTGCTTCTGTCAAAGTCAGTAAAAATAAAATAAAAAATAAAAAACAATGCTGCCATTTAATCAGACAGACTAATGTGAGCAAAACCAAATTGTCTCTGTCTACAGTGCCTTCCAGAAGTATTTACTCCACCCATTACTTTTCCACATATTGTTGTATTACAGACTAGGACTGAAATGGATTCAGTTAGCACTCAATGTACACCAGATACTCAACACTGCGAAGGTGCAAATTATGTCTATTGTGGCACAAAACCAAATTGGCACTTAGCATGCCAAGTCTTTATCCCCTTTGCCATGACATACCTAAATAAGCACTACTGCAATCTATGGCCTCCAAAAGTCACATAAGTCCACCTGTGCATGATTCCAGTGCCATATGATCACAGACTAAATACCCCAACAAACTGGAAGCCCAGAGCTTCATGTAGGGCATATAAAAAGCATATCAAAACAAGCATGTCATTGGAGACCAAGGAACTATCAAAACAACTCTGGGACATCATTGTGCAAAAGCAGCAATCAGCACAGTGTCATAAAAAAGTTTCCCAAGCTATGAACATCTCCCAAGGCACCTTTAAATCCATTATTACACAATGGAAAAATATGGCTCAGCCATGACTCTGTATAGAGAAGTCTATCCATCAAACTCAGTGGCAAAGCAAGGAGAACATTAGTCAGAAAAACAAACAAGAGCCAATGGTAACCCTGAAGAAGTGACTGAGATGGGAAAAACTGTCCATGGGATACTATCATCCAGATGTTCCACAAAGCTAGACTTTATGGAAGAGTGGCTAGAAGAAAGCCACTGCTGAAATATACTCACATCAAGCATCTTTGGAGTTTACAAAAAAGCATCAGGGAGGCACAGCAAACATCTGAAAGGGGTTTTCTGATCTGATGAGATGTCTGGGGCCTTCCTGAAAAAGACCGTGTGTAGTGCAAATCCAACCAGTGCTCACGGCCCTGAGAATACCATATGCGTGGAGAAGCATGGTGGTGGCAGTGCTGCACCGTGTGGTTGCCTTCCCTTGGCCGGGAGAAGGAAACTCGTTAGGACTGAGGGTAAGATGGAGCCATGCACAGGGCAATTCTAGGGGAAAGCATGAGAAGGATCTGTGAAGGACCTAGGACAGTGGGGAGGGTCACCTTCTAACAAGACAGTGACTCTAAACACAGCCAAAGTGATCCTGGAGTGGTTTTCAAAGAAGAACATGAACAATTTGGTCAAAGCCCAGACATCAATCAGACTGAAAAGCTGAGGCGTGACTTCCCCAATGGTCCCCATCTAACCTGAAAAGTGGACAGTGTTACCAGGATGCATGGACAAATGTTGCACAAAGCTGTTCGAAACTTACCTAAGGGGATCTCCAGCTGCAACTATGGTCAAAAATGCTTCCACCAAGAATTGACTCAGCGGGTAAATACTTAAGTGACTTAAAAGTGCCAGTTTGTTTTTGTTCCCTTAACTTCTGTGCCATCATGGAAATACTTGGACCTTCCCAAAGAGCCTTGGCTATTGGGTGGTATGAAAATGCATGGTAATGATACAAGCATTGCCACAAAGAAGTTGTCAGTGTTTATATAAAACCATCAGTGCTTGTGGTGCCTCACAGAGCTACACAGATATGGCCTTTTTCCCCTAACAGTCTAAAACAATGGGGAAACAACCCATCTCACCCCATCCCATGTTCTGCTGTGCCTTACCTTCCCCTAGGTTGACTCATGCTCCATAAAGGAATGGGCAACCTCAGAGTATCCAGGGACCACTTTCAACCCCCAGGAACACCCACAGGGGCCATGTTTCAGCAGTTGAGCAAATATGTGGATGACCTAAAAAAGCCATGTTTATTTGCTTGCCCCCAAAATTCAAATCTCCAGTTGTTTTGCTGCTGTCACCACTGCCACCAACAGCAGGGGCCACATCTGAGAGATCCGTATTGTCAACTCCTACTCTATTATCTATACCCAATGATCCAAAGACCTGCTGGTTAAAAGATCAGATGTAAGTCTATCTCATGTTGATTTAAATTCCCCAAAGCCAGGAAATGGGAAGCTAAGGCCAATGCTGTAGCAGATGTGATGATGCTGTGCAATTTTGCAAATTATGCTTGATTACAACTTACCCTCTAGGCACCCACACATTTCCTAGGTCTTCCAGGCCCAGGCCCAGATGGGGAGGTGCCCGTGGTGGCATACAGCTTCCATCACTCTGACATTTTATCATGGGCAGCTGGTGACCGCTGTGTCAGCGGGATTCCTCATCCATTGCTGCTTTTATTTTGAGCTCTATAGAAGCAATCCATAGTGGTGAACCTAATCTGAGAGTGGAGTTCAACACCATGAATAGGTCTTATCACACTGTGATGGATGAGGAGCTCCACTGACACAGAAGTCACCAGCATCCCCTGCACTATTATCTTCCTATCAATCATGTGAGGTTGTTCAGAATTAACTATCCTATGTTGCGCCAAGCTCAGCATGATACTCCAAGTCTGAGATGTCAAAATTCACACCTCAGATCTGGCCTTCAGGGTACCTGGATAGGCATTCCCCTCTCTCCTAGTCCCTTCCCCTTCTCTGGATTGTGGCTTTGATGAAATTTCAGATTCTGTATAGTGTCTGTATAGAAGCTTAATAGCCTCTGTCAAGGGTTAATTACTAACAGAAGGAACTTTATACTAGAACATGCAAGTTGAAGAGCTTCTCCAAAATCACATGTGGCCCTCTGGCTCCAAAAGGTCCAACACCACTCCTCTACCACACACACAGGCTGTTATGAGTCAAGATATTACCATGTTTGTCCTGAATAGCAGTGCCTTGAGTAACAAACATCTCAGCCACAAAGAAAATGTGCCAACCTAGCAACACTTCACCCACCTTCTTATCAAGCAACACTTTCCTTCACCCATACAACTGTTCAGAGAGCAGGAGCATTTGAATTCTGAAAAGGAATTTCTAAAGCAACCATGACATGGTGTAACATAATAAAATGTGAGGATTCACAAAGAACAAAAAAAATCTGAAACTGCGATATCCACCAGTATTCAAGAACCACTGACATAAGTTGTTTTGACGATGACTCAACTGTTCATATAATATATTGGTAGTATACCTGTTAATATCACTGTCAATGGTTAAAACTTTGGAATCTAGCTTCATAGTTCTTTCATAGCTTAAGCCTCCTTTCTCCCGACAAACGTGTAGAGTAAAATTAGGTGGTTGCCACGAAGTCCATGTAAAACAGGAAAATAAATAAGGAAATCTGGCATTGATTGATGAATGTTTTTCTGCTAGCAAGTAGCAACGAGAACAGAGAGTACTCCGTCTAACAGAGAGCCAATCTGTTTGGAGGCATGGGACATTTTCCTCAGTAAGTGGAAGCTGAACAGTTTGCAGCATGCAGCTAATTCAAGACATTTTCATCATTATTGTGACAACGTGACAGGCAAAAAACAATATTGTAGTAACAATAGCATGCTGCCTATGTTTGAAAAATTAAACATTTCAGAATGCAAAGTAACCCTTCTCCATAACGCAGATTATCACAAGTCCCTATGTTTTCCCTTGAACACCGATGTGCTGGTAAAACCAGCCAAGGTGAGGAATAAAATAGTAACATAAGGAGTCCTGTGTGTCCAAGCACAAATATTCACTCCAATCAAGGCAGGGAGCATAAGTGCATAGAAGCAGACATTCTCATTTTTCAAGCTTTAGGAGGAAGCAGGCGTGCAGATGAGTGCTGTGAACTGGTTCCTATTGCATGTTGAATCCATGTTACTCTGAGGAGAAATGGCTTCGGAGGTTGGATGTAGCAGACCCAGGTTCCTGCTCCCACCAGGATAACTAAGCAGTGGAATCATTTCACCTATCTGCTGAGCACGTGCGTTGATGGATCAAGTTAGTTATGTTTGTACAGCATGTTCCACTTAGAACCATCTGCTCCAACAGACAAAAATGAATAACTTACTGCCTCTAAAGCTGAAGCCGGCAATGAACTCCAAATCCTGAACGTCTTAATTTGCATTTAGGATCAGTCTGCTGCAAGACTTCCATTTGCAGAAGGTCCTTCTGCCTGATTTTCCCTACACACCACAGATGCCAATCATCCCATTCACTCCTGACTGTGTGTAATGTTTTCAAGAGGCTGGAAGGGCTGCCTTGGGGAGCAGAGGGGTGGGGAAGTCCACTTTCATCAGCACAGCTGATGTAGCAACCACTGACTTGTTTTAAAAAGAATACATTTCTAGTCTATTGTTATGAAGCAAACAGATGCATCCTGCATGGGATATTGAATGACCAGAGTGGGGGGGGGGGGTGTTCTGCTGTAGCTTATTAGTTATATTGAGGATTCAGTAAAGATGGATGGACCCAGATTTAAAGGTTAAAATTTTTGAAGTGCTCAATTTTGTTACTGGGCAAAATACATGGAATGAATAAAATCCAGGCAACCAAGATTACTTGGGCAGAGAAAATAGGAGAGAAACACAGCAGAGCTGAAAGGGGTGGGCACCTAAGACATTCTCTTTGATAATTAAGCTCAAGGTTATGTTCCTTTGCTTTGTAAAATTGTGCAAATGAATATTTTTAGTCTTTCCAGTCTCACAGAAGTGTTATATGGTAAGACTCTATCCCTCCTCTCCTGCCACTGCTTTTCATTGGCTTGAAAGGCCATCATGTAATCTCACACCTCCCCTCTGGTTCATTATGAGTATAGCAAATTATTCAGAGATGCCACCATTTTTTTCATCAGACTATGTGCAAGGGTAGTGACAGATTTTATTTTCCTGGGCTCCAAGATCACCGCAGATGGGGAATGCAGCCAAGAAATTAAAAGACGCTTGCTCCTGGGCAGGACAACTATGGCAAATCTAGACAGCATACTAAAAAGCAGAGACAGCACCCTGCCAACAAAAGTGCATTTAGTCAAGGCTATGGTTTTCCCAGTTGCAATGTATGGCTGTGAAAGTTGGACCATAAGGAAGGCTGAGCGCCAAAGAACTGAGGCCTTTAAATTGTGGTGCTGGAGAAGACTCCTGCGAGTCCCTTGGACTGCAAGACAATCAAACCAGTCAGTTCTAGAGGAGATCAACCCTGACTGCTCTTTAGAAGGCCAGATCCTGAAGATGAAACTCAAATACTTTGGCCACCTAATGAGAAGGAAGGACTCACTGGAGAAGAGTCTAACGCTGGGAACAATAGATGGCAAAAGAAGAAGGGAACGACAGAGGATGAGGTGGCTAAATGGAGTCACTGAAGAGTCGGCATAAGCTTAAGTGGACTCCAGGGGATGGTGGAGGACAGGAAGGCCTGGAGGAATTTTGCCCATGGGGTCACAATGGGTCGAGCATGACTTCACAACTAACAACAACAATGTGCAAGGGAATGAAAGTATATTTTGCTATTTGGCAGTTTACACTTTGGGAATTTTGGAAAACTGTCCCAAGACTGGCCATTCCTACACAGAGGCAAAACACCTTAAAAACATAATCCTAGACTATTTTGGAGGGAAGGAATACACATATTAGAATTGTCAAACTGAATATCTGATATCAGATTCTATCAGAATCAGAAATGGCAGGGGGAAGATAAAAAGATAATTCAATTTCTGTTGAATGAAGTCTGTTTTGAAATGTTCTCAGTGGCCCTAGGCTGTCCTAGCCCCCCCCCCCCCCCGCCTACACAAAGATTTGTCCCATTATACTTAGTTTTATTTTCTCTTAAATACCACAGATCTCTCTCTCACACACACTCACTTTCATCATTCATATCCATATCCATCTATATCTATGGGCTAGGGCAGGGGTCGGCAACCCGCGGTTCCGGAGCCGCATGTGGCTCTTGACCCCTCTGCTGTGGCTCTGTCGCTCAAAACACGCACCAGCACAGCCACTGATCTGCTCAAAGCTCCGCTCAGGAACCCAGCGCTAGCTAATTAAGTAAATCAGCTAGTTAAGTAAATCCCTACATTCCTCTGCTAAACAAGCTTCCTGCAGGCTCTCATGTTACACCAAACGAAATGCTGCTGAAAAGATTCTCTTTGTCCCAATGTAATCTCCTTCATCATCTGAATGTTAAAAGCTGTGCTTGGGACCTGTCACAATTCACAGCACTTGACTGTTTATCTGCATATCAGTCACTAAACACACCTATATCTGTGACCTGCGCTGATTTACTGAGCTTTCCCCGCCTCCAACCTTGGATAAATCTGAAGAAAAGAAGTTTCTGAAGAAAACCAAACATTGAATGGTACGTGGGTAGATTCATTTGCTTTTACTGCTGACGAACTTATGGGGTTTGCTGTTTAATGCATGCAGCCCTTTAGCACTCACTTTGACTCTGCAGGAAGCTGTTCTCCTTTTCAAAATATATGAAAGGAATCCTACTAGTTTATAACGTAAGATTAAAAATAACAGTTTTTAGTGACTGAACAAGAGCTGCAGCTAAATCATAATGAAGATATAGATCTACTTCTTTGTTTTTAAAAGGTTCTTATAAAAATTTCAGCAACATTATTACATTGGGAGAGGGATGCTTGTTCAGTATTTCACCACGTAATAAAAGGATGAGGGCACACAAGCAGACGGCATTTTTGGTTTGCTGCTAGTGCATAATATAAGTTTGGCTTTTTATTTCATAAATACAAGGAGGACTCAGATAGACATTGAGTATTTTATTTGAAAGTAACTTTCAACCCAGCGTCTTTTTTTTCGGAGTTCAAAATGTTTTTGTTGCATGCAGAAATAAAAATTTGTTTTCTCTGTAGCAGTTCATTGATTTCATAAATGCAACACACTATAGTTTTTTTATACATAGCATAAAGGTAAAAAACTATGTATGCAATGTTATCTTCATTTTAGGTGTCAAAAGGGTTTTGTGGCTCCCAGTGTTTTCTTTTCTGTGGGAAATGGGTCCAAATGGCTCTTTGAGTGTTAAAGGTTGCCGACCCCTGAGCTAGGGATACTGAAAACATAACAGTTATGAAGTGGTTGAATGGCTATCTTTAAAAGTTTCCCCCATGTCCTTTTGCAGGTCATACCACTACAACAGACTAGGACAGAGTTTTCCAACCTGGTGCTTCCCAGATGTGTTAGACTACAACTCCCATAATACCCAGTGAGCATGCTAGAGAATTATGAGAGTTGTAGACCAATTCTTTGGAGGAGTGCCAGGTTGGGGATGGTGCTTAGGAAGGCCAAAAACTGTCACAACACATGTTTAAAATGTGACAGAGCATGGTATGAAGGGGAGAGAGCAGACATCTTGTTCTCCCCTATAATATCCCTAGAAGATATGACATGCCATCAAGTACCAGCATTCTCAGAAGCTTTTGCAAGCCCTTTCTGGATGTGTGCTGTGTATCTACCACAGTAAGCAGGATTTCTAGTGGATTGGAGACATTATGATCCCCAAAGCAAGAGAAGTTTTTGAAAAACCAGTAATGTGTAGTGGTTAGAGTTTTGGACTGGAACTTGCAAGATCTGGATTTTAGTCTTCACTTAACCATGAAGCTCAGTGGATGACTTTGGACCAGTCACTACTGACTCTTAGCCTAACCTACCTCACAGGGTGGTTGTTGTGAGGAGGAAATGGAGAGGAGGAAGACAAGGTAAGCCACCCTGGGTTCTTTGCAAGAGGAAATAAGCTGTGCTGTATGTGTAGTAATACATTCATAAATAAATGGTAACCCCACTGTTATAAGTGTATTTCTAGACACATTTTATGGAGATTTTTTTAATGCTGCTGATTAAAGCAGAATCAGGAGGAAAAAGATTTAGAAACAAATGCATGTGAAAGTGACAGAGATTGGGAAGTAGGGACATGAAAATCAACAGTTCCAACAGTTCCATCGCAGAGTTCACAATACTTCATTCCATTATGGAATGTGAGCATTTGTTATTCAAATGGGGAAAGTGCACATTTAAGTGCACAATTTTAATGGGTGCACTCAAATACACGTTTTCTTCCCATTTGATTCAAGTGTGAAAATGATTTATTTTTTGGAAATCCATGTTTTAAATGTGCATTATTCCAGCATGTACATTTGGGAATATCATCATAAGCTTAGGAATAGGCAAGCTTTTCCCAAAAATGTGCATGTAAATTCTGATATTTAAGAAACTGAAACAAAATTATTATATTATCCCTACTGAAAAAAGATTACTCTGTCTTTCTCCAGGCAAGGGCACAGGTCCTGTCAATCAAGCTATGTTCAGACAGTAAAGAAATTACTGTGCCCAGCCTTTCATGGTGCAGATAAAATACATGAAACAGCCCCTCCACTCTGATGCTTAATCACACAGATACCCAGTCCAGCAATATGGGTCCCTGCAAAACAAGAGGGCATGTGTGAACTGGGCGTCTTTGCAGGCAGTCAGGTGTTCACAAGGAATAGCACATACTAAAGACTAGGATTGATGCATGAAGGAAGAGGTGCGGCCACTCCGCCACCATGGCAGGGCACCCATCAGCCACAAAAACTTCGACTGCTGGTCTGAAGGCCTGCTTGTTGAGTGAAGGGTTGGAGAAAGTGGAAATACCGTCATATAGTCATGGTCAAAAAGAAGAGTGCTCATTCTCTACCGCTGAGGAGGAAATGTTCATTCATAAGCTCAAGGTGAACTCTTTTTAAAAAGAGCAGGCTGGATTTCCAAGATAAACCTCCTCTTCACATCGGTTGTCTTATAACCTATGAAGCTCAGCATCTTGCCTACATGGTTCATTTTCATCATCTCACTTTCAGATATGCACTGATCAGATACCTTAATTTGTCACAACTTGTCAAACTGAAGGATTGCAGCTTCATTATTCACATGGTGTGTGTGTGTGTGTGTGTGTGTGTGTGTGAGAGAGAGAGAGAGAGAGAGAGAGAGAGAGAGAGAGAGAGAGAGAGAGAGAGAGAGAGAGGTTTCTCCGAGCTCCAGGGAAGAGCCCAGCTACTGTAATTTCTCTACCAATCTCCAACATTGGTAACTGGTTGGTGGATACTGGGGGTTGTGAGACATGCAGAGAATCACACCCACTGAGGATACACTATATGATAGCACCATCTGCACAGTTTCCATACATTAAGTTAGCATTATCCCCATTTGGGTTTTATTTAGCTTTACATCGCTACAAAAACAAAGCCATAACAAGGTCGTTTGAAGCAGTGCAGTGGTGGGAGAGATACACTGATCAAACCTTTCAAACTTTCATAGAGGAACATGCAGCTGATAAAAAGTTTGTGGACTAACTCACTCACTGTCAGGATCATTTCATCTAGCGGGGGATTAATATTAGAGATTTCCCTGCACACTGACATTGCTGAAAGTTTTTTATTACCACATTGTCTTTTCAAAGCGCCATCTCTCTAACAAATAGCAGTATTTGTCAAATTCAGATGCAATGATCTGAGTTGATAACAAGCTCCAAGGGTTTTTTGTTCCTATCTTATTCTTGCCTGCTCACTCGCTTGTTTGCAGCTGCTACCTAGATCATAGGGTAAAACTCCTTGACATCACTGGTGCAGATCATCGCACAGCCAATTTACTTGAACAATAACATAGTAATTGAATGGAACCAAAGAAATAAGCATGTTGGGTGCTGCATCAGCCCTGTCCATCCTCCATTTCTTGAACTTTAACCCTCTTCAGCCAACAATAGAGCGGAACATAATAACCCAAGCCTAGCTCTTTCTAGCATGTGGATGTGGAAATAAGTGCTCTTGATATCAAAATAGTTTCAAGGAAGCAAGACTATTAAGCTGTTTCTATCCATCTCTTCATCTCCATTGCATCCTCCTTTTTAATGCCTGAAAGGAGAAAATGGAAAGCTCTCGAGAAAATCCTTCTCTCAGTTTCCTGTAGCATTCCAGTCACCAATCCATTCGCCTACAAAACATCCATAAAAATCTGGAAAGTTCACATGAAAAAAATGGGGTGCCATAACCTCCAACGCTAATGTGCAATCTGCCAAGCATTTGACACCTTTGCTCATATATCACATATGTATTATATTGTCATAGTGTCTATATTCCCATACTACTGTAATCTTTTCTCACACACACACACACACACACACTGCCCAATTATAAGGAAGAAAGTATGCATGATTTTTTCAGGATATATTAACTGGATTAGATCCAGAGTTAGTCACTGAAATCTGCAGGACTTAAGTTAGGCTTCAACCCATGTTTCTGTCAGCTACCTGTATTGATACAATACCTTCTTTCCCATCAAACAAACCATCTTCAGCACTGCTGGGGACATCCATGAATAAAATGGTTGTCATATGTGCACGCCTATCCACAAGGGATCTTCCCAAAGCTACAGAAATTAAAATGCCAGCAGCTGCAATCTTCCACTTCCCCTTAAATTCATCTCAGCTGCCAATAAGAAAATAAATAAATATTTTTAAAATAGAAATTGGGAGGAGTAGGGTATCTCACTGGGCACCAAGGAAGGCTGCAAGGGAGGTGGGGCCGGATTGTCAGCATCCCAACTATGAGATCAGAGGATCTCGCAGCTGGGACTCCAAGATACCCTATGGCCTCCCAAGATGATCTTAGAAAGCCATAGCGTCGTGTCCTTAATAGCTCTATGTTACGCATTTTATTGACAAGATGTTACTGAATCTTGTCTTTTAGATTTCTGTAAGCTACCTTAGAGAACTTGCTGTTGAAAGGCAGGATATAAAGTTTAAAAAATCATCTTCCCAGATAAGTAATGTTGCAGGATGCAACAGAACACACCTTATACACCCCACCCACGACACACACACACAATTGCACCTCTCCTGTCATTTCTTAAGTAGGCTGTAAGTCCACTCCAGAGTCATGATACTGCTGCAGTATTCATTGCTTCTGAATCTGTCTAACATTCACTTCACAAACTAACAGTCCTGCTACAATTAAGGGGAAACAAAGCTGCACCCCTCCAGTTTGTTTAGAACTTTATCTACACAGAAATGGGCTAAAACCCAGCCATAAAGACACTGAGAGGAATATGTTAAAATAAGTCTCGACTGATAAGCACCACAAATCAAAGCATTTCAAATCACTTTTATTTAATTTGATATTGTTGACCTCAAGGGGGCAGGGCTGGGATCCTTCCATGCATGGACTCAGATGCAATCCAAGGATGGGACTTAGATAGCTCTCATGTTTCCTATGCAATGGCTACTGTTACATTCCTAAAAATTCATGTAAACCAAACCATGTGAACTTCACTTTGAGAACCTTCATAATACAAATGAAAAACATATAGGCATTTTCTCCGTCTGTTTCAAGGCATTAGATTAGGTAGCTACAGTCCAAACGTACTAGGAGGTTTGCTTTACTAGCACTGTCATCTCTTCTGAGCAGAAGGAGATATTTGTTTTCATGCAGGAGCTATCATATTCTTGATCTTTGTAAAATGCTTTGGGAGCCATTTTCATCTGAAGAGTGGGTAAAATATTTAACTGCATAATCCTGCAGCTACTAGACAGTGCTTCTATAGCCACAGGATTTTTCAGACTCCCAGTTAGGGGACCAGAAAGTATTCCAACCTCTTAACTGCAGGTTCACACCCAGATTCTCTCCTCACTCAAAGTCAGCGTGGGAAGAACTGTGGTAGCTGTTTCTCCAAGGCTGAACCTGTGACCTTGCAACAGGTGGCCCAAGGGGGCAGAGAGAAGCCTGATGCTGCCAAGATGTGATGCATCTTCGCGGCACTTCAGCCTCCTTCCCTTCCATTGTGACGCGCTGCACTTAGATGGCAACTCTTACTTTTCGGGGAGGGATGGGGGAGGGGATCTCAACCAGTTGCTCTTGGTGGTTGCTGTTCCTGGAGGGTATCCACTTCCTTCTTGTCCTATGGCCAGAAGGCTCTGGGCTGTCCTTCCTTCAGGGCCCCATTGACACACCTCCCAAACAGAAAGAACAAGGCAGGAGGCAACTGCCGATCTCTCTCCTTGCTCTTCTCATTACTTGCTCACTCAAGTAATGAGCAGGGAGCAGGCAGTAAAAGAAGGAGAAGCAGTGAGTCCAGGAGGCCCCCAGGTTTGGCAAGGATCCCTCCTGACCACCTGTCCTATCTAATGTACACTGTGCAATTAAGGGTGCCATCTAAAGGAGTTGCCACAACCCTCCAAACATGGGGCAGAAGGAATTGATCCCCTCTGAGTTTCTCCTGCCCTACCAAAGATCCTGCTCACAAGGAGGAAGAGCTGGCACCCCCGGAATTCCTTATAACCTGGCAGAGTCTCACCTCTCCTTCTTGCACCCCTCTCCAATCACTCCCCCAGCACCAGCTCCAAAGTCACAGTTGCAACATTTGGGTCACAACTAGTGAAGAAAGAACCTCTGTGAGAAAAGTGGGAGGGAACATTAGCAGCTGGAACCTGGACCTCTCCCATGGCCATCTAGTGATGTATTGCACAATTGTTCACATACAAATGTTCTGTGTAACTGTTTTAGAGCTGAATAAAGCTATATGAGATGATAGGCTTTGTGGGACCAACATAAAGGCAAACAAGTGGATCCTGGGTCAAATCAAGCCACGACTTTCTCTAGAAGCAAAAATGACAAAGATGCGGCTGTCATACTTCAGACACATCACGAGAAGACTAGACTCACTGGAGAAGACAATTGTGCTAAGGAAAGTCCAAGGCAGAAGAAGAAAAGGAAGACAAAATAAGAGACGGATTGAGCCATAGCCTTGAACTTGGGAGAGCTGAATGGAGCTGTCATGGACAGAACATTTTGGAAGGCTTTCATTCATAAGGTTGCTCAGAGACTACTTGCTGCCACAGAACAAAAACAAAGGAAATGATGACACGTATGCTGGGGAGGGGGGAAGAAAAATCAATGACATAAGAGCATGGGAAAGTACGCTGCATCAGACCATGGGTTTATGCTTTCTTCAAAGGGGGCGACAAGGAAGTAGACCTTCTCTGAAGTACAGAAAGAACTCAGCAACAAAGTTTGCCTGGACACAACACTGTTATCTTTTCAGGGCCAGGTTCTGTGCCACCTTGCTCTACTCCCAGGAGCATCCAATAAAGTTTTTCATCAGGACTTGGGGTATTGTTTGGATGTGTGTGTCTGCTCTGTATATATGCTCATAGCAAAAATGTTTTTAGACTAGGCATAATACTGATGTTTAGAGTATTTTACAGTAACTTAACCTTCAGAGAGCTTCAGCTCCAAGGCAGTATGAAATGAAATCCCATGAAATGAGATCCAGCCCAATTCTGCTGAATCTGAATAGAAGCAGCTCTCCAGGGGCTGAGGCATAATTCTTTCCTAGCCTGACCTCAGGACACCTGGGATTAAACCGGATCGACAAGAAAATGGTAATCTGAACTCAGACTTGCATTGTTCAGTGTGACTATTCACTCCAGCCACGGAGTAGCTGCAACATTTATCACAGCTGCATAACAAGTGGCACAGAATTAGATTTTTCATTTAACAAAAATGCTTCGAGAGGGAAGACACAATAAAGCAACACAAGCCATTTTTATTGTGATAAATTGATTTCATTCCAGGCCACCAAATGCATCTATCTGGATTAAATAGTCAGAAAAGCAAAGGCAGTCGTTACATACAATCTGACGCCCACACAACATGTCAGTTCTCTGACTTAATGAGAAATAAGGCATGTTGCTCCTGCGAGGTTTATCTGTTGATTTGTTTACAGCAGCCTTCCCAAGCCTGCTGCTCTCCAGATGTTTTGGACTACAAGTCCCATTAGCCTTCAGCCAGCATGGCTGAATTCCAAAATTTCTGTATGCCGGTATATTGGGGAAAGTTAATTTCCAGTAATACTGAGCAGGAAACAAAAGGTATATTTTAGGCTGTCAGTTCACTGATATTTTACTGATATAACAACCCCGCCCCCCCCCACAAAAAAAGAAACCTACAACAATAACCCTGTATTCTGGCAAGCCATCAGTATCAGTAGAGAAGCCATTGTATTTTTTTTTTCCATTGGCTGCTTTGAATAGAAATTGGATTAAATTATTTGAAAATAATAAAATACAAAATAAACTTCAGAGCTGGTTGAATGTGGCAGTATTGGGAGCCAGTGAGTATATTGGTTAGCATACTGTTCTGGAAATAGTGGGATGGACTGTAATCCTCACTTGATCATGAAATTCACTGGGTGACTTTGGGCCACTCAAACCAGCCTACCTTACAGGGTTGATGTGAGGATGAAATGGAGAGGACAAAGTGTTATGTAAATAGCACCTTGGGAAGAAAGGCAGGATAAACATTATATGTAATATAGTAGTAATAATGAAAGTAATAATAATATATTTTCTAACTGTACTTTAATTTTTGTTTTGGTTACGGTTTTAGCTGTGCTAATCTTAAAAGATTAGCAACCCAAGTGTCAGAGACAGACTATCCAGAAAAAATTATTCCTTTCTCTACTGGTTTAAGAATATGCGTAATCAGGTTTTCTGTTTACCTCTTCAAACTGTTAATCTGAGTTAATACATGATTATTTACAAGGTTACCCAATCAGCTAACCATGAGAAGAAAGCCAGGAAATCACATGATGTTCTTCAGTAAAAACAAGATTCTAAAATCATCTGAGGTGCAGTGCAAGTCGGTTGGTTTGCTTCTCCCAACCTTATGCATTTTCATCTGGCACTTTGACTGGCTAATAAGAATATGTGAAAAAGCTGCAGTCAAATTTGTTCAGTCCATGATCCATCCTCTTGAAGGAACTAGTATGGCTTTAATTAAATTTCTTGTGGGCCTTGATAGGATATGCCATCCATATATATTAAAACTATGGACTGAGCGAATTGTGGCAATATATAATTACTGTCATTGTATATGTTCAGCCTGTAGCACTTCCAATTTAAATAATCTAGCAGGTCAGGGTGGTTTAAGAAGAAAGCAATTGCACCAAAGGGGTGGAAAGACCTGCATAGGGTTTGCCATTTACTAGAGTTGCACTGAACATTCTCCAAAGAGTTTTTTCAATACATTTGTAGTGGAGAGTCTGTGAAAGAAAGTTTATACTCCTAAGGCTTTCTGAGGAACTGTTGGGCACAGTGAGTCAGTAATGGAGGCTTATTTCCTTTAAAAGAGCCTTTTCTGCCCTTATTTAATTAGGTTTTGTCTTCACAGAAAAGCAGTGGCAACAATCCTCCTCCATTTTGGAACCGTTCTCACTCCATGGTGCATGACACAGCATCCTGCCAGGGCACTGTGGGGTCTGGAGGGACACTATGTCACTGTCTAGCACTCTTCTTGGGATGTATTGTGGGGTGAGAGAATGGCCTTGGAAGATTGGTGTCTCTGCTTTCTCAACACAGGGGAGTGGCCAAATAGAAAAGAAAGAAGCCCTCTAATACAAAGTCCCTGGTCACAAAAATGTCTAGAATGTGCTCCCAAAAGCCTTATGAATTGCTTCGGCCACCTTCAAATGTGCAGGAAGGGCTTCCACATCCTCACAGCCCCAGAATGCATCTGCAAAGACAAAGGCCCTGATGATCGGCCCTGCATGTCAACAGGCCTGTTTGACTAATAAGCAGTGCTTTTTTTTGTCATAGAATGCACCGGAACAGAGTTCCAGCACCTTTTTTCGACAGATTTTCCAAGTTTTAAAAGTAACTTTTGAAAATTTGATGTTTAGTCCACGTGGATTCGAATCGCCCTGTTGAGTGAAGCAGGATGGCGGCAAAATCATTAAAACGGTGCATGCGGGCTGCTTGTGTGTCGAATCCGATGCATGCGTACTTTGTCCGCACTGGTTGTGATGGTGCTGCTCTGCTTGTGGCACTGCTTGGCTTGTGATTGGTCGTGCAGTCGCATGCCGAGTGCTTACTGCGAGCGTCGACCATTATGTTTCGTTACACAACTGACGTGTGTGGGTGTGCGTACAGTGATTGACTATGTGTGAAAGGTAAATAATTTCATGAGTTCCGGCACCATTTTTCTTACAAAAAAAAAAAAAAGCACTGCTAATAAGAAATGCACTTGGAGCTTTTGCCTCATATACTATTTTCAAGTTCAAATCATACAGAACAATTTGAACAGGTTGCTTCAGTCTAGTGTCTCAAGCCTCTACACTCCGAAGCACTGTTTTCTTTGACCTATTTACTATTCCTAAAAATTGAATTTTCAGCCCTATGCCAGAGGGTAATTATTAAAAAAAGTAGTTAACTTCAAAGTGCTTATAAAAGTAGTTCCAATTAGAGACATTTATGCAGGCTTGCAGCAAATATTGTCCCCCCCCCCCCACACCCCTCTGCAGAGTCTTTACTGTAAATAGGGAATAACTCTACCTTGCCTTCAACACGTGTGGCCCTTGGAAGCCCATTCAAGGCATAACGAAGGGCAGCCTTGCCCCCACTTGCACCTCCAACCTTTTCACACTGAGTGGGGCACTCTGGAGAGCGACTGCTGTCAACACGACTGCAGCTATCGGACTATACAGAAATGAGATGATGCTGATGCAGTATGGCTGAATACCTCTCCCTGCTTGCGCAAGGATTCCCAGTTGCAGCAAGGCCTGTGAATGCATTCAAGTTCCATCTCTCCTCACACTTTCTCTCTCAGCATGGGAATGTTGAGGAGAGGGAGTGAGGGCAGGCAAGCAGTGATGCGCGGACAGGGAACCAGGGAACCCAGTGGGGTCAGTTCCAAAGGCAGGGCTACTTGATAGTCTACAGATCACACATGGTGGGTGGGAGTGTCCAGAGAAGAGGTGAGTAATTAGAGCCAGCACAAGGCAGGCATGTGGGGACAGATGCACAGGCCTTGTTCCAGAGCTCTGTGCCCAGAGCTGAAGGCTTCTAAGCCTGAGCCTGCAGAATCCACCGACAGAGCCTTGCTAACAAATGCACCTTTGTTTATGAGCAGGCCTTATTCCTTAGGGAGGCATCTCTGCAGTTGACAACCAGCTGAGCGTGAACCTTTAGATGCCTGTCCTCACTGGGGCTAGAAGGCCGCCTGGTCTCTGCCTCCCAGTCCAAGAGGAAGCTTTGTCATAAGGGGAGGGCAGATGATCATTTCCCCCAATATTCTAGGATTTCCCTGATCTTTCTCAAGGCTCCTTGACACTTCTGCAACTTTTGACTTCTTGGGGCAGGGGCTTCCAGGTATCCTCTGAGGAGGAATCTTCCTGAGTGGTCATGATAATACAGTCCCCACACACTTTCATCACATATAAACTGGGCTTTGGTCTTCTACAAAAAGCCAGCAACCTTTGACCTTCCAGAAAGTCAAACACCTCCAACTTTCTCTTTGTTGTTGCTGGATCACAAGAATTTGGTTTCAAAACCCAGGCATCCCATTTCAAAGGTTCATAAGCAGGGTCTAGTACCTATCACCACTACTCTTAACCCATCCTGTAAGCATCCAGTGACTTACCTGAGGTGGGGCAGGGAGGAGAAGTAGTGGAGGCAGCAGGTGCTCCTTTGGTCCTAAGAGAGCATCCCCTGACTCCTGTGGTTCTTATGGAAATCACAGGCCCCAAACTTTCCAGTGGGAAATCAACACTATATGCCACATGTTCAACTGATGAACAGCTGCAAATATGTTAAGTTACTTTAACAGGAGAATCGTGTGGTACCATGGCACCTTGCCCCAGGCCAGGTAGAGCTTCTACCCCAGACACAGATTCATGTGGAACAGAGGATTGCATAGTGTCTGGCCAGGTCAGGGTAGCTGTAGTTCCAACGATTCACTTCCTACCTTCAGCTGGGCAGAGGGTGCGAGAGGTACTGAAGACCGACACAGCTAATCCTTCTCGGCTGGGACACTCGGCCTTGGCAGAGGCGCCAGCTGGTCAGTCAGGGACATCCTCTGGCAGGAGGACTCTGCCAGAGAAGGGGTTTCAGGGATGCCTCCTTGGGCCACTGCCAGCAAAAGGGACAGGATAGAGATGCTCTGTCAAACACTTGAGGTTGAGAGGCCTGTCTCTTTGTAGGGACCAAGAGATTCATAGAGGACACTCCGCTGTATTCCTCCGCTGAGGAATTTCTCAAAGCCTTTGCAGGAGTCAACAAATCACAACCTAGGGAAGGTCCCAAAGCTCCTGGGGAAGCAGGATAGTGGGGTGAGTGTGTTGGTGGGAACTGTTTTCCTGGGGGTTGAGCGCAGGGCTCATGGAGTGTATGCCCAGAGGCAATTAAAAGCTCCCTGACAGTCTGAACTTGTATATTGTGATTCCTTCTGAGAGAACTGTGAGCTCACAAAGGGAAATTACTGCCATGAACGGGTTTTCTGGTGACTCTTGCCATGATTACCAGAGGCTGGAACAGAACTGGAACAGCTCTTTCTGAACTGGACCACTCCTAGTTATAGGCAACATTTTCTCCAGGTAGGTCCAGTGCCACCCCCAGCAGGAAAAGGTGCACAACCAGAGCTTAGGGAGCACTCGCTGCCTCTGCTGCCTTCCCCCTGCTGCAAGTCAGTTACTGGGCCTTTGGGGTCTGGAGAACAGGGAGGCAGTGACGCATAGCAGGCATCCCCTCTGCTGTTGCATCAAACATTACCAAGGCTCAGCCTCTTTGGGGCAAGCAGTTGGAAGTGTGTGCATCTTGATCTTCCATACTATTTAAAACAAGGGGGGTAGGTTGATATTACAAGCACTATTTTAATCATTCTTCCCATTAACCATCAGCTTAGCTGTCAAAGGTTTAAAGCTACACATTTAGTCAAACAATGCATCAATTTACGTTTAGGCAATGTTTAATGAATTGCTATGCCAGATTCCAATTTCCTTCCCATTTACCAATGGAGTCAACAGAGTTTACAAATGTATATGCAGCCCAGTAAGCATTCATTGATATTTTCTATAATCTTTCTAACTGGCAAAATAATGCTGGCACTTGGAATAATAATATTAACAGCATCATTAAAGTCATTAAGGAAATAGAGAAGCTCTCCAAATTATGTGCTTTAATAAGATTTCAACATTACCAAGCTTTCATCTTAAGTTTCATTCTGAACTTAAAATAGTGCCCAAGAAAAACATTATCGCAAATCAGAGCTGAGCAAATTAGCATTGCAACTTGGTTAGGATTAAAGAAAATGGTTCTGTTTGGATCCATGCTGCAGATCCAGTAAAGGAATGCCACGTGCCTCCATTCACCTATTTATTGGATGTATTCAAGATTCAAAAAGCATTCCAGAAGAGCTCCAGAAGAAATCAGCTGTATTTGAAATGCAATCATATGTTGACCCAGACATATTTAAAATTACAGTCAAGCTTCAAGTTTGCTACTTATACCTTACCTAAGGGCTTTTCTACACAAGGCTGTCAGTTTTCTTATCTGCTTCATCACAGGTTTGTGATGTGAGCTCTACACTGAACTCTTCCTTTCCTGTTTATCCACTATATAGACTCCAGGTGGAGCTATCTGTAGCGAAATAGATCAAATAGGCAAGGCAAAACAGCACCATTTGTCCAGTTCTAATACAATACCCCATTCTAAAAACAGGGGGAGGGGGAAAGTACTCTGAAAAAAACAACATGAAATGCAGTCTCTCTCTATAACAGTGAAATCATTATTTATTTATTTATAACATTTCTATGCCACACCCATCGCAGAAGCCTCGGGGCGGCTCACAAGGAGAATAAACAAACATAGAATAGTACATCATTAAAAATTCGAAGAATCTCAGCCATAATTTAAAACCAATAAATAAAAACAACCAATTAACAATTAAAATATCATTTAAATAAAAAGGACTCGGCCTGGCACCGAAAAACAAATAAGGTCAGCGCCAGGTGGACCTCTCTGGGGAGCGCATTCAGAAATCATGAATGCACCATAAATGCCTCACATAAAAACCCTAGGTCCCAGCAGTTCTGATTATACTGCATTTCTATATGACTCATAGCTGAAGTTGTCTGGGCAGTTCACAGCCTTTAAGTCACTCATCCAGATTTCAGCCAGGCCTGGCCCTGCTTAGTTTCCAAGATTAGGCAGGATTGGGCGCTTTGAGAGAGCACAGACACATCCGCCAAGGGACCAATTCTTGCGGCAGCTGAAATCAGCCTACACTGGCTTTCAGCAAGAGGATCAACACAACAGGTTTACTGTAAGGTGCCCGACATCTTGAAACAGGAACTCTAAAAGCAGGGCCCAGTCACTGCTCATAAAACAGCTTAAGGTGTGATCCCATGCATATTTCATTTATTTATTGCATTTCTATACCTCCCAATAGCCAAAAGTCTCCCCTTGTAGTAAAAAGACATAATGAGGAACAAAGCAATATATAATAATGTTGAGAGAGGAAACAATCCATCCAACTCACCGATGGGCTGGGGAATGCTGCCAAACACATGAAATGGTGCCCTCATGCCATTTTAAGCAAAGCAAAATAATACACACATGTCACAAAACAGAACAGTTATGCTTTTTTAAAAAAATCAGGAACTGCTGCATGAAACCCCAATTCTAAAACTAGATTGTTTTACTGTTGCTGTGAATGGTCAGGGAATAGAAATGCAGCTACTGGCCTTTCAGGGATCCATAGACACACTTTCCATTCAGAACATTTTGCATATAATTTCTTATGTAGTATATGATGCAGAACCATGCAGATATTCCTTTTGTTCCTGTTGTCTTATCAGTTTCTCTCTAAATTACAATGTAGCAAAGATATAAGAAATTTATCTGAAGTTAATCTGTCATTTCCCCGCACACACACCCCATCCCCATCACACTGAAGTTGCTGTCAGAATGAGAAATCTTTTGTTCTTAGTCAAGAAAACAAAATCACAAAGGAATTAACTTTAATAGATTATTTAAAAAAATCTGGAATTGCATTTTGAAGAGAAGTTTAATTATATTACTATGCCACAAAAGCCAACATGCTAAATGACTTTGTCTGAATGCAGCAAAAGAACCTCAAAAGGCCATCATGTTTTGGAATGATTAATTCCACCTTGGACAACTTTTCTGCATACCGCTGGAGGAAATCATGAAGAAAACAAAGGCAGTCTACAGTGCTGCTATGACCTTCCTGCTATTTGTTTTTAAATAAATATTTTAAAAGGAACACATCACCATTCAGTTTAAACACTTCCCATGAAGGCTAACAATAATTTGTAAAGCAATAACCAGCATTTTATGTATATATGTATGTTTTACATTTATAGCCTTTCTTCCTTTGAAGTTGGTCAGAGTGGCTTATATGGTGTTTCTTCCACCCATTCTTATTTCCACAGCAACCCTGTGAGGTAGGTTAAGCTGAGGCACAGGAAGAGTGTGATTGGTCCAGAAATGAGCTTCAGGACTGAATGGAGATTGGAACTCAGATGTCCTCAGTCCTAGTCCAGCCCTCTAACCCCTGCACACCAGAGAATAAAATCAGCTGAACCAATAAAACCATCCATTAAAACCAGCATCAGCTTTTCGGGCTGGCGGGAATGAGGAAATGAAAAAGTATTTTGACAGTCCTGGAAAGGCAGGAGATTTGGTGCCAGGTGGACCAAATACAGAACGCCCTACCCAAAGGACTTCTTGCTGGTCCTGCTTACATGGCTGGGGAGCCTGGAGCAGGGAAAGGGCTGGTGTCTCAGTTCAACCTGGCCCTCAACTCTCCCATCAGAACATGTGCCACTGAAACAAATGAGGTGGCAGAGGGGATGTCACACCCTGGAAACACAATGGGCACGGACACATATCAGTCCTACTCTTCAGTGAAACATTTGGGTGTTCACAAGGCATTTACCTGGGCAGGATTCTGCATAGCCCAGTGCCACACACACAGCTCCCTTAACCCTTGCACTAATCCCACTGGTGCAACAGTCACACTTTAAGGATCTCTGCTTTGGAGAGAAGTCATGTCAGTGAGTAATGCTGGATATGTATGATTGAGGCCAAGTGGCCCCCAAGCTGGTGCCCTCCAGAGGCATACAACTGCAACTCCCATCTTCCCTAGCCAGTCCTGGGCATGATGGGAGGTCTAGTCCTCCACATCTGGAAGGTACCAGTTGACGGGAGGCTGCGCTGGTGCATCGTTTCAGAATCCTTTAAACGTGACACTTGACAACTTGGAACATGTTGTGCCTAAGTGCTTTTTACATATGCAGTGTCTCACTTTAAACTAGCTCTCGGTACATTACAAATGAAATATCAGTCTGGCCCAGCTGTTTTATTTATTAAAAGTAATTTACCCCTTGGTTAAGACTGAGGATTCCCAAGTGTGGTGTTTAAACCAACAATACTAAAGGAACAATTCAAAAAAGTTCAACCACTTGCATCATAGTTCCAGAATACAAAGCTTTGTTCAGAGAGGAGGACAAGAGGGGTGAGTTCCATAACTCTGCAGCCAAGCAGCACAAATAACCCTAATAATACTAATGGTTCCCTGCTCCATTTCATTTCCTCTCTTGGTTTCAGCCGCACAATATGCAAATAGAGATCTGAGAAGCAAGATAGCTTACAGGGACAGAAGATATGCCTGCCCTGCCTTAGAAAGAGAAGGTACATTTGGGCAAATGTGCCAAACTCATCCTGCCTAATAGTGGGGTTGGTGACTAATGCACAAATGTGCAGCTAAATGCCTCATTAGCAGGATAAAACCCCATCGTTGTCATATATATCATTACCAGCCCACTCATAAACCCTCTTTTTCACTGCAGAAGTGCAAGCTAAAGGGAGATGCTTGCAGCAGCTGGGAAAATAAAACTGCCAAACATCCCAAGATCTCAGAAAAAGCTGAGAGGCTTCACCCGGCCACAAAATACCACAAAGTGCATCCTTCGTGCAGCACCCAGACCCTCTTCTAAGCAATGGGACATGAGAAATTCTGGCCCACAGTTAGCTCCTCTTTGAAGCGAGACCCAAGGAGCATGTTGGGGGCCAGAACTGAGCCAAGAGATTGTACAGCAGGAAATCTGGCTTGCCCCATTCTTCTTCAGAGTGCAATTTCTTATGCAGAGAACTCAGGACTAACTAGTGTTTATTGGGCATTTTGTTCGTTTGGTTTTTGGATTTTAATTTAGGAGCCAGGATGGAAGGGAAAAAGAAGATCTGGGTGTGGCAGCAAAAGGAGATATTCTGCTTTCATTTGTGCCATCACCTCTTCAAATAAAGGAAGCAGAAACGAAGGGGGGAAAGAAGGAGGGAGGTGGGAGAGCCCAGAGCCTTAGTCAGCAAGCCTCACTGTTGAGACACCAGAGATACCTGGGCTCCCGGACTTAGGAATCACCCAGAGAGAAATATATCACCAAAGAAAAGAACAGAAGATAGAAACTTGCATAATATTTGTATATGCTAATTTATATGCATAAAAGCAAGTGTAGAGCTATGAACACATCCTCAGGAAGGGGTACATTGAACCTGCCCTCTTCCATGGTCTCCACATATTCCCAAGACACTCAAGGTAAACTTGTACAGCCCTTATTTCTAAGTCTTTGCCTCTCGTTACTACACCGAGACCCACCCTGCCTGGAGGTTCTGGTTCAGGGTAAAGAGATATGCCTCCCTTCCCCCTCTTCCTGGTTTTGCATTCCCCCAAATGTCCAAGACCCTTGGTTTCAGATACTTGCCCTTCTGGTGGCAGTGCAGATGCTGTCGTCCTGTGGGAGAGGCTCCCCCAGTCGCTCTGCACTTGAGGCTCCTTCCATGCCAGGTATTAGGTCCACGTTTGGGTGTGCCAACAATTTTTCTGCCTCTCCCTGTTGGGTCCTTCCAGATTCCTTGCCAAAGGAAGCCAGGGCAGGGGGATCCAGAAGGGATCCTCTACCTTCTTCTGGTGTTACATACAGCCATCCCCTCCTTCATCCAGTCCGTCCCCTGCTACATCCCAGAATTTAGTAGTCTGCTCTGGATGAGCCCCAGCTGTTGCAGATGCAATTTCATTCTCCCACAGCAGAGCTATCCTAACCTCACCTACTGGAAGCCAGCCTGGGTGCTCAGAAATCTACAGGCAGAGCATGAGGATGATTTGACCTGGTACATTCTGACAGTCTCCTACAAGAAATTATTGCTCTTCTCTAAATAGAAAAACAGTATGTTTCACCATATTGGAGAGGACGGTGTCCAGCTCATTTGTTGTTCAGCTGCAGATGGCTGATGGACAACAGCTCTTACAGTCCTTTATCTTTGCATTGGATTTGGAGAGGACAACCTTTCCCATCGAGGATACTTTCAAACGGTCCTCTGGCAGCCCTTCCAATAAAGGACTGCCCTCTGTAAAGCTGGGCACATGGCCACCCTAACATGTGCTCCTCTAAAGGTGATGACCAATCAGTAGTGCCAGCCACATAACTGGCACTTTGCAGAGGGACCAGAAGAGTCTCCCTTGTGACTGTGGGAAGCACCAGAGGAGGAGGGAAGAGGGGAGTGTGGCGTGGCCTGGATGTGAGCTATTATCAAGAAACCTATTTAGACTTCACTGCAGGTGGAGATGGGAAATGCAAGGCAAACAAGGTGGGAGTCTTTAGATTTGAGGTGAGGAATGCTTATTCCCCTGCTTCTTCCTTCCCTCTTGCTTTTCTTTATGGTTTTTTTCTTACAATTTTTTGTGAAGCTCACAGTAAAAAATAAAACAAAACAGGCAGCAAAAGTGGAGTTTTGAGGGGGAGCTTAGTGGAAGGGAGAGGGGCAGACTAGCACCTGGCCAGCCCTGGGAGTGCCTAGAATCTTGGTTTCATCTCCACCTTTTCAATTCATCACAGCTGGTTGCAACAGGTTGGAAGGAAAGAGGCACTCCTATGGACCTAGACAGCACCTGAGGGGCCATAGGATAGTCCAGATTCCCCATTCTGAACCTGTGCTCTGACCTTGGCACTGAGAACGAGAGCTCTGCTCCCTTCCCCTGTCAGGAATGTGACCTCAGAGAAAAGGCTATTTCAGGACTGGGGAGGGGAGGAGACTGGGGAGACCAGACACAAGCTATTCTGAGGCTTCTCCATACCTCCTCCTCTCCCTTTCCAGATGTTTGAGTGAGTGGAAAATGTGGAGGAAGGACAGCAGTGTGAAGATCACTTTTGCTGCTCCTTTTGTGCTGCAGTGGATGTCTCTGAGAATGGGGACTTACAGCTGTAGGATCGTGTCCAAATCAGCTTCATGTTTCACCGCTAAGGTACTGTTGAGTTTTACCAGAGGTTGGAGACTGGTTTTTTATAGTTTCAAAAGTGGTTCCAAAAGTCCTAGGGACATAACTCTCAGCACAACCTAATCAATTCAAGTCTTTCTCTCTTCTTCTGCTCCATCTTAAGCTCTGACCATGCAAACTTCACTTTATCTCCCTGAAACATTCCCCCTCCCCAATTTTTAAAGTATTTTGCCTGACGTTTGTGATCTGGAGATCTCAAAATTGCAGGCATACTATGTTAGTCCCAAAAATAGTTTTCTGGACTGTGGATTTTTACTCTGAAATAAAAGTAACACTTAAGAAAATGTGCTGCTGTAACTCTGTACTTCCTAGCTGAAATTATGCCATGACATTATGGTGCTTTCTTGATCCAGTGCAGAAAGTACACGTACTTCACAAATAAAACTGTCATGTTCCTGCACATTTAACATTTTTCTGACTTTCTGCAGTGTGCCAAAAGAGAATGGAGTTGTATTCTCTGTTGCTTCTTTGCGCCCTCCAGTGGAATGTTCATTCCACATTCTTCAGTGAATATTTTGGCATCTCCTGCGCTAATTAGTAGAGGTCAAAAACATGCTGCCACTGATAGGCCAGAAGGATACATTACAGCCCAGTAGCAATTTTAAGCAGTCTGCCATGGTTTCTTCAGCACTAACCTTGACCCTCGACATTTTACTGGCCGAAGTGAAGGAGAAATGGCACACACGCACACCGTATTCCATGTACGGAGGCCAACCCGAGTTAAAACTAAATCTTGCTTCAACGCTGGTGATGAGACAGCTCCCACCCATATCCCTGAGTCCTGCAAAATAGTGTAGGTGGTCCAGGGCTGTGTAGCATCCCTAGTTCTGTCCTTCAATACTGCACTGCTTTTCCCCAGCAACTGGTACTTCACTTTTCCTGACTGCAGAGCTGCTCTGGAGTGGATATACACAGAGCAAAGGTAGGCTACTCAACCCTTCCCCTAAACTCCAAAGTTTCCTTGTAAATCCCCCCCCCCCCCGCCCCGCCCTCTGCTTTTCCTCTGGTGACAGTTCCAGACAAATGTTTGTAAAAGCATCAGGGCCCAGCAGATTCGCCCTCTGGTGTCAAAAAGTCAGGTGTGATTACAGTGGCAGGGCAGGGCATGACACCCCAATCCTAACCTTGTGCCTGCAAACAACAACAATTCACTGCACTGCTGCCAACTTCTCATTTTGCTACTCAGCTGCACACGAACAAGAACTCCTGGTCCAGTGGAGAAGCATCTGTCCCGCATGAGTGCGCGGAGGTGCATGCGCAGAGCCTTTTACCAGAGAGAAACAGCTTTGCAGGCAGGCCCGGCAGTGTTCGCTCTTCTAGATCAGGATTTTTTTAAAGGCTCAGCTCAGCCTCCTAACCTAAGCTAGCTAACAGAAGATCAATCCCCTCAAAAAGGGAGGGAGGCTCCCACGTGACACGGTGGTCAACCCAAGGTCCATTTTGCCAGCGTCAAGCCAGCCAATTAAACACTTGGCACTGAAGCAGCAAAGGAGGCAGAGAAGAGTGAGTGAGTCTGCTTGCTTGCTATTTCTTGGTTTGCTCTGAGGAACCAATCAAGCCCAGCACAATCCTGGTATGTAAATTTATTTTAATGAGGAGGGGAGAGGTGTGTATTGTGAGTCTGGAAGAACCATGAACAACTTTATGAAAGAAAACAAAAACTGGCCTATAATAGATTTCTACATGTGAGAAAAATGTGGGCTGGTGCATAATGGTGCATAATAAACTGGCCTATGATTTACTTGTGAGCCTGAAAAATGAATGGCTTATACTTTGAGTGTGAAAAGAATCAAAGACTGGTCTAGAATGCATTGGTAAGTCTGGAAAAATCATGGGCTGGCTTATAATGCAGTTGCCCAATATAATGTCGTTAAAGCCCCAGGCTACATAGGTGGATGGCTAATGTTTTCATCTTTAAAAGCTCCTCTGCCCAATGTTGCCCCTGCCTCCAGTGATCCTTTCATTCCACCTGTTGACTTCTAGCGACCTCTAGCTCACTTTGGGCTAGCCAGGCTGTCTTTCTATGATCAGACACATGCTCTATAGAACCCATTTTGTGCCAGTGCCCATGGCAGTTTCCTGGCTCCTGTGAGTCCCAAAAAGTTGGGGATACCTCCCTGCAGGTGGCAGGATGAAGAGAATCTCCAAATCCCCATAATGATGTGATTCTGTAAGAACATTAAGCAAGAAATCAGATACCTTCAAAAGCAAATGCTGATACAGCACTGGAGCTCTTATTTGTGTCCAAGCGGAGTTTCTTATGTCAGCACCCAACAACATTCATTCCCACAATACTAAAAGAGAAGCATGGGATAATCATAAGAGTCTTCTCAGTAAAATCTCACTGTGGGATGGGATTAGGATAATTTAAACCCATCATGCCCCAATCTGGATTGCTCCAAATGCTGTGACCTAAAATTGCTGCCATGCCTGAAGATTGCCCATGCTTTCTGGAACTGATGGGTATTGTATTCTTAAATATCTGGAAGGATCTAGGGTAAGGAAGTCTGGCTTAAATGACACCTTATGGCAAATAAATTGATTACTCAGCCTGAATAGCAATATGGGAGCTGAAGGAAGTAGATGGAACCAGCAAAAAAGAATAAAAGATTCGGGCACCACACAGGCATAAAGATCAACTAGACATTAGGACTTACAACTAGTCAAGGAAGGCTACTAAATTCACTGCTTTATGAGTATTACTTGCTCATCTCAAACTAGGTTAGCACTGCCCACCATTAATGTCAAACCGTGATTGATGGAGAGGGGCTGAAATTGGAGAGGGGCAGCCAATGCATAACACACACCTTCCTCTGAATGTCTAGAGCAATGATTGACACAACCAGTACACACTGTATCTACACTGAGCCAACGTCATTCTTAGCATGGCCCTCGTGGATCAACACTGCAGTTGTCATTATGTAATTATAAAAACCAGTTGATAATTTAACCACTGTTGACATAAGATTTCTGCACTTTTTGTGCAAATTGGGAGAGTAATCAAAACCAAGAGAGTAATGACCTGCCTCTTGTTTTGTCAGTACACCACTATAAAGCAAATGTACTTTAGGGAAAAATGTATACAAATGGTATAGGGGATATACCAAAATGAATGCCATAAAAATAGATATAGAAACCAGAAAAGCTGGCTAACAAACTAAAGCTAAAACTCTGTTGGACAATAAAATCACCATCATTACAAAACAGACTGTATTTCTGACCTTCAATGTCGCTTAGGAAATTGATTGTACCAATATTTCATACATCGTTCCATTGCTTTTTAAATAGCACCAGGTTGTCCTTTTGTGTGCCTTCAGGAAAGCTGTCAGTTTTATCATCATCTTAACATGCCAGATCTACTTATAATAATTATCCAGCAGGAGTATTTTCAAACTTTTCTAGCATGTAATTATATGTTTCTGAAGATAAAGAGCTACCCAGTTATGAAACTGCATCCATATCCTTCAAGTGCCATATTTCACATGAAAAGTGCTTAAGTTGTTAGCCTTGTGCCATTTGTATCTTACTAAGTTAAACCCCAAGGAAAAAGTCAGTAGTCATATTTACTATCTTTTCATTTCTTTTAGGAGGACACTGGAGATTCATCAGCTACACTGGTTCCACCATTCATCCCCAAATTGTAGTATTCTAATAGTTCAAAACAATCAGGCTTAAAAATGCACATCTGTATCCATCAAACCTGAATGAGGTTTTCACCAGAGCTTCAGGACTCTCCACTGGGGGGAGCTCTTCTGCTAAAATTTCTTCAGGAGGCCTCGGATCATGGATGATGGTTGGTTTCTGTTTTTCCTTGAGATTTCCCGTAAGCCCACCAATAAGAGTGTTCCACAGGCAATTCTGAGATTTCGACCCTGGACAAGATGAAAGATGTACATAAATCAATATGAGGATGCCTCTCTTCAGCAGCCTGAAGCCCAGTAGCCATGAAGAATTTGACCAGGCAGAATTGCCCCCCTCACCCCGCAGGGCTACCTAAAGGCTCTCTATTATGCCTAGGAGAGAAAATCCACTTTATGAAACTGTATGATTCTCCATATTATGCAGATGCTACTTAAGTTGCCTGGTTTCTTAATTACTAAAATGTATAGTCAATGTATGAATACTGGGTATTTCTGACATGTCAGCCTATGTTGGGAAATGACATGTTCAGTCAGAAGTTCACAAGCACTTTAGGTGGGTCCATGTGTCCTTCCTACTTAACATGGAACAGTAGGGTTAACACATTGTGCATATCAATAAATAAAGCCTTATAAAATCATATATGAAATTAGCTCATGACACACATTTCTTTTTTTAAAAGCAGCATCTGACAGTCTTCTGAGACAAAGGCATGAAATCTAGAGTTTCGAATGTCCACGTGAGCACTAAAAATGTGAAATTTAGTTGCTGTTGATTTTTTTTAATGTGCTCTGAGATAATTTAACTTTGCTGTCCCTGAGGGACTGCCTTCCAGTGCTGCAATTACCATTCATACATTTTGCTTCAGTTAGCATACAGCATTCTTCTCGTAATGGGAGTGAATGGGAAAAACATTTCTGGGAGATGAGATGTATCACTGACATCCACACACAGTGATGCAGATGTTGAGTTGATGTGGCATTAGCTTTTCCACCTAGATTCTGCTTGGAGTGATTCAATGCTTAGACAGCTCATTGCAAACTTGGGGAGTGCAGGAGAGAGAGATTTCATCATGGGCTGAAGACTGAGGCCACGTTTAAATAGAAGTTACAGAGATCTGCGCTCTGCAGTTCACAATGCCAGACACAAGCCATAATCATGAAATCAAGCAAGGTAAAGTGAATACAGATAGACTATGTACCATCACCCCTGTTAAGTAGAGGGAATGGAAGAAGCTGATTGATGGGAGATTTGGGACAGATAATAGGAAGTGATTTTTCACAGAGCACAGAGTTCAACTATGGAACACACTTTCACAGGCTATGACAATGGCCCCCCATCTGGTCAGCTTTAAAAGGGGATTAGACAAATTCATATAAGAGATGGCTCTCAAAGGCTACCATCTTAACTAAAACCTGAGAGTGGTGTTTCTAGACAGACTGCACCCACGTATCTTTTTTTAAAATTAAGAATTATGTGCTTATGTGTTTTAGCGGTTTAGAATCAATATGAAATGAACCCCATCAAATCCTTCATCACTTTATTGTCTACAGAAGTTATAAGTTCCCTCTCGTATGTCAGCTTTTGGTGCTCAGTAGTTGTGAATCAGCAACTTGCTTATGAAATTTAATAGCAATAGGACAAAATCCAGGATGTTTTTTGAGGCAAGCTTAACTGTACCACTATAGGCAGGCCTTTTGCCATTAGCACTCGTGTATGTTTCTTAGCAATGTCCCCAAATTACAAACATTATTTGCTTGGCTCATGAGTGGCTGCTGTTCGAAAAGGAGAAAAAGCAAAAATCCCCACCGTATATGCCTAATGAATCATCTATTTGCACCGTGGCATGCAAACTGTGCTGACAGTGCCATCGTGTGGCTATATGAGAACACTGCATCTCAGATATACCTGAAGGTGGATTCCTTTCCATTCCTCTAAATCTATACTCTTATTACGCTTTACTTGTATATGCCAATTAGGATAGTCACTTACACTTCCCCCCAAAAGCAGTGGTGCAGATCTGCAAAAAAAATTGTACATGCCTCTGTATGCACTGGTGCAAATTTAGAAATGATTGCATCATCATCATCATCACCACATTTCTATACCAGCCGTAGCTGAAGCTCTCTAGGCAGCTCACAACTTTTAAGTAACCCATCCAGATTTCAACCAGACCCAACACTACTTAGCTTTCAAAATTAGGCAAGATCAGGCATTTCATGCTATATGGATATATAAATAAAATTCAACTCACCAAAGAGGGGACAGCTGGAACCAGGTGACCCATGCACCTGTTCAGACCACTGTCTAAGGGCTAAGAGTTGCCAAGGAACTTCAAGGCTTCTGCAGCTTTCCTTTCTTGGAATTTCTTACATGATCAGGTATCTTGAACTGAGCAGCCCTTTACAAAGAGGACACCTGAAAGCAAGGGACTGTTCTCACAGCCTTGCAAAGAAAACATGGTCCTTATCAAGGACACACGGCCCTCCTACCATGAACAGCCACCAGGGGCAGTGCCATCCAGGGAAGATGGCAATTTCTCCAAGCCAAGGCTGGGGTCAAGAGTACACGTGGTTGGGCACCTGTCAAGGGCCTGAAGCCCAGGAGGCTCCACTAAGAAGAACCCCCTGAACCTGTTCCTTCTCTTCAGCATTATGGCCTACTTGTTCTCTCCAGCCCAGAGGACAGCAGTGCTGGTAGTGAGAAGGAGCAGATGCTGCTGTCTACGTGCTCACTGAGCATCAGGCAAGTGAATGCTAACAATGTTTTACTCTGTTAATATGTTCTGTACATTGTAAGCCGCCCAGGAAGGCCTTGACAATTATAGGCGGCCTATAAATATATGCAAATAAATAAGAATAAAGGAGAGGAGGAAGAGATGTAGCAGGTGACTATAGTGGTGAGATGATGCTTGAACTGCCTGCTTTGAAGATGCTTGAATTTGGAAGTCTGCACTGGGCCAAGGGTTGGACTCAATGGCTTCATAGGCCCCTTCCAACTCTACTATTCTATAATTCTATGATTCTGTGGTAGACTTGGTAAGGGGAGAGGGACTACAGAGATGCTTGGCCAAGGGTTAGGGCCCTCGAAAACCTTGTGCAAGCATCATTCCTAGTAGTGGAGGCATCTTTCAGGAAGATCTCACAGTGGGACTTACTAACCTGAAGACACAAAGGAGGACAGGAAAGAGCAGAAATATCAGACAGTAGTGCAAGCTAACTTCCAGTAATCTGCATTCAGGAGAACGGTTTTTCCTCCCAGACTCAGGCCATGGCTTCTGGACAGGTGGGAGTTCAAAGGTGTTTGCTTGTTACATTCAGGAATTAAAGCAACAAGAGCAAATGACTTACGAGCAAATCGTGAAAGCGGCCGGGCATTCTTGTCCCCAGTCTCATTTGCAACTGAAAGAGAAAGCACAACACATTAAAAACATGTATATTTCAAACCAGATTGAGAGAGACGTCCCTCACTTCCCACTAAAAAGGCAGCAAACACTTCTGTAGTGCAATCCTTTATGGAAATTTGCTTAAGTGGAAGAAGATTGCAACCTTACATCATATTCCTTTATGTGTCTGCTCAGAACCAAATCCTAGAGTGTTCCTTGGGGCTTTAAGTGTGTAAAAGAAAGCCCGTCTGGTGCAATAGAAGATCTGGGTTCTAGTCCTCATTCAGCCATAAAAACCACTGGATGACTTTGAGCAGTCATAGACTCTCAACCTAAACCCCTCACAGGGTTGCTCTGAGCATAAAATGGAGAGGAGGAGAATTTTGTAAGATGCTGCAGGCTACTTGCAAGGGGAGGAAAGGCAGGATATAAATGCAATGTAATAATAGTGAGAACAGAGCCCAGTTCTTCTCTCCCAATTAAAATCTGTGCAGCCCTATTTGCTCATCCAAAACACATTCTTTCAAAAACTTTTGCAAGAGTGTGCCAACATCCCCCCTTGCGTGAGTGTTTGGATTTTTTCTCCATGCACAAAATCAAAGGAAAAGCATTGTTACCAGCTCCCCACTGTTTGATTTTTATTTATTGTGCTTATAACACACTGTTCCTTTCAGTAGCTCAAAGCAGAGTGCTCAGTTCCTCTTGCTACATCTTATTCTCATGAGATAACGCTGAAACAGGTTAAGCAGAGAGAGAAAGACTGGCCCAAATTCTTCCAGCGCATTTATTTCATAGCCCAGTGTGTATTCCAAGTGTCCCTGGTTCTCATCCAGCCTTCCCCAACTACCTGCATTCCAGACATGTGGATTTGTCTACAGTGGTTGGGAATTACGGGTGTTACATTCAACACATCTGGAAACCACCAGGGGAGAGCTATACGAGAGTCTCTTCTGCTCCCGAGGAAGCACAGGCTCTGTATTTATATTAAACGGATTTACTGCAGTTGGGGCACATCTAATGAATGCACCATAGTTTCCATGGGATCTTGTGTCACACACAGATGCAATTGCAGAACGAGGAGGAGGAGGAAGGGTGATAAGGGCAAGGAAACAGCTCTTTACACAATATCTGTTAACCAGGCACAAGTGCTAAGGCGACTTTCAGAAAGAGAGAGAAAAACATAGGCAGCCCATTCTGCCCCCCCCCCAAAAAAAAGATCACAGAGGAGAGAAGCTGGCAAGACTAGCACCCCCATTCCCTTCCACCCAAAAGCAGGCCCTTTCCTGTGCTGGCTTGCCCACAAGCAATCTCCACATAATGTGATTTACCTATGAGTAAGGCCACATACAAGAATTGGATTTACTTCTGAGTGAGGCAAGAAGACAAAGAAGGTAAGAGGACAAAGGATGGCTTAAAAGGGCACTGATACTTTTTTCAAAGGACAGCAGAGGGAAGCAAGGAAGCAGCATTGAACTTGCAAGTTGGAGAGAGAGAGAAAAGCCATGGGGAAGGGAGCTGGGATTGCACTGAAGGTCCCCTCAGTTGTTACTGATAGGGCACTTCCTGTTGCCTACCAGCCTAGTCAAACCTGGCTCTAGAACAGTACCACAAGTTTAGCACACACTGATACATGTCAAGGTGTCTCAATAGCAGCCATGAGAATGAATAAACTGATTCAGTGGGAAGACCCTTTTCACCTTGAACCTCAGCAGTTTATTGAAAGGGTACCCTTTGCAGAGACCCCATACTTACACCAGTGCTATCAGGTAGTGGCCAAACCAGCTACAAGCTTTTAGGACACATACAGAGTGTTTTATAGGTTCTGGGTCACATGTGCCCAGCAGCTGTGCTGCTGATGATGAAATAATAAGGGGACAATCAGAAAGAACTGCAGAGGAGACTTAATACAACAGCATTGATTAAGGAGATTAATATAATGATCACTGAGGCACAGGGATCAGTGTTGTGGGTCTTGGCTATTAGTTTGAAAATGAATTAATCAGGCCAGGTTGCTGCTACTAGCAGATTAGCAGCACAAAGCATCAATGCAGTAAATTTTTACAAATGAATGTAGTAGCTGCCTCAGGTGAGCCAGAAGAGTTCCAATCTCTTACAGTAACAGCAGTGCTAAACAGTAACCTGGCTTGGAAATTTGGGGCTTTCTGAGAAAGGGGCGCAAATATACTGCAGGCTTGATTGTATAATGCAAGGCACATATAAGCATCCTTTTTCTACTAGGATTGATCCGAATGTCCCAACATAAACAAGCACACAGCAGGGGAAAACTGCAACATGGAAAGTTTTCCATGACATATCCCATCTGAAGAAGTTCAAGATATATTAACAGCAATAGCAGAGAGACAACAATTTTGAGATGAGGGTAACGGGACATGCCAGTAAGCCCAGTATTACAGCTGCCCCCAGGTTGGCAGAGGTAGCCTGAGTCCAACACTAAGCCACTTCACCACTCCAGTCCTCTGGGTATGGCTCCCTCTGGGAAGAGAGTTCATGGAAGAATCACCTGCAGAGGCGTACACAGCAATCAGATAGCAAATGCACCACAGCATGAGGGGAAGTCATCTATGTTTGTTATGCCTTGCGTAAAGCAATGCATTTGTCTCCTGACTCAGTGATGCTCGGCACAATAAAGTCTTTTGCAACCTGGTACTTTCCAGAGGTTTTTCCCTAGAACCCCCGTTATTGCTGCCCCTTGGCCATGCTGACTAGACCTGATAGGAGTTATCATCCCTGCATGCAATGCTGTTGCTGAAATGGAAAATTCTTCTGCCCTTTCTGGAAATAAAAAATCCTGGGGGAGGTTTTTTCTCCTTTGTTTCCCAAAGGAGGCAGCCACCAACTTTAAACAGCTTCAACATTACGTCAACACCACAGGGTCAAACTTGAGAATTATTTTTACTATTGAGAGCACTGGATATATTTTCCTGTTACTAACACCATTTGCTCATTCATTTTTTTCCCCTGCAGAATCCAGACATTTCTCCCAAACTATAGCAGTCCTGGTTTTGCTCATGTGTCATTCTGGTTATTTAGCATTGTTCATTTCTAGTCTTGTTTTGAGCTTCCATGTCTATTCCAGTAGATTCTGTTGAGATCTGAAATGATATAGCACTAATTGTCTGCCCTGATCTGCAGATGTGGCCTGTGACATTTCAGTTTAATTATGCTGTTTTATTTTGCTTTTCAGTTCACAGACACCAAAAATGGCTTACAAGATTAAAAAAAACAATAAGGCATTAAACATACAGTTTTAAAAAATCATCTTTAAAATGTAAGCAGTTTAAGAGAAGCATGGAGATGGTGGGCAATTGTGTTTCTCACCATGAACTGCCTGCTCCTGTGCCAATGCCATCTGTTTGTTGTGGGTGTTTCGGGAAAAAAACCATTAATTTTTCCTATCAACGTCTGTTAATCATGCTTGCCTTAGGGCACCTCCATACACAGCCAACATCAGAGTTACGCATGGTTGGGCATGTGCCAAGGGACCCCCAGGCCAGTAGTGGCCCAGTGACAGGAGTTCCCTGGAATTGCTCCTCCTTGTCACTGCTGGAAATTGTCCACTTGCTCACCTCTCGTATCACCGTGATGGCAGGAAAGAAG
Source organism: Varanus komodoensis (assembly GCF_004798865.1). Taxonomy (NCBI): domain Eukaryota; kingdom Metazoa; phylum Chordata; class Lepidosauria; order Squamata; family Varanidae; genus Varanus; species Varanus komodoensis. The sequence goes on along the minus strand of NW_025335269.1, from coordinate 16,310,915 downwards.
AGGAGGAGGTGCCACTGCTGACTTGCTCACTGGGTCTCAGTCTGGCAAGGAAGCCAGAGGTAGCAACGATAAGAAAGAAGAGGGGGAGCATGAGCAGCCAGTGGCAGTACTGATCAGAAGAAAACTTACTGGAAAGGGGGCCCATTCTGAGTGCCTTGCCAAGGAGCCTCCAAACCTAGCGCTGGTGCTGCCCCCATGCTCAGAGCTGGGATGGTGCTCCATGCAGGTTGCTGGAAGCAACACCACCGAAGGCCAGTGGGCTTCCTGGAAGAAGGGGCCTTGCCACAGTGTGAAAGGATGGACTAATCAGCCAGGCTCACCCTGGCATTCTCCAGGTACATTGCCCTACAATTCCCATCATCCTGAGGAGATGTAGTCCAGCCATCTGGAGGATGTCAGACTGGGGAAAGTTGGCTTGCATGGGCTTTCCTATTTGAGCAATGCTGTTCTTAGGTACTTACGTTCCCAAACTACCACAGCAGTGACGGACTAGTGTTAAAATTCCTTAGTGCAAGTGCACCTCCAACATTGGCACCACTGAAGAGGTCTGCTGATTGTTTGGGGATGATTATTTCACAGATAGCACCACTTAGGGCTAGTACTTGTAATGTTAGAAGAACAAAAAGCACAACAAAACCTTGCTCTTCGGTGAGTAGCTGGAAACACAGAGATCTAATCATCGAGATCCAGAAATGGTTAACTCAGGGCTGTTATCCGAAAACAGGCAAGTAAAAGGATTGGCCTACATGCTGCTAGGCCATTTCTGGCTGCTCTCCCAAATCTGCCACTGCAGAAGCATTGCCTGGGATTTCCCTTGCTAGGAGATCCTTTCCCTTATCTCCAGGCAGGAGAGATCGGAGTAAGGAAGGAATTCCCTTCCTAATAGAAGCACTAGAAAGGGAATCCACAGACTTCGGAGTGTGCATTTTTGTGCACATGTAGTGGAACATGCTTGCTCATGTGCAACCTCCAGCCCACCCTTCAGGATCAAGAGGTTTGTATACCTCTGCCTTAAGACAACCGTTTCTGAATGCTCTTTCTCATTTCCGTCATCCACGGGTGTACATCTTTCCTTATGCAGCTGTATTGCAATTGTGACCAGTAATCCTAATACGATGATTCAGAAATCATTCCCACTTTGCATAGCACTTTAAAATGTAAGTCCCTGCCTTCTTATATTCCATAAAGCACCGTGCGGAAAGATGGCACGTTGTCATTGTCCTCACAACAGCAGCTGGGTTCCACGGGACTTTCCCACAATAAGTGCACCACAACCCAAGACTGTGCAACCTTGGCTCCCTAGAAAATGCCCCCTGCGTGCTTGGGATGCACATCTGCCCTCGTGCGTCAAGCGAATTGCTGTGGCAGAATGGCAGTGTAGTTCACTCGAGCGCTTGAAAGGACATTTGTGGCAGGAGTGGGAAGGATGGATGCTTTCGGTGCACATCCTCAAGGACTGCTAGCCAGTTTCAGAAGAATCAGGATTGGAATGTGAAGCAGATCAAAAGGAAATTGGGGAGGATGGGCCAAGCTGAGACCCTGAGCTGAGAGAAGCAGAGGTGCTTACCTCAAGAAGAGACTCCCCAGGTGGGCAGGCAGTTCCTGGGAATAGCCAAGATGTACAGCAAGCGGGAGGGTACCCTGAACAGGGGAGTTTCCACGCACAGAGCAGACACCCCTGGCTCTTGTTCCCATAATGCAGCATCAGCAGAGGAGGGCAGCCATATGGAAAGTTCCTGGAGGTGAATACTGGGTTTGGATTCAACAAACCACTCTGTGCATGCTCAGAGTGTCATTCAGGGTGATCTGTGCTTTGTCGTCAATAAAGAACACTTTGCAAGGAAAACAATTTGTGGCTTTTGAATGCGCAAAGAAGAAATTCTGGGTCACAACAGTTTGTCCTGGGATGAACTGAGCTGAGCTCTCACAATCAGTTGATACTTCTCTTTCAACTCACTTTGGCCTCTGATTCACTCCCTGAATAATACATGCATCAGAAGCTGGATTTCAGGGTCCAAAAAGAGGTAAGGGGTTTGTAAAGTTAGAAAGAAGTTTGTACCTTTGTCCTATAGCAAATCACATAACAAAGGTTATCTATTAATCAAAAAGTTGCTGATTTAATAATGTCAGCTACTAGAGATTCTGAGTGGATGGCTAATTCTATCTGCTGTCTCACACAAAATACAACTTCAGGAGAATGTATTTCACAGCTGTCAGTTGGGAAGATAAAGCTTGTAGTTAATAACAATATTTTAAGATGCTGCTAAGGCTGGGGATATCTTCTTTTGGATAAAGTTCCATGCTAGATATAGTTCCCATTAGGCCTGAATTTCTGCTGGATACCTAAGAAGTAATTAAACCTGTACAATGTGACTATGCAAAATTTACATCATCATATGCTGCTTTCACTAAATGGAATAGGAGAAGCTTGAAACTTATGATTTATGGGAACTGCATGGAGGTGCTGAGCTCAAACACTACCAGTTGAGCTTCTACCTGTTTCTGTTACACATCCGGAACCACAACTAGTAGGTGTACATGTGCAATGACCAAAGTGGACTCTTTCACCAGAGGTGCAGCACACACACCACAGATTTACTCACTGATCTCCATTAGGTTCTTGGGATAATCAAAGGAATAGGGTGCCTCCTATGATTATGGCCATCAGAGAGGTGTGATATACTATGGTTAACTAATTAATATCTGGTTCCATTTCTTTTGTTAACCTGGCTTCATGGGGATATCCAGATTTAAAGCATTGGTAAGGAAATGTTCGTGTGGTGGACCTGGACACACTCATTTTGACTTTGACTCAATTAGTGGGTGTGGATGATTAATTTTTGCCATTTTCAGCTTTGTACATCAAATATGACTTGCCTGCTCCAGCGGAATGGTAATACTTGCACTTTCAGTGTTTCTTAGAATCTAAGAAGAAGTTTGGCCCTGCTGTTTTTACAACTTTTGAGTCCTCTCTGCTGCTGGAAATATTGATGGAGGCAGAAGAGGGACATCATCCCATGATTCATGTTTAAAAATACTTGCCATCTGTAAATAAGTATGATACACAGAATCTTAAAGAAGAATGGAACAGAGAATTAGATGGTTCTGTTTTGCCTAGCCAGTGGAACGTTGTTTTTGTGTATGCATCAGAAGGGGCTACGAATCTCAGGTTACATCTTATTCAGAAAAATTTTCTGTTTAAGATTTATTGGATACCATGTTTATTTCATTAGGGTTTGTCTAATTCAGCTAATCGTTGGTGGGTTAATACTGCTAATGACTGGCTTACCTGCATATACTGGCAATGCCAAGTGGTTGCTTCCTTTTGGGGTGGTGGACCTAGCAGAGGTAAGCTTAGTAATAGAATGCCCCTTAATACTGAACAAATGTACATGATCTTATTTACCAGCTGTACAGTACTTATCACAAGGAAAATGCAATAGGATCTCCCATGCCCTTTTGGCAGTCCAAAGACTGATATTACAACAATGGAAAAAGAAATGCCCACCTCTTTTAACACAGTGGACTGAGGTCCTAATGATGCTTTCAGTAAGTAGAGCAGGTAGTATTTAAACATCACCTGTGGGTGGGTAAATATACAGATATGTGGTATACCTTTTCAGAAGTTTATGCAAACCTGTTTCTATTGATGGGTGTATTACTACACACTTACATACATTTATGGATGCATGCTTAATTTACACCTATTCTAAGCGGTTTATTTTAATTACTGTAAGAAAATTGTATTCTTATGGCTTTCCTTGCTTTGATATAATTTGCATTAAAAATATTAAATTAAAAGGTCTCATCACCACTTTGCTTACATCAATGGATCTTAAGTTGGTTCTTATTCAGCCAAAACAACCCCAACAACTTTCAATTTCATTGGAAACTGCAACATCTCTTCAATAAGATATTATCTAATTCAACTATTTGCTAACTGTGCAGTACAGTTAATATTTCTTTCAAACATATGGTTTGGCAATGTCCAGCAGATGCTTCTTTCTGGAAGGAAGTTATCACACAGATACATTTTTCCTTCTGGAAGAGTTGTTAATATTCACTGATGTGCATTACGTGCTTCAGGGAGATTAGCAAAGGGAAGGGGAAATAGATTCTCTGTACCCTTTTGACAGCTAAAAATTGAGGTTACAAAGCTGGAGGAACAAACGCTCAGCTCGTATAATGCAATGGATTGAGGACCTTACAAAGCTTTCAGAATATGAACAGGTGGTATATCACACAAATGAATATTTATTTGAATGTTCAGTCCACTTTTGCTGAAGACTATATATAGTTGCTAGAAAGCTGTATGCATGCATATATTTTTAAAAAAGTAAAAAAACAATTTTAAAATTCAGGCACCAATAGGCAGGAAACTTTTCACCTTGGAAGTGCCCATTGGCACTTGCAATAATTCTGGAGCTGGTAAACTTTGGTCAATTAGGATGGGGCAGGAGGATGGGGGGGGGGGAAGAAAGGACTTGTGAGGAGTCAGGCTGATGGAGAGTGGATCTAAGATGGAGAAGGTTCTCAGCAGCAAATCCCTAGACAGCTGGGGGAGGGCGGAATCTGTTGAACTGGGAATGTTTTGGACCCTAACCTTGAGTTAAGATCATACACCTTTTATGAAAGAAACACCACAAGCCTTCATTGTCCTCCATCTCAGGAAGCTGAAGACTAAGTGCTGGAGGCCCTGGAATGTCTCTCCTCTCAAAACTGAGGTGCCTGAGCATAAAAATAATTAGCCCTTTGTCGCCAAAACCATCTTCTTAAATCCCACAAGAGCATAATCATGTCAGGGCTGCTGGGTTTCTACTCTTCTCCCATTCCACTGTGGGCTCAACAACAGAATTTGTACTGATGTGCCACCAACATCAAAAATCTATTTCCGCAACAGCAATCACTGCTGTGTAGCAAAAATGTTCATGCATTCACTTCTATGTGCACATGTGGAACATTTTAAGCGATCTCCAGGGCATCCCCTTACACTACAACAGTATTTTAAAATGCCATATGGACAGGATTCACACATGCTATTATATCCTGGCGATGATCACCATTCCTGCAGCCCCCTTTCCTTCGCCAGTATTTAATCATTGGCACCCAAAACTGAAAGAAAACACTCCTTTTAAGTCTTTTTTATTACGAGCTTTTGTCATAACATTACTGGGGGAAAAAAGAAGTAGGGTGAGGGAGACAGACTAAATGGGTATTTTAATGAGTAAATGCCATCAATTAGCCAGCTATGAACATTGTTACATAACCCTATTCTTAAGGTAGCTTGTTTTTAAAAACAAGTGCTACAGCAAGTCTCCTGAGCAGGAAATGTCGACAAACACAATAAAGCAGAGAGAGACTTGCTCCTCAAGGATTCCATTTGATGCAGGGAAACTGCTCTGTTTTTCAGAAGTCTTCACTGTATTTCTTGACTGAAGATTAACACCACATCCTCTGGAAGAGACTGCTGTAAAATACCTCCATTCCCTTTGCTTATTGATCCTATTCTCTTTTGGTGGAAGTATCTCCAGTATTTACTACCAGCCCTTCGGGAAAAAAAAATAACTCAGTGTGTGAGTAGTGAAGAAAAAGGAATAGAAGGCAAGCAAGAGAAAAGTAGTGATTAGTTGCCACCTCTCAAACGTTGATGTAG